>NC_072797.1:10429015-10732045 GCF_028583425.1 Eublepharis macularius | reverse complement strand
AATGAGAAACATTTGTTCAACCCAACTAAATTCACAAATTGCATCGGTAAGAATTTGTTTCATTTATCTCCACAACTCCACAAGGTTAGCGTTTGTACCCTAAGCACATCTCCCCATGCCATTTCCTTTCCGCCGTAATGAGATCATGTGCAGAGAGCCAAAATTATGCAAATTTTTCTTCTTTTTTAATTTTTCTTCCTCTTTTTCTTTTTTAAATAAGCCCTGCTAATTCCGCCGAAATATTCCTGGAGTGTACACTTGACAACCTCAAAGTACATTTCACACCACTAATGACTTCATCACCATCGCAATTGTCATGAGTCAAGCGGTTGCCACGGCAACGCCCTCGTACGACTGTTTACCCGCTGCAAAGCGCTGCAGCTACTTAGCTGCGTATACAGGCGGATCAGTAGATTCCTAGGTAGTGAAATTGAAATAATTCAATTTTCAACGTCTCTCTTTATGAAGTGATTTTTGCCAGCTCTGAGTATTAGCATATCAATGTGACTTTGACGGGCTACTGCTGCAAGAGATATTTCCCCCTACCCCCTCCCGCTCACACTTCATGTCAATTAGAGCTCTAACTGTTTCATGGAATAATCATTCCTGCCAGATTAAGGTCAGGTTGCAAGGTAATTTAATTGGTGCCATTATATCTGGGAGGGGGTAGAAGGGGGGAAAAATCTCTAATAAAGTGCACACATACTGGGCCTGACAGGAGAAATGCAGCACTCCGTGGAAAGGACTGCGTGCCTCTCTAAAGTATATGGGCAACCTGTTTAGGGGGACAGGAGAAAAATAAGATTAAGTCCAGTTCTACTTCTTTGTTCCCTAGGTTGGATTGTTAAGAGAAATTCTCTTATTTCTCATTATAACCAGTTTCTCCCTGAAATCCAACAATCCATTTCTTTCCCTTTGGGGGGGAATTTAGTCAGTTTCTTATTAATTCCGTTTTGATCAACGAGAAATGCAAAGAGAGGAGGGGGCAGTAAGGGAGGCTCGGCAGCTTTTCAGATTTTCACTCTTCAAATGCTCAGAGGCAGTCCGTGTCTTCTCTATGCTTCCTATTCTCCTGCTGAAGCACCACCCTGTGGCGTGGCACATAAAATAGTGGCAAGAGCTGCAGTAACACACGCAGAGAGACACCCATATATAAAAGTCGTGTGCGAAACGAAACAAAAGAGTGGGAAATAAGCTTCGAGTTTGCTGTTTCGTTTTGTTAAAGTGGTCACTGAACCCAATTTGAGAAAAGAAGCTGTAACAAGCCTCCAGGGCCGGATCTAGAGGGGGGCAGGGGGGTAGTCTGCCCCCGGCGGCGCCAGGGAGGGGGCACCGGAAGCAGCTCCCAGAGCGTGCAGGCGGCAGCATGGGCAGCCGCTCTGCCTTTTGCTTGCCCCGCGGGACAGGGGGCGGCTGGTTTGCAGCATACCCCCTGTCCTGCAGGACAGGAAAAGGGCAGCGCTGCCGCCCACGCCATTCACTTGCCCTGCAGGAGAGGGGGCAGCCGGCTGCCCCCTGTCCCGCGGGGCAGGTGCATGGCGCGGGCAGCCTCACAGGCTCCTGCGCTGCCTTTTGCTTGCCCCGCGGGACAGGGGGCGGCTGGTTTGCAGCGCACCCCCTGTCCTGCAGGGCAGGCAAAGGGCAGCGCGGCCGCCAACACCACTCGCTTGCCCCACAGGAGAGGGGGCAGCCGGCCGCCCCCTGTCCCGCGGGGCAGGCACATGGCGCGGGCAGCCTCGCAGCCCCCCGCACTGCCTTTTGCTTGCTCTGCAGGACAGAGGGCGCGCGGCAAGCCAGTTGCCCCCTGTCCCATGGGGCAGGTGAAAGACAGCGTGGGGGGCTGCAAAGCCAACCGCGCCATTCGCTTCTGAAGTGAATGGCGCAGGCAGCTTCTCAGCCCCCCGCGCTGCCTCCGGCACGCAGCGTGATGACGTCATCAAAATGACGTCATCACGCTGTGTCAGGAGCATGCGCGTGCTGTGCGCGCATGCGAGGGCCAGCAGGCGTTGCCCCGGGTGCCGGGAGCGCTAGATCTGGCCCTGCAAGCCTCTCCCACACTGAAAAGTTTGTGTGTGTTCTTTTTGTTCTTACCGTGCGGTGGTAACGCAGGCAGGCACTGGACCGGCAGCAACATCTTGTTTTCCTTAACGGCAAGTCTACCAACCAATCAAATTCCAAATGGAAAAAAAACGGAGTCCTTAGAGTTATACCAACTAACTCGGTGGACAGGAAGGGGAATGCGTGCAATGCGCACGACAAGCATATTTTGTTATGTCTTCCCAGGAAACGGCATTGTCTCCCTGCCAATTGGTACATTAAAAGTAGAGGAGTGCCAGTCCCTCCCTCCACCCACTGGCTTTAGAAACTTTATTTCAATTTAACTCGGTTCTTTTTTGGTTCTACCTTGGCAATAGCATTGTCTCCTTGCCAATTGGGACTCAGGGGAGCACTGCCACAGGCTGACCCTTCCTGCCTATCGGGATTGGAAATGTTTCTTTAATTTAACTTCATGGAGGAAAGGTGTGTCCCTTTTTTTGGTGCTATCCAGGCACTGCCTTTAACTCCCTGTCAATCGGGTCCTAGGAGTATGACCCTGCCCCGCCTATTCTCATCAGAATACAGAGATACGTAAAGCAGGATATTTATTTAATGCTGTCACTGCACTGTGATGGTTAGGCACTGCGCTGTTGCCACTGCAACATGGGTACTGCTTTGCCAACCAGTTTTCTGCCATAGTGTGAACCCACCGAGACTTGCCTTTGTGGGGCTCTGTTGCTGTGTATGTAGGTAGTATAATTCAGAGAAAATTGGGTGGGTCAATGATTTTTTTTGTTGTTTGCCATCTGCCACTGTGGACCCAAATGATTATATTCGGGATTGTGCAATATGTGCTGCTGACAAAGTGTTGTGCAATTGGAAGTGCTGTTTTAATGCTGCTAGTTTTTGTTGTCTATATTGTATATATATAACGCTACCAGTTTTAATTTATATTGTATAATGTATTTTGTTTTAACAACAACAACAACAACAATGACAACATTCAATTTATATACCGCCCTTCAGGACAACTTAATGTCCACTCAGAGTGGTTTACAAAGTATGACATTATTATTCCCACAACAAAACATCCTGTGAGATGGGTGGAGCTGAGAGAGATCTTAGAAGCTGTGACTAGCCCAAGGTCACCGAGCTGGCTTCAATTGGAGGAGTGGGGAATCGAACCCGGCTCTCCAGATTAGAGTCTCGTGCTCTTAACCACTACACCAAACTGGATGTTATCCCCTCTGAGCTGGCTTGTGGGGAGATTGGACTACAAACCAAACCAAACCAAACCAAACCAAACCAACCAACCAACCAACCAACCAACCAACCAACCAACCAACCAACCAACCAACCAACCAACCAACCAACAAATCGATTAATTTATTATTATTATTATTATTATTATTATTATTATTATTATTATTATTATTATTATTATTATTATTATTATAGAGGACTATGTTCTGTGTGATTTTGGTGGTGTTAAGTGCAAAAAAGCTGCTCCAGAGCCTCATTTCCCCACCCCCCACCCCCGAAGGAACAGTGTGTCTGGGCATGCACATCCAACACATGCCTTCCACTCACAATAGGGCCAAAATGCATGACAACAAACAAACAAATGAACCAAAAAAAAAAAAAGGCTGACCTGAAACAAACCAATAAAGGGATTATATATAATTCCTATTTTTTCTATCGTCCTCAGCAATATTTTGTGGGTAAGTTATTTCTTCTTTGTCCCACCTTCTTTTATAATTAACAAAATACAGAATTTGCTATTTAATGCAGAGTTTGGAAGTTTCCCCTCACTTTTCATCCTTGAGTTTGTCTTAGCCCAAGTGGAGTTGTCAGAAGGGACATCTATCGATCCGTCAATTTAATCTAGCAGTTTCTAGAGATTTATAATGTCAACATTACCCAAAGCAATCAGGTTGCCTGACTTAATGCCTTACCATGGAAGCATTCCTGGTCAATATTTATTTCAAAGTTGGCCTTCTTCAGCAAAGTTGTTATAGCAGGAAGCAAATGTCAAGAGGGGAAATGCCTGGCGTTTTGTAGGTAATAAAGATCCGTGTGGTCTAATCAGGAAATGCACAAGAGTTATAAACTTTAAAAATATAGACTGGTCGCTTTTTAATTTCTCTTGCAAACCCCTCTTGCTTTGGTTGACCTTTTCCAACATCAAGCAAAATGAGGAGAAAGAGATAAGAACATGATAATGACTTGGTTAGGAATGGTGGATGGTCCACCCCTGTTCTGCTATCTATGATCAATAAACAAATACATCAGAAGAAACTGTAGCTCCGTGGCTGTTTATATGTCAGCTGATATCTCAGGGCCAAGGTACAAGTGATGAATGACACAGGTTGGACACTTGTCAGCTTCCCTCAAGTTTTGATGGGAAATGTAGGTGTTCTGGTCCTGCAGCTTGGCTCTCTGACTGCTGTCCAATGGACCTTTCAACTGTCACTTGTCCAACATTCCGCCAAGCTGCCTACATTTCCCATCAAAACTTGAGGGAAGCTGACGAGTGTCCAACCTGTGTCAGGCGTCGCTTGTAGTTTGGCCCTCAGTTCAGGAACACCCAAGGACGTGTGCTCGCCTAGTGGCATTTTGTACTTCTTTTGCAATGCATCCAACAGGCACACCTGGGGCTTAGCGGCAATTGTATTCTCCTGGGATGAGAAATTAGACTGAGATCAAGTGCCTCTTTGTGGCTCAGCAGAAGTCCTTCCACTCTATTGGCCCTCCCAGACGGGCTTGGTGGTCAGTGCAATATTAAGAGCAAAACTGCATGCCGTATTGAGATTTCTAGCAATGAGCTCCTGAGTTAGGGTTGCTAGCTCTGAACCACAAAATGCTGGGAGATATGGGGGCAGTGCCCGGTAAAGTTGCCAGGTCCCGACTCCCTATACCCTCCTGGGATGGGTGGGACAACTGGCACCTACCTTGTGTTGTCAGCGTGGTCTCCCAAACAAAGCGTGGGAGCGCTCCTGCGGCTGGAGTGATGGTGTCACTTCAGGAAGGGATGTTGTCATGCCCTCCTGGAAACATATGCACCAAATGTGTTTGTGGGGTACCTGCTGGTGGCGGGTGACCTCCAGGGGCTTGCCATCTCCCACCAATCACGGGTGGATCAGAGGATGAGGGGGCACACCTCTGGGAGTTTTCCTGCCACTGGCGGGCATGTGGGGACCATAGTACCTGGGGAGGATGGAGTTTCAAGGGTATGACATCACATCCTGTGTGGTGCTCTAGGAATCAGGGCCGGATCGAGGGGGCAGGGGGGGTAGCCTGCCCCCGATGCCACCAAAGAGGGGGCACCAGGCATGGCTGCCAGCCGCCGGGAGTGCACCGCGGTTTGCCATGCGGGAGGTTGAGTACAGGGTTCGGAGGCCCTCACCAGCCCCACTGATGGGGCAGCTGACTTGCCGCGTGCGCAGGACCTCCCAGCCCTGCGCTCAGACACTTGCACAGCAAGCCAGCTGCCCCAGCGGCAGCACATGCCCTCCTCACTGCTGCCATCACCGCTGCCGCCAGCTCCGCAGTGCTCTATGCACTTGGGCAGCCAGCTTGCCGCGCGGGCAACACAGGGCAGGCGAACTGCACAGAGGGCCTCCTAGCCCTGCGCACATGGAGCACCACGGAGCTGGTGGTGGCGGCGGCGGCAAGGGTGTGAGCTGGGGGAGCTGGCTTGCCACGCGGGCGGCTGAGTGCAGGGCTGGGAGACCTAGCCAAAGTTTGCACCAGGCACCTCCACCCGTAGATCCAGCCCTGCTAGGAATTATTGGATCTTTATGGTAAAGATCATAAAGACTATGGGCATTCTTATAACATCACAGAGGATGCTCTCTCCCCCATTTCTTCTCCTGCTCCTCAGCTCCTCAAGGGAGGGGGTTTGGGGCCAAGGGTGGGGGGATATAAAGGCGAATGGCCAGCTTATGGTCTTCCTTTTTAAATGCAAGTTTGAGCCGTGCCCTCCAGATTTGGATCAGGGACACAACAAAGGAATAGGAGGAGTCTGGCTTTTTTATTCATTTTAATATGTTAAGTCTCCGCACTGCTGTTTTTTCCCCATTTGAAATGCCTGGAAGATCCACTCTTTCTTCCCTTAGGGCAAACATACAGGTTCTGATTAGGGCCTGCAGTACAGCTTGCACGCTTACCCCAGTTGTGGTAAACAAAAACTCTGTGGGGCTGTTTCCCATTAGGAAAGTGGCGTGGAACACTTTCAGTGAAATCCTAAGCAAAGTTACTTCAGTCTAAGATCACTGAAATCAATGGGCTTAGAATGGGGTAACTCTGCTTAGGATTTCACTGTTCTCCACCCTCTTTTCCGAGCTGAACTTTCAGTGTAAATTGCGAAGGGGGGGCATACGCCTCCTATTTACAATAAAAAGTGCTCAAGAGCTCCTTCTGGGATCTCTACAGCACTAAAAAAGTCAAAAGGGCCAGAGAGGACAAAGGACAGCTGAAGACAGCGATGACAAAAGAGAAGGCAAAGGAGGAACAATGGCAAAGGAAAGGGTGCCAACGAGCAGAAGAGGAGTACAAACATATGGCAAAACATATTTTGCTTTTAGTTTGGGATAATTAGTCTAGCTATGTTGCATATGCAAGCTCTACTTTTTTTGCTATTGTGTTTATACGTGATGACATGCAGTCATTACATGCGTTCTCTGAACTCTCCTCCCTCCAATTGCCTCTTCAAACTCTTCCGTTGCAAAATCTGTTTGACTTTGCTGATTGGAAAACCCTCCTGTCAGTTCCGTGACTTCTTCTCTGTCCTGGCTTTCAATCTCTCCTTGGCCCTTTTCACACTATATATCTGCTTCCAGAACATCGCGAAACATAGTGCAAAAAACGCGGAAGACAGCTTCTTCTTCTGAGAGTTTTGCACGATGTCGCGCAAAACTCATGCGAGAAGACGCTACCTTCTGCGTTTTTTGCGCTACGTTTCGTGATGTTCCGGAAGCAGGTATGTAGTGTGAAAAAGGCCTGAGACCAGCCCCATCGAGGCTCGATTGGCCTCAACCAGAGCCAGGGCCTTTTTGGTCCTGGCTCCCACCTGGTGGAACTCCCTGTCTGTTAATACATGGACCTGCCAAGACCTTCTGTCTTTTGGGCGGGCCTGCAAGATGGAAATGTTCTGCCAGGCATATGGTTGAGGCCACTCCTATGTTATCTGGTGAGCCTCCCTTCCAGGATCCTCTTGAAAGGGGGCCATAATGTCATCTTGGCCTTTATATGAACAAACATGAGCCTGCCCCCTCCGTCCCTCTTCCCTCCCTTCCTCTCCCCATCGCTTTGTATTAGAGGCAGGGTTGGTGAAGACCACCACCTTCGTGACTGTGCTTTGTAATTTTATGATTGTATGTTTTTAAAGTTGATGTTAAATTGTAATTTATGCTCGATGTAACCCACCCTGAGCCCATTCACGGGGAGGGCTGGATATAAATTGAATAAAACATAAACCAACAACAACAACAAAAAAACATTTTCAACCTTTTTTGTTGCAAGATCAGTTTTTTGACTGTGCTAACTGGAAAGATGTCACTGGCATATCTTCTGCTTTCTTCCAACTCTTCTCTTTCGCTTGTCCTTTTTGGACTCTTTAATCCAGTTGTCAGGAATGAGTGATATTAATGGAATGAATGACAGATCTTCTAAGAAATAGAACTTTTTTGTTTCCTTTTTCATTTGTTTAGAAATAAAAGTGCCGTGCCCTCCTATTTCATATTCTATAATAACGATAACGATAACGATAATGACAACAACAACAACAACAATAACAGATTTATATACCACCCTTCAGGACAACTTAACACCCACTCAGAGCAGTTTACGAAGTGTGTTATTATCCCCGCAACAATCATCCTGTGAGGTGGGTGGGGTTGAGAGAGCTCTGAGAGACCTGTGACTGACCCAAGGTCACCCAGCTGGCTTCAAGCAAAGGGGTGAGGAATCAAACCCGGCTCTCCAGATTAGAGTCCTGCCGCTCTTAACCACAACACCAAACTGGCTGTCAAGGGACAAGGTGTGGGACTGTGACTGAGTGATACAGCCTCTGCTTTGCACAAGGGTGCCTGTGGGTACTTTTGTGACACACGGTGATGGGCCCAACTGCAAAATGGCAGTAGGGGGCTCCAACCACAAAAAGGCTGGCATAGGAGGCAGAGCCAACTACAGAATGTCACGGGGGGAGATTATGCATAACTCTAATAATAACTCTTCAGTGTTTCAGGAAGAAGCTCTGTTTAGCAGGGTCCCTTTTAAAACGAACATATTGTTTCAAACTATTTCCTTGCATGCACACACAGTCACACAGTGAAGATCCTTGTTCTGTGGTGGAAGCTGTTGCTGACGCAACTTTTAAAATATCTGCACAGCCAAGCAGAACTCCGATGTCCAATCAGAAGGCCTGCTGGGGGGAAGCCCCACCTGGCCCCACCCATTTTATAAAAACACTTGGTAAGCACTAGAAATGTGTTGGCGCGGTCATGGTGCCCGCGGGCACCACGTTGGGGACCCCTGGCTTTGTCTGCAGAAGGTCCCCCTGTCCAATTACCCAGCATTCCCAGTTGAAGATCAGGGAGTCGGTGATGTGAAAGCGCTCCACCTGAGATACTCGAGAGCTGCCACCAGTCATAGAAGACCTTGATAATAGTATGAGTCTATAGAAAAGTAGCTTCATGCATGGCAGCAAACTGATGAACGTAGACTTGGTGGCCTGCCTGTCAAAATCATAGTGACAATAGAAAGAATCAGTGTTCAGTAACTGTAGATGGCCCTTCTGGGCCCACACTGGCAACTATTGTTGACCTCTTTCATTATTGCCACCTTCCTCACTCCAGGAATAGCCATTTACCAAGTGTCTCCTTTTGATAGTTTCCATCTGAGAACTTGTATTTCAGGTGTTATCTGATAGCATTACCTGAAACATTATCTGATAAAAGTATCCTTGTGCAAATCGTTTTCTATATTATATAGATCTCTGTTGGTATTAGGTTCGCTCCAAAGAGCGTATTCTTTTAAAAAGTAACATGGACTTTATTACCAATATAAAACATTTATACCATAGATTTGCTGATAATTTTTAGAGAGGGTTTTCCCTGGAATGGGCATCGGTCCTTTCTAGGAATCTATTTCAGAAAAAAATGCAAGACTTTTTTCCAGAGAGTTTTTTTGTTGTTGTTGATCTCTAAAGACTCTGTTCATTGAGTTTGGAAGATTTGTTTGCGGTGAGTCAAGTATGTTAGATTTATAGATGCTATTTGATAAGGTTATTGAGCTTTTAAACGCAGTTCTTATGCTTTCTGCATTTGTTGAAAGCCACGTTGGGCCTCCTGAGGGGAAAATGGAGTGTATTTCAAAATGAATATTGTATGCTATAGCTATTTAGCACCACAGTGTAAAAACAACAACAAAAACAGGGCTCTTTTGTGCTTCCCTAAGGATGATTTTCCACACCATGTGGAAGGTTCAGGGAACTGGGTAAAGAAATTATTAAAAGTTTTCTCTATTTCTAGTTTGCCCTTTGGGGGCTTAGTTTCTCCTGTATCCTTCATGTAACAATCAGCCTCTTGCCGACCCATAGTATCAGGGCTCATTTCGAGGGGGAACGCACAGGAACGCAATTCCGGCAGTTCCCCAAAAAGGTCACAGGACAGGTGGCCCCACCCATCTGACTCTCAGCCATTTTTGCCCCGTTTCGGCCTGGATTGGGGCCAAAATGGCCCCGATCGGGCCTCTGACGGGTGGTGGATCAGCAACAGCCTGATTCTGACCATTTTGGGCCCTTTGTGGCCATTTTCAGCCCCTTTTTGCCATTTTGGGCCCAATTTTGGCCCTGAATGGCCAGGATTGGGTCCAAAACAGCCAAGATAGGTGATGTCCGGGGGTGTGGCATATGCAAATAAGTTCTACCAATGACACACTGCTGGCGTTGGCAAGGGGCGTGGTATATGCTAATGAGTTATGCTAATGAGTTATGTCAATGAGGTCCTCCCGCTCTTTTTCTACGAAATGACCCCTGCATAGAACTGCAAAATTGTGCAAAGAAAAGTATCTTGTTGGAAAATGTAACCAGATACATTCTTTAGTATTTGGTGGTCTGATACTTGCTGTGCAATGGTTTTTCCTGATCCATGTTATCAAATGTGGGCATGAAAATGGAATTTAATACCAGGCCACTGGCAAACTATGATAAAACGAGGAAGAGTTCTGAGCTCCTCAAAGGAAGGACATCTGGGTGGATAAGGTTCCATATTTCATGTCTGACAAAATCAAAACAGCCAACAAGGCTAAACTCCTTGCATTTCACATTCTGAGATCACATTATTTACAACTGAATTTCAAATCTGACACTTTGCAATCATTACAAACTTGAAAATTGGGTGGAAATGTGTATAACGTAAGCAAACATTTCTTTCTGCACTCACTGATAGTTTCAAGTCAGAAATCTCTTCCTTAGATCTTTGCTCCCCAAGAATTCACAGTTGTAGAATCTCAAGAGTGTTTTAGCTGTCAAAAAATTCATCTAAGCTCCTCTTACTGTAACAAGAAGGGTGTTGAGGGAGGGAGAGAGAAAGAGAGAGTGCCTACTAAGTATTCACAACGTAGTTTCCAGCAGGCTCCAGCCACTTTGGGGTCATTGGAAAGAAGCAGCCAGCTGCAATTGCTTGATAGTTTCTCTATATTCATATTGCTGGCATTTTGAGACAGGTAAAATTCCAGTCTCCATTTCTGTAGATTACTTTATTATCAGGGTAATATGCAGGCCTATCTGGGGAGGAAATAATTTGAACGTGCCTGGCATAGGAAAGGTAAAGGTAATGGGCCATGCGTTGGTTTCCTAGTTTAAAAGAATGGGCCCAGATGCAAGAAGCATGCGTAATCAGCAGGCTGAACTGCAAGAACACCGTTCTGCGCTTGTGCTTTATGCGCGAACTGCAATAGAAAAATAACAAAATAGCTAGAATTAAATCCAAACGCCAAGAAAATAAAATTGGTAGGAGATCTAGCAGCAGAAGAGAAATGCCATCGTTGTTATAGTGACTGTAGAAGAAGGACCTTTGTCGGGGCATGATGGAATGGCGAAGGATTCCAAGAACTTGGGGCCACAGAGGAGGAATCTAGTGAGATGAATCCTTTAGAAATGTTCTGCTAGTGTTGTGGTTCCTCTGTTGAAAAGAGCCTTCACTTGATACAAGGCCCATCAAGAGAAGTCTCATTCTACTTAAGGAAGGTGCCACCACCAGAAAACTTGGGTCCCCTTACTCTCCTGGCGGGGGGTGGGGGTGGGGACTTGCGACTTACCTTTCGAATCTTCTTGCCTGCTTGGGGCCCAAATTGGCCTGGTGCAAAGCATGGGAACACTCCCGGAGCCTTTGTGGTGACATCGTTCCTAGGATTGCCAGGTCCAGATTGGGGAATTCCTAGAGATTTTGTGGGTGGAGCCTAGAGAGGGTGGGGTTTGGGAAGGGGAGAGGCTTCAGTGGGGTATACTGCCATAGAGTTCACCCTCTAAAGTAGCCTTTTTCTCCAGTGGAACTGATCTCAATTGTAATTCCAAGAGACCTCCAGCTACTACCTGGAGGCTGGCAACCCTAATCAATCCTGAGAGTGATATTGTTGTGCCATGCTGGGAGTGTGTACTGGGAGACCTGTTCCCCTGCCTTTTCCTCTTACCAGCCAGGTGAGTGGTAGCAGGGGGATGGAGGCTGGGAGCGGGGGATCCCCCTCCTTTACCAGGGGACCAGCAACCCTAAAGCAGAGAGATCAGGGGGGTGCAACCCACAGATCCCAAAGGTATGTCTAGTCTACAGGCTGAGACCCAGGTTGCCAACTTGATGCCGCCTGACTGGCTTCCCAAACCGCAGCCAAACGCACCGACCCAGGCCTCTTCCGAATGCTGGTTCATTTGCCGTGGACAATCATGAACCGCTGGATCGCGATCACACGATCGCCAGTTTCATGGGTTTTTGAAGTTTGTAATGCGGTTCATGCCCATCTCTAATCTGGAGATCAACTGTAATGCCAGGAGAACTCCAGGCCACACCTGGTGGTTGGCAACCCTAGCAAGACTGAATGGGAACAGGCGGTTACCCATTTGCTCTAGATGCACAAAGAAGAAAGCAAAGAGGATTGTGACAGAACTATATCACTTACGGTACCCATTTTAGCCCTTTTCTTAATGTATGGAGAGTGTACTCCTCCTGATATGCCTCTCATTTACCCTCCACAGGACAGAGAATTGCCCACCTCCACGGAACTGAGAAGTGAGAGAAAAAATGGCCTCTATATAGTGATGCTATTCGTTGGTTTTTAATATGTTGTTGGGGATTTTATATTTGCTTTATACAGAACTAGCTCAGAGCCCGTTGTGTGGAAAATACAACGGGTTCTAGAAAACTGATTCAGCGGGCTCTCACAATGGGGGCCTTGGGAGGGCCGAGCTGGTGCGCTGGGCCTCCTTGCCACCTCCACAGCCCCTCAGAGGCCCAGTGTGGCAATGTGGCCCTCTGAAAGCCCTGCAGTGGCTGTGTCGCCACGCCAGGCCTACCTACTGCCACGGCAGCCTCCTCGCGGCCTCCAGAGGGCTTTCCTGCCACAGTGGGGGCTTCCTTGGGGCCTCTGAGGCAAGTGGTGTTGCCGACAACTCACTTTATATCCCCACGGAGGGACCTGTGAGTGCACCTGTGCAGGGATAAAAAGTGAGTCACCAATGAGGCTTGCTTTTTATATAGTAGGATATTGTACTTTAATTATGTCATTAGCTGCGTTGAATGGAGAGAGGAAGCAAGATAGAACATTTATTTTCAATAAACCCAGGGCTTTTTTTCTGGGAAAAGAGGTGGCGGAACTCAGTGGGTTGCCCTCAGAGAAAATGGTCACATGGCTGGTGGCCCTGCCCCCTGATCTCCAGGCAGAGAGGAGTTTAGATTGCCCTCCGCACTGCTCAACAGCGTGGAGGGCAATCTCAACTCCCCTCTGTCTGGAGATCAGGGGGCGGGGCCACCAGCCATGTGACCATTTTCAAGAGGTTCCGGAACTCCGTTCCCCTGGTTTCCCCCTGAAAAAAAGCCCTGAATAAACCAGTGTACAAAAGGGAGAAACTGCTCCCTTTGCTATTTGAAACTGGCAATTGTCTACACACACACCACACACATCTGAAAAAGAGAATCAAATTCTACTCCCTGGATCTGTGGCTAGACCTAGATGCTACAGGCCACGTGTGATTGGCTGCAGAGAATGAAAACAGTGCCATGGTCACATTTTTGAATGCAAAACACAAGATGAGACATCTTCACATTCCAAGTTCCCTGCAAATGGCAGTCGATGAAATGGGTCACCGCCGAGAGCATGGATATTTAGCATGATGCTAGCACATCACACATTTTTGTATTACTAGACATTACAGAGGAGAGAGCAGGAGGAGACATAGTGTGACTGTTTTCGGTGGCAGATGCGCAGCCTTCATAAGATCTAATTCCAGTTTGTGACAATGCATATAGTAATCATATTTTTATTGACTAGCTTTGCTGAGGGGCGGGGGGGAGAAGGCATTCAACAAATAATTTCTCTTCCTAAATGGAACGTTCAATATAGCCATTAAGTATAATCAGCTCATTAGAAGCATTACGAAAGACCTTCTGAGCTCTACGCACAAGCCCACCTAATTCTGAGCCCTGAGACGATGAAACCTTGAAATTTTTTTTTGCCCTTCTACTTCTCCAGTAATGAATAAATTCCTCGCCAACCCATTTCTGCAGATTACCTCTATTTATTCTTTTGTTCCTCTTTCCGAGAACACATCTTCAGAGTCAACTCGAGGTTCAATGCACGGCAATTACGACCGAAATAAAATATTATTACCCTCAGCATTTTGGCTGCATTCTTCTTGGCTCTTCTATTTTCAATATCTAACATACAGCGGTTCTCCAGTGTCCTTGAGAAAGCACTTGTTAGCTTTCTGCATGCATTATTCCGTAGACGAAAAGAGGAGAGAAAATATCATCATTCAATTTATGAATCCCTCTTATCTTTACTCTTCACCTTTACGTCTCTTTGTGTTTCTTCCTCTTAAGATCTTCTAAATTATTTCTGGCCAAACACAATAGCATGGATTTAGGGAGTCTTAGTTATCTTTCTAATACAATCGTTTTTAATTCAAACCATTTTTATATGGTGCTAACGCCATCGCTTGGGGCCCCCTCTCGCTAACCTAATTTCTTTTTGGGAAAAAAATCTATTTTGGGGGGTCCAACTCTGTTATTAAACTGTGAATAAGGATTGTAGCTTTTGAAACTTCTTAGGGGTGCTAGTAGCTTTCATGAATTTTTCATATCTAGAGAGGACGGTCCTTAACTGGAAAACTGATTGTAGATGGTAGAGTTCCATGATGCGATGGTTGCCGAGAGGCCATCCTTACTCATGCTAAGGACTTGCTACAAGTTTAGAATGATTGGCTGAAGTTTCACCAACAGAAAATCATAATGACCCCAGACAGTTGAGCACTCATTGGATTGGCATATGTTCTACTTGCTGATCACGAATAGAGATGGGCACGAACAGCAATACGAACAAAAAAAAAGTCATGCACAGCTTGATCAGTTGTTCACAACCAAGCTGTTAGTGAGGCCTCGTTCCCCACGAACATGTGTTCGTTCCAAGCCCTGCTTGTGGCATTTGTCAGCCGTTCGTAAAGCTAGACAGTCTGGCACCTTCAATCAATTCCCTTGGCAACATAGGCAGGGACTGCCTGAACTCTGTCTGAACTCCTTCTGTTGCCTTGGAAACACCAATCTAAGCCCAATTCACCTTGATAGGCAGGTCTCCCTTTCAAGCATGGAGCTCCTATTTTGTTACATGGGAGCAAAGAGCAGGAGGGAGGGGGGGGTCTTCTGTAGCCATGGGAACACCAATCTCATCCCTCCAAACACTGTTAGGCAGTTCTGACCGCCAACCACAGACCTCCTGTATTGCTCTATGGGACCTCAGGTTATAAAAGGCACTGTGCTCCCAGCTCTGGCTTTCAGTTTCAGCAAACGAACAGTGGAGTGGGAGAGAACTGTTGCTGGCATTTGAGAGAGAGAAAGGGAGAGTGCATTAGGCTCTCTAAGTCCCAAAGGGGCTGTTCTGGTCCCCACGAACATTCAACCATGAACATGTTTGTGAACAGGTCATGTTCGTCGATGTTCATGAATCCTGTTCGTGGATGGCAACGAACAATGAACATCATGTGTGGTTTTTTCTCTGTTCATGCCCATCTCTAATCACGAATAGAGAGCCAGTTTTTGGTCAAGCAGTTCAACTGTCCATGAGCAACAGTACAAAGCAGTTGATTGGCAGTATTTCACGTACTTTCACACAGCCTGATGGGAGCCCTAGCTCTCTTCTCAGACCAGCTGATGTGCAGAGAACTCTGAAAATAGTCTATTATAATTATAGCAGTAGGTATATTTCACCTGGAGAGCAGATGACTGAGAGGTGATATAATAGCCATTTTCAAGTATTTGAAGGGCTGTCCCATAGAGGATGTGGACAAGTTGTTTTCAGTTGCTCCAAAAGGATGGACCAGAATGAATGGGTTTAGAATAAAAACAAAATGATTTTTCTGCTAAACATCAAGAAGAATTTCATGAGTGGAAGAGGTTTCCTTGAGAGGTGGTGGGCTCTCTTTGAAAGTTTTTAAGCAGAGACTAGATTGTCCTTCAGTCAGCAATGCTGATTCTATGACTCAGCACAAATTTAGGCAGATCATGAGAAGAAGACCAGGAAAGGATTAATCAGCGCTTGGCTCTCACAGCCCTTTTTAATGTGCCCTGTGTAATGTCGATTGCCACTCTGGGACCAGGAAGGAATTTTCCTCCAGGCCAGAATGGCCAGGGATCCTGGAGGATTTCTGCCTTCCTCTCGGCATAGAACAGGGGTCACTGAGGGAGAGGGAGGTAAGCTGTGAATTTCCTGCATTGTGCAGCATTGTGTACCCTGACCTGGATAACCCAGGTGAGCCTGATCTTGTCAGATCTCAGAAGTTAAGCAGGATCAGCCTTGTTTAGTCATCGGATGGGAGACCTCCAATGAAACCCATGCAGTCCCCCAAAAAACCCACCCTCTGTATTTTCCTTTCAAAGCCATTGTTTCCCCTGGCAGGCATAACATCGGAACATACAGCTAGCCATTTGAAAATTGGCCACCAAGTTCAAGATGGAGTGGCATTGCCAAAAAGGAAAGGCCCTGGAATATGTGCAGAAGCCCTCAATACTTTTTGCAATGGAAGCTATGGTTATCTGTGGCTGGTATAACTCATCTGTGTTGTTGTAAGAGGAGGATCCAGCGCTGTCCCTCTCCTCAGGTTTCAGAGGGGGACAAACCAAAGAGTTAGAAAGATAGAGAGGTCAGGGCACTCTGTTTACTATTTACCAGGGCTCATTTCAAGGGGGAACATGATGGAACGCAGTTCCGGCAGTTCCCGAAAGAGGTCACGTCAGGTGGCCCCACCCACCTGACTCTCAGCCATTTGGGGCCCGTTTCAGCATGGATTGGGGCTGAAATGGCCCGGATCGGGCCACTGACAGGTGGTGGATCTCTCTCCCACTCAGCAGTGGCCTGATTCCTGACCATTTGGGGCCCCTTTTCGGCCATTTTCAGCCCCTTTTTGCCATTTTGGGCCCAATTTTGGTCCTGAATGGCCAGGATTGGGTCCAAAACAGCCAGGATAGGTGATGTGGCATACGCAAATAAGTTATGCTAATGACACACTTCCAGTGATGGCAAGGGGCGTGGCATATGCTAATTAGTTATGCTAATGAGTTACTCCAGCTCTTTTTCTATGAAATGACCCCTGCTATTTACTATTGTTTACCGCTCTGACTGTCCTTTGATATGCAGATTGCTATTCTCAGGATTTCCTCCTCCTGACTTTCTTCCTCTCACTTCTTCTTTTCCTGGCTTTGTTCCAGGCTCTCCTTCTCCTCCATACCTCTTGGCAGCATGGATGCAGGCCTTGCCCTGCCATCCATGCCCATCCTTACACTAGATAGGTAGTTATGATCTACCCTCCTTTCCTATCAGAGTATGGAGTTCCTTCAATAAAGAACTCTTATTTCTTTTCTAAATATAAACCGAGTGTACGCTTTTATTATTTTCATTCCTGCACACACACCAGCCAGCAGAATGAGCTCACAACCACCTATAATCATGCTTCCTATGCCCCACGATAGACTCTGCTAACAGCCCAAACATGGAATCCTTTAATTACGTTTCCACGTAATGATTCATTTATCAATCTGAAAATAAAGCTAGGAGCCTCAAATCAGTGATGGGCTTTGGTAATAGGAGTTGCAGAGCTGATCATGGAGGGAATCTAAGCGTGCTGCCGCACGCAATCCTGGGAGCCCTCCCCCACCCTTGCGGTTTTTTGCAACAGAGGCTGTGGTAGTCTGCGGCAGGCATAACTCATCCAAAACTAACACTACAAGCCACAAAATTGCTCCTTAGCCTCGTAATGATACTAGGAATTGCTGTGGCCAAAAGGAAGGGAACTGGAATATCCTGGCTCGGCTATATCTAGACTGCCCCTACCCAGTGCTATTTGCACTGGAAGCTACGGTTGATTGTGACAGTCATCATAACTCATTCCAAAATTAAAGCTAGGAGCCTCAAAATTGGCCACTGGCCAATTGTGGGAGTCGCAGTGCAGAAACTGAAGGGAATCCAACCACCCCGGCCCCTGTAATCCACAGAGACCTTTCCCTCCACATTCTTGCATTGGAAGATATGTCTATCTATGGCAGGCATAACTCATTGGAAATGAGGAGGTTAAAAATAGACAACCAGTTTCAGAAGGCTAGTGGAACTTGCAGTGACAAAAATGAAGAAAATTAGGCTATCTGGGCATAGATTAGCCCTACAACTTCCTTCTGCTTTTTCAATGGAAGCAAACAAGGACAGTCAGCTTAGATAGCAAGAGAGGAAAATGCCCCATCTTTGACAAAACACAGGGAGCCTAACAGCTTTCCTGACCTATCGGAGACTGTGTGGTATAGTGGTTATCAGGGCTTTTTTTCTGGGAAAAGAGTTGGTGGAACTCAGTGGTGGAACTCAGGACCACACAATGACGTCACTTTGGGTCAGCTGGAGCAAGGGAGGAGCGTTTTAAAGTTTAAATTGCCCTTGGTGAAAATGGTCTCATGGCCGGTGGCCCCGCCCCCTGATCTCCAGACAGAGGGGAGTTGAGATTGCCCTCCATGCCAAGGGCAATCTGAACTCCCCTCTGTCTGGAGATTGGGGCGGGGCCACCAGCCATGTGACCATTTTCAAGAGGTGCTGGAACTCTGTTCCACTGTGTTCCAGATTTAAAAAAGCCCTGGTGGTTATAATATCAAACCAATATCAAGGAGATGCAGGTTTAAATTGAGAGCTGCTGTAGCACAGTGGTTAAGTGGTTCAGCTGCGAATCAGCATTTACTGGTTTGAATCGCATTACTGCCGCGAGCTCAGTAGGTGGCCTTGGGTAAGCCACGCTTCTCAGCCCCAGCTCCCCAGACGAACAGCCTGCAACTCTTTTGAAAATGGAGACGTCTGGAGTCAAGGAAGAAAGCTGCCAGTATTCATCGAGTAAGCTGTCCCTTTAAGGACATGTGGAAAGGTCCTGAGTCAAGTCAAACAGAGAGGAACAACACCCAAACCCATCCATTTCCTTCCTCAGCCATGTCTGCCTCTTTTCAAGGTTGCCTGCAGGAAACAAATATCAGAAGATATTTGCCGGATCAGAAAAAAGGCCCATCTAACTCAGCATCCTGTTTTCAGAAGTGGAAAGTATGAAGCAACAGCTTCTTCTTGCAGAGACCGCTATTCAGAGGTAGTCCCTATGTGTGGAAATTCCATGAAAGGACATGCATTCAGGATGTATCTAATCGGAGTCCAGTCTGAACACACCCGGTTCATTAAATTTCAAAGGGCATCCTAGCCACCTGAAGTCGATCTTTCTGATTCCAACTGTTTATGTCATCTCTAGCCATTTTCCTGGCAATGTCATGGTGCCCGGCAGCATTTTGCTGCCAGTTACCAATTCCCCATGTCATCTTTAAGTTTCTGGTGAGGAGTAGGGGAGGGGCAGTGTAAGGAGAGACTTAACCAGCAGATACGCAACTGACAGGCATGTCATCCAACCAGAACAATTAGCCAATATTGGCACCACACAATATCATCAATGATTCCATGCACAGTGTTTCCCACAATAACGTTGCTTTCTTTTTTGTCAGTTTTGAATTTGTGTTCTGATCGGCCCTTCTTCTGCTTGCCGTTTGGTATAAGACAACTTCATTTTCAGAGGGGCTGTAGCTTAGTGGCAGACCATCTGCTTGGCATGCAGAAAATCCCAGCATCATTCCTCTGAACCCCTACTTAAAATGATCAGATGATAGGTTACGGGAAAGACCTCAACCTGAGACCCCGAAGGCCCACTGGCAGTCAGAGCAGACACCCAGCTGGCATCCAGTAGAAAACTGGTGGGTGGGAATACAGGGGGCTCCATCACAGTGATGGTATGATGTAAATTCTGGGATGAACTTGGAAGTGATCATAGAATCATAGGGTTGGAAGGTACCTCCAGGGTCATCTAGTACAATGCAGGAAATTCACAACTACCTCCCCACATACACACCCAGTGACGCCTGCTCCATGCCCAGAAGATGGGAAAACACCATCAGAACCCCCAGCCAAACTAGCCTGGAGAAAATTCCATCCTGCCCTCCCTCTCATGGTCTGCATAGGTTCCCAGAATCAGCATTGCTGTCAGATGGCACACTGCTCTAGGATTCAGAGGAAACTCTATGGTTTTAGGGTTATCCTAGTAATAGCATCATGCCATTGATACAATGGTGATTTTTTTTTTTTGCACAATTTTTCTCCAGCTGGCCTACTGAGCGGCAGTGAGGGTCTGGTATAGCAGAAGACCTGAGAAACCTAAAAACAGCACATCTAACAATAAACAGAAATGTGATGCAAAAACCATCTGGGAGATAAGGGCATTCTAGATCTTTTCTATGTTACCTACCATCAGCCAAGGAAACATCAGCCAAGAGGAGGGGTCTGAATGTTTCTAACTAATTCTTTCCCTCTTTTAAAAATTGGAACAGGCAAAGTTACTGCTGGGAAAGGCATATGAAAAAAGATTTTCTTTTTAAAGGCCCTACCTGTGGTGCATTCACCTGTCAAGCATGCAGTCTCTTCCTCTAATGAAACAGAGAGGGATCCTGAAACCTTTGTGATCTATCAAGCCTTCCGCAGATGCCACAAAAGTGGAGAGAAACAAAGACCGTCAGAGCGCGTGCGAGAGAGAGAGAGAGAGAGAGAGAGAGAGAGAGATGGCTTGGTGTGAAAGAGAATAAGAGAGGAAAGAGAAAGAGAGAATTTTTTGCTCAGCCTGGCTAGCATTACTAATACATAACGGCCCTGCCAGCGTAGGCACAGCACAGCTGGAATTAATCGGGAAGAATCTGCAGCAACGCATAGACCAGCGAAGACTGTCAGAGGCGGCATGAAGCCTTGCCCTGTGGCTTGGCGGCTCTTCATCAGGGCCCTGACAGCGCAAACATCTTCTTCAGGCCAGCCAAGAGGAAAAACAATTTCACTCTTCCTTCCTCTCTCTGGAAACACAAGATGGAGATGGCAGATTCATTCTGATCCTTCACAAATCGCTCTCCTGGAGAGGCAGGGACCATTTTCCTGAACCTCTAGCAAAGTGGTTCCCCACTCCTGGGGGCCCCAACACTTCATATTGTTATTTTCAACTGAAAATAACCTGGTCAAGGAGAAGGTTGCCCACTAATCTGCACAGCTGCCTGCTAATACTGATGGTTGCAGTAGAAAAATGGGGTGGGAGGGTTGGAGATTGCATCCAAACCCAGAAGTGACAAGTGATGCTCTAGGAAAACCTGCAGACCTCTATGGTCCTTACCATAGAGATCTGGGGGATTCCTAGAATGTTGCCCAGAGGTGATGAAACTTTCTGGTTTGGGCACAATTCCCCCACTTTCTCCCATCGCAGCAATCAGCAGACCTGGTTACCCTATCCAGGAGTTCATATGTAATTGGTAAGGAAGGAGAGACCACAGTACAGATTCGCTCTTGATAAAAAAGGAGATGAATTATGAAGCGGCTTCGACCTGATGAAATCCCAAGGTGTTGATCCTCAGATAGACTGCTCTTGATATTCTACAAAGCCACTGGAAACAGTTCTGTCCAGTCCACACTAGCTGGTCAAGAACTGTATTCCCTGACTGAATATTTAGACTATGGTTGGTAGGAAACATGTCATCATCAGCAAGAATCTGCAAAAGTCTCAGACTTGCTAAGCAAGTTCATTTCTGGCTATTCCATAACTATCTTCCCATAAGATAGTTATGGCTATTCCCGCAACTATCTTATGAACCTGTACAGATTGTCCCTGAAGCAGATGTCCTCTTGCCCCATTTGAGTTCTCAGGGGAGAACCAGATGTTAGGAAGATTGTCTTGAAACTCCTGCCTTTCAAATGCTCCTCTGGTGATTTGTATTTTTTCTTCCCCCCTAATATGCCCCCCCCCCAAATTCATGGCATTGCCTTTTTTTTAATGCTCAAGACATTTATTCCAAGGACAAAGGGATCCAGTTGTGGATGCTAGTAGAATTCACAGGTCTCGATTGTGGAGTTACTACTTTTTTTGTAATAGAAATTTTATTTATAAAGAGAAAATAAGATGTGACAATAGAAAGTGCATAAAAAAGCTTATACAAACAGCATGTTGACATTAATTTGAGACATATACTAACTTATACAGACAACATTTAAAATTAGGTTACGACTTAGGCAAGCACTACATTTAAAATTGAATTAGATTGATAAAAAATAGTCAAAATTTTTGATAACAGAACTTAATTGTGTAATAACACTCCTCTCTCCTATACAGACTTTTAATATCAACTATTTTGATTAATCATTTCCATGTTTTTTCCTCTTATCTTTGTAGTGAATTACCTTAATTAATCTTAATTCTGGCCTATGTAGTCAAGAAATCCTTCCATTTCCCCCCAAATCCAGCTATTGGTCTATTATGTACATAAGTAGTTAATTTGGCCATTGATGCATATTCATAAACCTTATTTATCCACTCTGACACCTAAGGGAACACGTCTGCTTTCCATCTCGCTGCATACAACACTCTTGCTACTGTCACCACGTAATGAAAAGGTTTCCCTGTTCTTTTCTAACATTATTTGGTAGAGTGTTTAATAACGTGTTTTTGATTCAACTCAAATCTGATTTTGAAAAACTTCTGCATCTCTTCATGTATCTTTATCCAGTATTTTTGCACTTTCTTACAAGTCCATCACATGTGGTAAAATGTTGTATTCGTGCCGTGACATTTTCAACACTGTCCACTATAACCTTTTGTGATTCTTGCAATGTCTTGGGGGGTGATGTACTATCTAAAAACATTTTATATCCATTTTCTCTTAGTAACTGGCAGCCTGTAGATTTTATATCCTTAGTTCATAAATCTTCCCATTGGTTCATTGGAATAGTTTCTCCAAAATTTTCCATCCATTTTATCACAGGTTTTAAATTGTCCTATTTCTGTGTGTTCTTGCAATAACATTTTGTAAATTTTCCCTAAGAGATATTTCTGATCTCCAGATATTAATAGTTCAAATTCCGTTTGAAACAAAATATTGTATTATGTTGTGAGAAAAGACCAGCATTGGACCTCTCTGTGCTTAACTATGAAGTATGTATGAACCAAAGATCCAAGCAAAATGTAGAATTTATTAAAAAAGCAAACAGGTATGTACACTCTAGGCTAGATTACTGTAACTCCCTCTACACAGGGCTACCCTTGGGTCTCACCCCAAAGCAACAGTGGGTCCAGAATGCTGCTGCTCAGGTCCTGATGGACGTTCCATTCAGGTCACATATTATACCAGTTTTGCAGCAGCTTCATTGGCTTCCTGTGGAGTTCCAGGTCCGTTTCAGGGTGTTGGTGCTGACCTTTGAAGTCCTAAATGGACTGGGACCAGCATACCTGAGGGACCGTCTCTCCCCGTATGTACCCCAGAGAGCGCTTCATTCATCAGATAAGAACTTGTTGGTGATCCCTGGCCCCAGGGAGGCTCGTTTGGCCTCAATCAGGCCAGGGCTTTTTCAGTCCTGGCCCCAACCTGGTGGAACTCTCTGTCTGAAGACACTCAGGCTTGCCAAGATCTGGTATCATTTCAGCGGGCCTGCAAGATGGAGATGTTCCACTGGGCATGTGGTTGAGGCCAGCGTCAGGGCCATCATTGAGCCTCCCGTCACCTTCTCCTATCCAATGACATGCCGTCTGTCCGGGTGTCTCCCTCTTTATATTTGAGGGCAGGAATGTGCAATAGGTCATCTGAGTTATGGTTTTATGATATGATTTTAATTATATTTATATAATTATGTGTTTTATGAATGTTGTACCCTGTCCTGAGTCCGCTTGTGGGGAAGGTGGGCTAAATACCAAATAAAGTAAGTAAGTACAACTTTCTTTCGGTCCCGGGTCCCTCCTGAGTCCTGCAGAGGATTCTATCCTGCCGCAAAGCTGTTCTTGTGCAGTCAGGTACAACACGACTCCATTAGTAGATGTGGATTTGAGAATTCATATTTGCCAAAAGAGCAAATTGTTCTGCTGTGAGTCTAACAGCATACTCTTGCGCGTGTGCAAGTAGTTTCAGATAAGTAGCCATGTTAGTTTGTAGTGGTAGAACAAATGTTGAGTCCAGTAGCACCTTAAAGGCCAACAAAATAAAATCGTTCCTGTCTTCTGACCTGGTTATAAGTCTGGTGCATCTTCATTCTCATTTGTATCTCATGAAGGGAGTTTTGACTCATAGAAGCCTATACTCTGGACAACTCTGTTGGTCTTGAAGGGTGCTACTGGACTCGAATTTTGTTCCATGATGTTTTGACTCCTTTCGTAGCCTAAGACATATATTTCTCATGAAGATGGTGAACTTGTGTATGGAATGAATGAATAACAACACAAAATAAAAGAGATTCCAGGGAGAATTGTTTTCGATGGTTGTTGTGGGTTTTCCGGGCTGTATTGCCGTGGTCTTGGCATTGTAGTTCCTGATGTTTCGCCAGCAGCTGTGGCTGGCATCTTCAGAGGTGTAGCACCAAAAGACAGAGATCTCTCAGTGTCACAAAACAAATTGTTTTCATTTTGTCTACTCTCTGACATCCTAGTTTTCGATGTGTCAAGATTTTCCTCAGCCTGGGGTATGAAGTGGCATGGCTGATTTGGCCATTGTCCTAAATGGGTGGTTTTGAATGAGATGGCATAAAAAAGATCCCCCAGCTTATTGCCAGAGGTTATTTTTCTCTTCCTGCCAAGCAAATCCGATCTTACCATCCCAGTAAAAGCGGGGAGCGATTCAAGGTGGCCAGCGAAAGAGTCAGGAAGGGAATAAGAAAGAACTTCAAGGAAAGCCACAGATGAATCACCGGCACTGAAAAAGCATGAGGCTGTGAGCCAAACATTCCATCCTGATCCGTCTGTGCTCCAAGAGGAATCTCCTCCTTCACGTTGTGCTTCAAATGGTAATTGAGGTTCATTCTGCCCTTAGCTAGCAGCCCGAAGGCTCCAGAGAGAAGGTATCACATGCACTTACCAAATGGCAAAAAAAATAACATAAAAATCATTCGGTGAAGGAATCACGACGTTTGAGTCACTTCTGTCATTTCCTGGTACCAATGAATTCTTGTTTTAGAATTACTCAGCTGTTAGCAAGAAGCATCTCAAGCAATATTCTGTTGAAAACCTTCTGGGGTCACTTGCCTCTCCCCCCTTTCCTTTCATAGCTTGATGCCTAGGGATTGCAGGTCCCCCAGTGCCCTCTGCCCCCCCTCTGCCCCCCCCCACTCATCTGGCTAGTAGGGGGGAAGGCGAGAGAAAAGGTCTCCCAGATGCACTCCCAGGGCAGCGCGATGGTGTCACTCCCGTTAGTGACTTCAATGCACCACCCCGAGTGCACTCTTGAACATCCCAGGGGGGCAATTCGGGCCCCGAACGGGGCCGAATCAGACACATTTGGGGCCCAAATTGGCCCACTGCAAGGAGCACATGCATGCTCCCAGGACTGAGCGATGATGTCACTTCCTGGAAGTGACCTCTTTGTGCAGACCCGGGAGCACACATAAGCAAAGCACATGCATGAGGGGGGGGGGGAAAGGTGAGAGCCGGGTCCCCCCCCCCATCGCTTCCGCCAGGAGGGTAAGGGTGTCATGTCTGAGCCCCATCCATGCCAATGTTAATGATCCTTCTATGCTGAACCACTGTATCCTGCTGTAACTAAGAGCCAAACTACAAGTGACGCCTTATACAGGTTGGACACTTGTCAGCTTCCCTCAAGTTTTGATGGGAAATGTAGGTGCCCTGGTTTTACAGCTTGGCTCTCCATTACAGCGGCAAGACCAGGATGCCTACATTTCCCATCAAAACTTGAGGGAAGCCGACTAGTGTCCAACCTGTGTAAGACGTCACTTGTAGTTTGGCTCTCAAGTATCATTTTACCAATGTCATAACTATTTCTTTCACAGGCTTCCAAAGGTGTTTATCTGATAGACTGTAACAGCTTCCAGTGTTTTTGACTTTGTACTCCCTCTCAGCCTTTGCTATGTCTTGCTTCTTAGTGACTCACTTTGATATTACAAATATGTGGAATGTTCTCACACAAGGAGAGCGCCAAAACTTTGTTTATGATTGGGAGGGGGGAAAGGAGCAGGCTTGAATGTTAAAAGAGAAGTCTCTCTCACATGATGTCATTCCTGTCAACTTTTACTCTTGCTGCTTAGATGCTTACCTTGCTTCTGAGTAGTCCTGTGGAAATGATCTGATTTCTGAATAAAAACCATTTAACCAAGAACCTGTGTCTTGCTGCAATGGTCCAGGGATCTGTCTGCCATATCCTGTCATCCATAGCCTGATAAAGGGGACCTGGCAACTCTATTCATATCTTCTTATCTCATGGAAATCTCAATTCTCTCCCTTGCTCCACCTGTGGCGCTTGTGCAGTCAAGGAGTAGCTTTCCGCTTGACGTCAAAAGAATCTGCCTGGCTTGACTTTGGCATTGGGAAGGAACACTTACAAGAGAGAAAGCTCGTTTCCCTTTCAAACATCTTTCTTTCGTATGATAGAGGCTGAGGGAGGTACTAGTTCCTCTCAACCATTTAAGGTTGCCAACCTCCCTGTAAGCCCTGGAATTCTCCCAGAATTACATCTGACAGGGTTGCCGGCTCTTCATTAGGAAATTCCTGGAGATTTGTGGGGGGGGGGGAGAGACTGTAGAGGGCAGTATTTGGGGAGAGGAGGGACCTCAGTGGGGTACAATGCCATAGAGTCTACCCCGCAAAGCAGCCATTTTCTCTGTGGGAATTGATCTCTATGGCCTCAGCCACCATCTGCAGATTGGCAAATGTGGTTCCTCTGTAGAAAATGGCTGCTGGGAGAGCCTCTATGGTATTATACTCCACTGAGTTCTTTTTCTTCTAAACCATGGCCTCCCCAGGCTCTACTCCTAAATCTCCAGGAATTTCCCAACCTGGAGTTGGCAACCTTAGACTATTTGGTTAGTGGCAAGGAGCAAGGACACAGAGGACACAGAGTGTACAGCACAGACACTTCACTTCCATCTTAGATCTCCCAAGGCCTCCTTGCTAAGTAATGTAGGACTTACTGGTACAAGCTAAAATTTGTTTCTCACTGGCCTCCAAACATGCTACCAGCAAAAGTCACGTTTCTAAGACTGACTGTAATATACAGTTTTGCGGAAATCCTTCCAGGCACGATAATATTACTGAGCATTCAAATATTCAAAATATTTCATCTTCACCATCTCCTTACAGTAACAAGGTAAGTCAGCGTTGCAGTCGTTGCAAGCTGGAGACGCACAAGGAACATGAGAATACGGATGCCAACTCAAGGTTGGGAAATTTCTGGAGATTTGGGAGTGGACCTGGGGAAGGCAGGGTTTGGGGCAGGGAGATACTTCAGTGGGGTATCATGCCATAGAGCCCACCCTCCAAAACCACCATTTTCTCTAGGGGAACTGATCTCTGTAACCTAGAGCCCAGTTGTAATTCTGAGAGATCTCCAGGCCACACCTGGAGGCTGGCACCCCTACGTGGGAGGGGACAACACTTTGAGAGTCATTGCTAACACACCCTGATTGTGAGTTTTCCTGTGACATCTAAATAGCCACTGTTGGTAGTAGAATGCTTGGCTAGATGAATGTTGGTCAGCTCCAGTGGAGCTATTCTCATGTCCTTATTAACATTAGTTTCTTATTTTTAAAATTCATTGCAAGGCAACAGACGCTTGTTTGTTTGTTTAATTATCTATTCATTTTAGAAATGTTATATGCCATAAATTGTATGCCATTAATTTTTTTTTAAAAGAAAAAGTAACTATTACAATAACAATAGAAATAGTAAGTGCATAGAACCTTATACAAAACAGATTGGAGCTGCTTAGGAAATGTAAACACAATATATAACAAAACTTAATATAATACTTTAACTTATCTCCTTCAAATTAATCTGATACACACACACACACACACACACACACATAAGGGTAAGTGGATTATATTACTTCTAAACATACTAAAAAAGTAAATGTACCCCCCTGTGCAAGCACTGAGTCATTTCTGACCTGTGGGGGGACATCACATCACGACGTTTTCTTGGCAGACTTTTTGTTACGGGGTGGTTTGCCATTGCCTTCCCCAGTCATCTACACTTTTCCCCCAGGAAACCGGGTACTCATTTTACCGACCTCGGAAGGATGGAAGGCTGAGTCAACCTTGAGCCAGCTACCTAAACCTGGCTTCCGCCAGGATTGAACTCAGGTCATGAGCAGAGCTTGGGCTGCAGTACTGCAGCTTACCACTCCGTGCCACGGGGCTCTTCTAAATAGAGTATCTAATAACATATTTTAAGGATTTGGGGTGGGGGGAAGACTTTAGACATTTTATATCCCACGTTGTGTTCAACCTCACAATAGTTGGTATATTAGTTTATTAGTTTAACTGTTTAGCTTAGCTGTTAGTCTATTTTAGTTTTAAATTGTATGCCACCATTGATACGATCCAGAGGAGTTAGCCATGTTAGTCTGTAGTCACAAAATAGTAAAGAGTCTAGTTGCACCTTTAAGACTAACCAACTTCGTTAACTATAAGGATTGATTAACTAATAATATTTTCTTTTTGATTCCGTACAGTGTACCAAACTGAATATGTTTATTTGAAGTTGTATATGAGTCAAATTGATTGATATCATATATAGACTTATGACTGAAGGGGAATAGAAATACTAATGTAAACAAATATAACTAAAATAGAAAGAAGAAGATAGAATGAATAACATATAGAGTATAAGTTAAACTGGTTGATTTATATGAATGTATGGTTTACATAGTTTATGATATATAGAAATATTTGAAAGTGAAATAATGAAAAATGGGATAAATTGGTTATCCATTATGGAAAATGGGACTCATAGTCAGGGTACAGAGTATTAAAAATAGTTAAAGAAGTATTGCTTAGAATAAAGGGAGAATATATATTTGTTAGATAGAGGAGATTAAAAGGAGTAAGGGAAAAGGGACAAAGGGTTGGAAAACTGTTGGAAGTCAACAAAAAGGGGGAGGAAAGGGAGGGGGTTAGAAATTGGGAAATGGGAATATTGACTGTAATGTGTAAACATTTGATCCTAACCCAATAAAATTTTTTTCAAAAAAAAAAAAAAAAGACTAACCAACTTCATTGTAGCATAAGCTTTCGAGAACCACAGCTCTCTTCGTCAGATGGAGTATTTATTTCCATTGATAATCAAGTTAAAAGTTTCACAGTGCAACCCTATCCAATTACTTTCATCTAAGCTCACTGATTCCAATCGGCAGACTGAGATAGCTTTGCAGTGGATTGCAGTGCTGGTCACAAGTTGTGGATCTGAAACTCACTACTGCAGCCTTCCATCTATTTGCAATTATTTCATTCTCCGTTTTTATCCTCTTCCGTCACTCGCACAATTCCTTCATCTCCAAGCGCCGAAAGGTGATTTGTGCGAAAAGCATATTGATTGAATTCCTTACCTGTAAAGCAAACGCCTCTAATGGTTGCATCTGTGAGCAGCTGTCCTTAACAAACGTTATCTTTTGCCAAACTCTGAGTTCAAGAGGACACTCGGCGAGATGAAAATTGCAGCTTAAAGGGGGCAGAGATCGCTGGTTCCTCCCCTCCCTTCACTCTGCTCAAGATATCCTCTCAAATCCTATTTAATAAAAACAAGATTAGGAAAACCAGACTGACCAAATGGGTACACGTTGGCATCGATCGAGTCTTGTCTTTCCCCAGCTGCCTTCCTTTGATTTGGCAAAATGTACTCCGATAGAAAATGGGATAGTTCTTATATCACTGTGTCGGAGAGGGAAGCACGCATAACCATTTGTCAGACTCCCTTTTAAAAAAGCAAGGAGGGTTCAAATTGGCAGGGTATATCGATTGTTCATCTATCAACCCAATAAGCAGATGGCCCACGTTCCACATATCCACCACCTCTTAGACTTAAGAAGACAGAAGATGTCCGATCAGTAGAAGTACACAAGAATGGAAGGTACATTACTGACCGACTGCCACCCACTAGAAATGGAAGGACTGCCAAAACACATATTGTCCAACCCACAAGTTAAAACCCTGCTCTCTGTGCCCCACCCATCAGTGGTGAGGCGGGTGGCAAGTCAAGACAGGGGTTCCCCCACCTCATCTGCGGAATGCTTTGCCTCTTGAGGCTCACCTGTTGTCTCCATTGCTTACTTTTAGGTACAAAGCCAAAACGTTTTTTTATCAATACTTTTAATTAAGGAGTTTCCTGAAATCTTACAGTTAGGATCTGTCCTCTGCTGGCTTCGGGAGCTGTCTCCTTTACTGTCATTTCTGGTTCCTGATCCCCATGGACATCTCCAACACTCTCCCATCTCAGCTGATGAGAAAAACTGGAAGTGACATAGGGTTGCTCTAGGATTTGCCAGAATCTCTGCGGAAGGGTAGCTCACTGTTACCCCCATATCTCCGCCCCAAAGCTCCTGCCAGTTGCCAAGCACAGCCTGGTAACCTTAGATAATAATAATAATAACAATAACATTCAATTTATATACCGCCCTTCAGGACAACTTAATGCCCACTCAGAGTGGTTTACAAAGTATGTCATTATTATCCCCACAACAAAACACCCTGTGAGGTGGGTGGGGCTGAGAGAGCTCTGAGAGAGCTGTGACTGACCCAAGGTCACCCAGCTGGCTTCAAGTGGAGGAGCAGGGAATCAAACCCAGCTCTCCAGATTAGAGTCCTGCGCTCTTAATTACTACACCAAACTGGCTCTCATGTACAGCCAATTATTGTAAATGCCAGCAATGCCGATGATTAAAAGTTTTGTCTAAGCTAAAGGCAGATTTTCACCGTACAATTTGATTAGCAATTTCAGCTCTTTTAACAAGTGCTCCCAAGTGAGGAAGTCTAGCAACTGTAGCTGTGCGCAGATTTGGATTTAGGACAACAGTTGAACCGTGACAAACTAACTACACAAACTTGTTTACACATGAGTAAATACCATGCAGCAAACATTCATGTATCAAAATACAGTGTAAAGTCTTTGTATAGTGCAGAAGTATGCAATTACTAAAGTGCTCAAGTATTCAAGGTTGCACAGTCAATACTAGCAGCTCAATTAGGGTTAACAAACTGCAGTCCCACCAAAAACAGGAGTCATAACTGACTCCTGATGGATTTAAGAGGTGGTGACCCAGGATGCTAGATTTGGGGATACCAGCCACAGAAGATGCCTATAACGACAACAACAACAACAACAACAACAACAACCTTCAGGATGACTTAACACCCACTCCGAGTGGTTTACAAAGTGTGCCATTATTATCCCCAGAACAAAACACCCTGTGAGGTGGGTGGGGCTGAGGAGCTCTAAGAGAGCTGTGACTGACCCAAGGTCACCCAGCTGGCTTCAAGTGGAGGAGTGGGGAATCAAACCCGTCTCTCCAGATTAGAGTCCCGCACTCTTAACCACTACACCAAACTGGCTCCAGTCACCAACAGAAACGAATTGTACAAACAGTTCGTCTTCCCTTTTGCACATTTATTTATTGAATTTTATTTATTTAGGATACTTCTATGCCACCTCTTCAGAGTTTTCCTTGAGATAGCTTGCTGTCATATAAGCCCCAGCATATTTGTCATGGTTGTGTTTGATTCCTGTTTCAGTGATGTTCTGGTTTTATTGCCAGTGTTGTTCTGTGTTATCCTCTGAGAGTATACAAAGGTACCCCTGAGCTGGGACAGAGCACTCAATTGCTTATCTTGCAGATGTTTTAGTACCAGTCCCTGGCCGGGGAGAGTGACCTTGGAGTCTAGCCAAGACTGCACCAACTGTCTGAAAGACTTAAAGACTGTGGAATGTTTATGCTTTCTTCCCTGTGTTCTCACACTTTTGTGCGCTCAAACTCTAACAGACTTTCCTACACTATTGGGGGCGGAGTTTTGACCTGTAATTCCCTTAGCTTTAGTTACTAGCCTCATTCCAGCCAATAACCCTGTACAGCTATCCTGATACTGGTATGCTTATCAATAGAGTAACTTTAACTCATACACAATGAGTGATGCAGTGAAGTGCTTTGGGATACCTCGAAAGACCTGACACTTACAATTAAAACGACATCACAATCTTTAAAAAGTCCTTTTAAACAAACTATCGGACACTATCGGGCAAACTATAGGTTTCTGGACTGTTTCAAAAGGCAATCCCAAGTAAACTTATTTAATTTTTTTGTCTGTTTGTGTCATTTATAGTCGGCCTTACTCACTGAGACTCAAGGTGGATTAAACAGTGTGAGACTAGTAATGCACATTATAGTAGCATGAGATGGTAGTTAGCTGGCAAACAAGCCGAAGTTGTTGTTGATGATGATGGTAACTACACTTATATATGCTCTTCTAGACAGATTAGTGCCTTTTGGAATTTGTGTCAATAGCAAAACTTACTTCACTGATTAGGGAAAAGACATTCGTTACATTTTTGACTGAATGGAAACTATTTATAGACTTTTTACATGAAATGGATAATAAGGACTAGAAGACATCTAAATTTATGGATTAAGAATCATGAGCAATAGAAAAAAGAGGGCTGTTATGTTTAACTTAGAATAAGTGAGGTTCTGAAAATGATCTATATTTGTGGCGGAGAAAATCAGAACTCTGTAGTTTAGTTTTAGTTTTTTTCTTTTTTTCTTTTTTCACTTGTTTATGTATTATGCAGGTCTTCCTGGAAGAGACCTGTGTCCTGGACCCATACCAGTCCAGTTTCTGTCTGAGCCATGGGACAGAGACAATGTTGGTTGCCCTCACGGACTATCTCTGTAGGCACCTGGATCGAGGGGGGTCAGCACTGCAGATTTTGTTAGACCTTTCAGCGGCATCTGACACGGTCGACCATGAGTTGTTGGCCCACTGCCTCGCCGATGTGGGGATTCGAGGGACAGCCTTGCAGTGGCTTGTCTCCTTTCTCCATGGTCGGGGAAAGAGGGTGGTGCTGGGGGAGAGGTTGTCCACATGCCAGTCTTTGGTGTGTGGCGTCCCTCAGGGGCCGATGCTCTCTCCCCTCTTGTTCAATCTTTATATGTGCCCCCTCACCCAGCTGGTGCGGAGGTTTGGTCTGAGTTGTCATCAATATGCAGATGACACCCAGTTGTATCGGCTGATGGGTGATCGACCTGACTCTGCCCCTGATGCCCTGCTGAGAGCTTTGGAGGCCGTGTCTGGATGGGTGGCACAGAGCAGACTGAAGTTAAATCCCGTGAAGACGGAGGTCCTGTACTTGGGCTGTGGGCTGTCGGAGAAGGGGATCCATCTCCCAGCCTTTGGGGGGGGGCACCACTTGTGCCCGTACTATCAGTCAGGAGTTTGGGCAAGATCCTGGATTCCTCCTTATCTATGGAGGCCCAGATTGTGATGGTTGCCCGGGCTGCTTTTTTCCATCTTCAGCGGGCCAGGCAGCTAGCCCCCCCCTCCCATCTCTCAGCACAGGACCTAACGACAGTGATCCATGCAATGGTCACCTCCAGGTTGGATTACTGTAACTCGTTCTATGCAGGGCTGCCCTTGGGTATGATCCGGAGACTACAGCGGGTCCAGAATGCTGCTGCACGTGTTCTCACGGGTGTTCCTTACAGGACACATATTACACCAATTCTACAGCAGCTCCACTGGCTCCTCATGGAATTCCGGATCCAGTTCAAGGTGCTGGTTTTGACCTATGAAGCCCTAAACAGACTGGGACCAGCATACCTGAGGGACTGCCTCTTCCCGTATGTACCCTGGAGAACGCTCTGGTCAGCTGGAAAACATCTGCTGGTGGCCCCTGGCCCCAGGGAGGCTTGTTTGACCTTGACCAGGCAAGAACCTTTTCAGTCGTGGCCCCAACCTGGTGGAACTCTCTGCCTGAGGACACCCGGTCCCATCAGGATCTTGTATGGTTTAGGCCAGCATGAGATCCTTACTGTTCTTCCCACTGGTCTCCCACTAAGTGTGGGGTTATACAGTGTCCACTGGCTGGCTGCCCAACATATGGGTACAGCACAGGGCTATGTAGTGCCCATTCGTTAGCTGACCCAGGTATGGGTTGCAGTATGTTATCTGTCTGCTTCCCTCCTTCTGTATGTTGATGGGCAGGAACCTGGAATCGACCCCGTCTTGGGACAGTTAATATCTGTTTAATTGTTGATTTTATGATATGAACCATTGTTTTATATTGTATTGTATTTTTATAAATGTTGTACCTCACCCTGAGCCCACTTGCAGGAAGGACGGGTTAGAAATGTAATAAATAATATCAATATCAATATCAATATCAATATCAATATCAATATCAATATCAATATCAATATCAATATCAATATCAATATATATTAAATATTAAACATTAGTATTAATATTAATAAGTAGTAGTAGTAGTAGTAGTAGTAGTAGTAGTGGGACTTCTTTTTAGACAGAATTATAAAACCAACCTCGTGTAGCATAGTGGTTAATCTGAGAATCAGCACTCTACTGGTACGAATTCCACTACTGCCATGAACTCTGTAGGTGACCTTGGTTAAGCCACTCCTCTCAGTCTCAGCCCCCCAGTTGTATTGTAGGAATAATAATAACATTAACTTGTTCACTGCTCTGAGTGAGGCACTAATCTGTCTAGAAGAGCAGTATATAAGCACAGCAATTATGAGTATGAGTATGAGTATGAGTATGAGTATGAGTATGAGTATGAGTATGAGTATGAGTATGAGTATGAGTATGAGTATGAGTATGAGTATGATGATTCGAATCCCAGTACTGTCATGACCTCAGTAGGTGGCCTTGGATAAGCCACTCCTCTCAGCCCCAGATCCTCAGCTGTCTTGTGGGTTTAATACTAACGTTGACTTTGTTTATCACTCTGAGTGAGGTACTAGTCTGTCTAGAAGAGTGGTACCCAGTTATTCTATCTAGTCCAAGCCCCTGCTCAATGCCGGAAATGCAAGTCTAGAGAATCTCCAACTGATGGGATTCCCCAGTCAGTGCCTGAAGACCTCTCCAGTGAGAAACGGTCCCCATCTTATTGAATGAAATCCAGCCCTCAAGTCAGAGTTGATTTATGGTGACCCCTAGTGGGGTTTTCATGGCAAGAAACTAACAGAGGTGGTTTGCCATTGCCTGCCTCTGCAACCTTGGTCTTTGTTGGAGGTCTCCCATCCAATTACTAACCAAGGCCGACCCTGCTTCTGAGATCTGACGAGATCAGGCTCACCTGGGCTATCCAGGTCACTGCCCCGAACTTATTAAGTGGCTCCATTATTGAACTTCTCTCATCAGCAATGGGACTCTAATGTGGAGAGCTGGGTTTGATTCTCCACTCCTTCACTTGAAGCCAGCTGGGTGACTTTGGGTCAGTCACAGCTTCTCGGAACACACTTTGTAAAATGCTCTGAGTGAATGTTAAGTTGTCCTGAAGGGCGGTATATAAATCAAATGTTATTATTGTTATTGTTATTGTTGTTGTTGTTAGTCTTGTCTCTGGAGATGCAGAGAAGAAGTCTTTGTCCTCTTCCGTGTGGCAGCCCTTCAGGAATCTGAAGACAAATTAAGTTCCCCTCTTCACCTTTTCTTCTCTTAACATGCCTAGTTTCTTCAGCCTTTCCCTGTAGGTCTTGTTTTCCAGAACCATGTCCATCTATTTATTTATGGAATTATGTTACCTTTCCAGAGAACCTGCTGTTATATCCAGAGCAGTTTCACAATCCACTGAATTAGTGACCCAATTTTAAAAAAGAGATAAGATTGGTCTAGTAAAATTTATTCTTGACAAATACTTGCTGGTTTCTACTAATCACATTGTTTTCAAGATGCTTACAGATGGACCACTTCAGACCTGGGCTGATGCCGCACATGTAGGATAATGCACTTTCAATGCACTTTATCAATCATTTGAGGTGGATTTTTTGTTCCATACATGAAAAAATCCATTCCAAATGATCTATAAAGAGGATTGGAAGTGCATTATCCAACATGTGTGGAATCAGCCCTGTTCTGGTATCTTCCCCAGTATCTAAGTCAGCATCCTGACCGGGCTAGCCCAGATGAGCCTGATATCATCAGATCTCGGAAGCTAAGCAGAGTCGGACTTGGTTAGTAATTGGATGGGAGACCGCCAACGGAGACCAGGGTTGCAGAGGCAGGCAATGGAAAAACCACCTCTGTTGGTCTCATGCCATGAAAACCCTGTCAGGGTCGCCATAAGTCAGCTATGACTTGAGAGCACTCTCCAACACCATCTAAGACAGAATGATCTATCTGTTGTTTTTTTGGATTCTCTCTTTCCCCCCTTTTGAATGTTTTGTCAGCATCTGTTCTCCTCCGATCTTGTGGCACCCCACTAGTCCTCCAGGATTTCTCAGAGATAATAGACAGACGTTCTGAGAGCGCATCAGGAAGTAGGGCCCCTGGGTGCAATTTATCCAGCCCAGAAGATTAGAACTCGTTTAAGGTATTCCCTGACACTTTACCGAGTTGCCGTCTTCTTCTGCTAGGTTGTACCCAGCTATCTTTGGAGGAGAAGACAGAAAGAAAATAGAAGTTTGGCAGTTCCAGTCTCTCACCCATTCACACTTCATTTTATCTGAGCGGCAGGTTTACCATCTTCTTCCTCACCTTTTTACTTAGAACGGAGTTGAAAGGGAGGCTTGGTTGTTCTTCACATTCTTTGCCAGCCTCTACTCATTTTAACTTTCCTAATAGGGCGCCTACAAAACCAGGCTACTCATCTGTAGACATCCCCCTGTGACCTGTCCCAACTTCCATTCCCTCTGCATCCTTTTGCATTTCAGCTCACCGCTTCGTTTTTTATGCAGCCAAATGGAATTCTTGAGATTTAAGCCTGCCAAGTAAAGTTGGAGCAGAGGTGAGAATTGAGGAGATGACTACTATGAGTGGAAATACACATTACTAAGTACCTGGGGATGCTCAAGTGCAAGATTTTATATGTGGTCCTCAATTCATGTGCAAGCTGTGTCTTGCTCGGCACATGTTGCTTTCATGGGATCTCCTTTTGTGTGATTGCATCTACAAGTGAGTACAGAGGGCAGAGCGCCAATTCAGTTCTGTTTTTGCTGTGGTAACAAGTACTGCAGGCTCCTTTGACTTGCTGGTTTGTATTTATTTAAGGTGCAATCTGCATTTCAGTGAATGGATGTAGGAGGTGGGGGAAACTGGGATTCTGGCAGTTATAAACAAGAGAACCTACAGGTACCCCTGCTACCTACAGGGGTAGTAAAGAAAGGCATAGCTTTATTTCTTTATAGAAATGTAATAAAACAGTTTGCATTACATTTCTATAAAGTACATTACAGTTTGTTGTTATCAGAAGGGAAAAATGGAAAACACCGACGCCTCACAATAAATGAGATACTTTTAGCAGTTGAGGAGGAACTGATATCAAATGTGTGAATGTACTCATATGGAGCAAATGAAAGTGTGACTGTGTGAACGAGTGCATGGAAAGTTGAAGGAGGGACACGTGAAATGAGGTTCATTTGAGCACCCCTAGGTACTTTTGAAATGTGGTGTTGGAGGAGAGTTTTGCAGATACCATGGGCAGCCAAAAAGACAAATAAGTAAGTTCTAGATCAAATCAAGCCTGAATTCTCCTTAGAAGCTAAAACGACAAAACTGAGGCTATCATACTTTGGTCACATCATGAGAAGACCAGATTCTCTGGGAAAGTCAGTAATGCTAGGAAAAGTGGAAGGCAGTAGGAAAAGAGGAAGACCTAAAACAAGATGGCTGGACTCAGCAAAAGAAGCCACACCCTCCACTGTGCAGGATCTGAGCACGTCTGTTAATGATAGGAGATTTTGGAGGTTTTGGAGGGTTGCCATAGGTCGGAGGCAACTTGACAGCGCATAACACACACACACACACAGTTACTTAGTAATATGTATTTCCACACTATACTACATCAGCTTTGCATGGATATCTGTAGTGAAGACAAGCCCTAGAAGTAGACGCAGTCGCCACTTGGAGAATGTGTTGTAAGAGGTTGGGGTCAAATTTCTGTGTTTAACATAGCAGCAAGTTATCACTTCAGGGAGGTAAAATGTAATATCTTTTCTCACACGCTGTAATGCTGAAGATCGACACTCCTTGGAAATCGCCTACAGCTACGAGGGGTTGTATCTACTGCAATTTCACTGACAGAGTTACACCCATGTTTGTGGGGTCAGAATAAAGTTTCACCCCACCAAACAACCATTTTAAGAAGCTTTGCAGGAAGCAAAATGTCAAGCCAGCATAACCCCGTTCAGATATTAAGATCTTCATTCTCTTCTGAAGCAGCTCCCAAACTCCCAACTTCCACCTAAAAGGAATTCCTGTACTCTGTGTTGTTTTAAGGTTTTAGGGGCTTACTCCATCAATCACTCTCTTGGAGGCTCTCTGCGTAGTTTCATGGAAGATTCAGACATTTCCTGTGGAGCAAGAACAAACTTTCTGAACTGAACTAGCTTCAGGGCATCTAATCTTGAAAGTTATGTGTACTGTTGAAATTGGCTTTCAAACCATGGAGCTGAGCCGTCAGGGAGGCATTTCTTTCCTCTCCATTGGAAAAAAAAAGTTGCAGAACTGTAGAGCCTTGAGCCAAAAGAAACAGTTGCACAAGCAAGTTTTTCTGTCTAGAATGAGAGAGAGAAAGAGCCATACTGAGGGCAACTGAGCCCTCCCAGGGTCTTCTGCCACCCACAATGATTCACTGGGCTGATGAAAAGATGTTCCAATGTACCTTAGGTGGTGCACCTACAGTCAGGGAGTGGGAAGGAACCTCATAATCCCTGGGTCAATGCGGGAAACTCAGAGCTAGAGCAGGAGCCCCCAAAATGGTATCTGTGGTGCCCACCAACATCTTTTAGAAAGTGGGGGGGGGAGGTGAGATGTTTGCCCAGCAGACCTTCTGATTGGTCACTAGAGGTCTGATTGGCTGTCCAGATTTTAACAACAACAACATTCGATTTATATACCACCCTTCAGGACAACTTAATGCCCACTCAGAGCAGTTTACAAAGTATGTCATTATTATCCCCACAACAAAACACCCTGTGAGGTGGGTGGGGCCGAGAGAGCTCCAGAGAGCCGTGACTAGCCCAAGGTCACCCAGCTGGCTTCAAGTGGAGGAGTGGGGAATCAAACCCGGCTCTCCAGATTAGAGTCCCACACTCTTAACCACTACACCAAACTGACTCTCAATTTAAAACATTTTTAAAATGTTGCTTTGATTGCAGCTGTCACTGCAGCCCAAGAATCTGTATTGCATGGCTGAAGGTAAATTGTGTATGTGTTTGTGCGTGTAAAGTGTCATCAATTTGTAGCTGACATATGGGGACCCCCTGCTGGGGTTTTCAATGTAAGAGACTAATAGAGGTGGTTTGTCCTTGCCTGGCTCTGTGTAGTGACCCTGGACTTCCTTGGTGGTCTCCCATCCAAGTACTAACCAAGGCCAACCCTGCTTAGCTTCTGAGATCGGACGAGATCACACCAGCCTGGGCCATCCAGGACAGGGCAAGCTGTGTGCATACAAGAGTGCGGGACTCTACTCTGGAGAGCCGGGTTTGATTCCCCTCCACTTAAAGCCAGCTGGGTGACCTTGGGCTAGTCATGGTTCTCTGACGCTCTCAGCCCCACCCACCTCACAGGGTGTTTTGTCATGGGGATAATAACATACTTTGTAAACCGCTCTGAGTGGGCATTAAGTTGTCCTGAAGGGCGGTATATAAATTGAATGTTGTTGTTGTTGTTGTTGTTGTTGTTGTGAGTTTCTCCCTGAAAATTAACAATTAGAGATATACATATACATAGTTGGCACCGCCTCTTATGGCAGCCATTTTATGGCTGTGTCAGAATTCTGTGTCAGAATTCCAAAGATTCTCACAGACTCGATAAGGTTAGGGACCCTGAGCTACACCACCAGTGACTGCACAGCTTGAAGATCTCCAGCGAGAGACAGACTACCAGCTCCAACATCTAGCATCTACTTTTGAAAGAGGACCACTTCCAAAAAGTGATGGTGGGTGATGGAAATAGATGTAATTAGATGACTGAGAGCCAAACTACAAGTGATGCCTGACATAGGTTGGACACTTGTCAGCTTCCCTCAAGTTTTGATGGGAAATGTCGCCGTCTTGGTTTTACAGCTTGGCTCTCCATTACAGCTGCAAGACCAGGATGCCTACATTTCCCATCAAAACTTGAGGGAAGCTGACAAGTGTCCAACCTGTGTCGGGCGTCACTTGTAGCTTAGCTCTGAGGAAGGCTCAGAGGGCCGGAACATCTTTGATCTCTGTGTATGTGCAATCAGTTTTGTGACTTGGTTCTTGTATATGTGCCAACAATTTTTTATTTTCTTGGCCGCTTAGCCTTGTTGGGTCCTGACTTGTTTATCAGGTTGGCATTTTCCCCTCTTGCTTTTGTACAGATGTAGTTGCCAACTCCAGCTTGAGAAAGTCCTGGAAATTTTGTGGTGGTGTCTGGGTAAGGCAGAGTTTGAAGAGTAGAGGGAGCTTGTAATGCCAGCAAGTTTGCCCTCCAAGCTGCTGCTTCTTCCAGAGGAACTGATCTCTGTAACTTGGAGATCAGTTATAATTCTGGGAGAACTTTAGACTGCACCTGGAGTCCTCCAGAGGGTCATATTTGGTCATAAATCCTCTTCTTGCTGATTTCTATTCTAGGGGGTCCAAAAGCACAATTAGTTTTCAAGATATCGATAAACGATAAAATAGTATGTGGTTCTCACTCATCATCTTTATGGTTCTGTGAGACTTTGGAGAAACGTTTACCGTTCTTCTGAGCCTGATTAAAGTTGCAAGGGAGCAAGACACAATGCAATCCGTAGCAGAGTAATACCATTCTAAGCCCCTTGAGTACAATAGAATTTGAAATGTGTACGCCTAATGTTGTCAGATCCTGGAAGCTAAGCAGGGTCGGCCTTTGTTAGTAATTGGATGGGAGACCTCCAACGAAGACCAGGGTTGCAGAGGCAGGCAATGGCAAACCACCTCTGTTAGGACCGAGCTACACATGATGAATGACACTTGAATGGCAAGTGTATTTTTCCCTGTTCACTTGCCCTCCACTCAATCCACTTGCCGTTCAAGTGTCATTCGTCATGTGTAGCTTGGCCCTGTGTCTCTTTCCCTGAAAACCCCACCAGGGGTTGCCGTAAGTCAGCTATGACTCGCCAGCACTCTCCACCGCCATAAATGCTTAGGAGGGCATGGCATATCTGCTTGCAATTGCTAGCTTTCTTTGGTGAGCTGACTGTTGCATGGATGACAGCTGATGGAGCCTTGCATCAGTTCTGCTCATTTATCAGCCTGTCTGGATTTCAACACAGACTGGAAGTGACATGGCTGTGGCTCAGCGGTAAAGCGTCTGCCTGGCATGCAGAAGGTTTCAAGTTCAATCCCCAGAATCTCCAGTTAAAAGTGAAGAATATGAGTTTGGTTCTATGAAATCCATATAGGCATCTGGGTAGAAGAAATGGGCTAGATCTAAGTTTGGTTCTATGAAAGCCGTAAAGGTATCCTGGTAGAAGAAATGTGTTGATCAGTCTCTTGCCTTAAAAACCCAAGTCAGCTACAACTTGATGGCACTTTCTACCAATTCTTCTTAGGATTTTCCCTCCCGTTAACATTTCAGAGAATACGGCAGACAAAACCAGTTAGGAATCAATTTCTTCATAGTCCCTTACCCATCAGTAAATAGTCTTCTGTGATCATTTTCAGTAATTCCTCATCAAATGGATAAGTACATCCCAGTGGCTTCTGGTCTATTGTTGGGCTCAGTTCGAGAGCCTAGTTTTGATATATAAATAAAAAAAAATCTGGGACCAGAAGATCAGACAGACCGTATTCTTCCGCACAAGCCTACTCATGAACTAAAAACATCTAATGAGGTTCTTCTTGAAATTCTTCTTTGAATGCCAGGAGATGATAAGCTATTGAAGAAAAGGCCATTTATATGTTGCTGCCCTCGCATCAGACCTCCTTTCCCAGAGAGATCAACTGGAACCATCATTACTAGACTTTAGGTGCCATCGGGGTTTAACTAGAAGAGCTCAATAGGTTTCCCATGATTTTTAAAAATGGTTTTTGCAACAGTAAAACTATGCATCACAGAATTAATAGCCGTCCCAGATAGCCCCACAGCAAAAAGTTCATTATTACCCAAAAACCAAGAATAGCATGGAGTTAATATGAAACAAGACAAGATGTTGTTTGACTTCATCTGAGCTGATTTTAAGACTGTGCCGTACTATTCGGGGCACTGTGTTTTGAATATAAAAATCATTTTGATTGATTTTGAAATGTATATTCACTCTTGAGTGCACATCCTCTTCTAACGTATTTTTCTAAAGTAGAAAGGCTGGGAATTGTTTCTGCGTGTGTGGTTAAATAGACTGTATGGGCAGTGGAATTACAGAAGAAGTTTAACCCATAAGTCCTCGAGACATCCTTCAAAGAACAGCGGAATTGGTCCCAGGCAGAAGGCCGTGGCTCAACGCTACAGCGTTTGCTTGGTATGTGGAAGGTCTTTGGTTCAATCCCTAACATCTCTAGTTACAAAGATCAAGCAGTAGGCAATGTAAATAACCTCTGCCGGAGACCTTGGAGAGCAACTGCCAGTCAGAGTAAACCATGCTGACCTTGACAGACAAATGGTCTGACTCAGCACAACACAGCTGCATGTGTGTACGAGAAAGAATCCCCCTTCCCCACTACACAACCGACTCTGCACTCTTGTACCGAGAAGAGCTAATAGGCTGCCATCCCACACCTTTTAGACACACAGAGTCATGTGAAGCGTTTTCCATACTTCAAAACTCAGCGCGTTAATTTTATAACCAAAATGGAATTTATTAACTGAAAAGTATTCATCACAGGCATTTCTCCCCCACCCCATCATTTAGAGGGTGGAGGACTGAACCTAAGGGGACATTTCATCTTCCATTGCTTCTTGGATGCTGAAATATCACTAATGTTAGGAAAAGGAGAGACGAAAAGCTGCCATTGTGAAAGTCTTTGAGAAGGGAAAATAAAAGTTGTGTCCCCACCCTGAACCCTTTTGGTTCCTTGAAGAGGAGATCATTGCTTCCCTTTGCGTACTACAAGATACAGAGTGAAGGGGCATCCTACGTTTTTTTCCCCTAGACCAGCAAGGTCTTTCCTGTTGGTAAAGGGTGATGGTAGACGGTGCCCTCAAGTCACAGCTGACGTGTGGCGACCCCAGTGGGACTTTCATGGCAAGAGACCAAGGCCATTTTCACACGTCTTTAATCCTCCGCAAAATTGCGCAAAACTCACAGAACGATGCCGTCTTCATGGCACGATTTCCTGTCGTGATCCCATTTCATGGCACGATTTTGGACGTCATCGCTCCGCGGATCAGAGTCATGACAAGAAATCGCACCATGAAGATGCCGTCATTCCGTGAGTTTTGTGCAATTTTGCAGAGGGTTTTAGATGTGTGAAAATGGCCTAACAGAGGTGGTCTGCCATTGCCTGCCTCTGCAACCCTGGTCTTCATTGGAAGTCTCCCATCCAATTACTAACCAATTCTGACCCTGCTTAGCTTCTGAGATTTGATGAGATCAGGCTCTCCTGGGCTATTCAGGTCAGGGTGTTGAAAAAAGGGCTATAGATAGAATATTCTGCATTATTGTGGCCATATACAGGTCTATAGTCCTGATTTATTTGGAGTACCATGTACAATTCTGGTTGCCCCATCTCTAAAAAGATTATTTTATAGCCGTGTAGGATGGAGAAAATGGCAACAATACTGAGGTGTTTTGCCCCCTTTATGAGACTTGTATTATACTGCTTCCCTGCCTTTCTAACAGTGAAATCCTAAGCAGAGTTACTGCAATCTAAGCTCACTGAAATCAATGGGCTTAGACTGGAGTAACTACTTAGGATTTCAGTGTTCCTTTAGATTTTCACTGCCACCAAAGGTTCTTGCCTTAGAGTTTTTCTACAGAAGATGTCTTACATGGGGACACTCAAGTGACTTACTTTCTGTGTGGTTTTATATTCAAGTGTACTCTGCCTCCCTCGTGGTGCACATATATCCATGTGTAAAATCTTTCACTTGATCCTGCTGTCTTGTGTAGAGAAACTCTTAGTTGTCTCTTGTAGGATTGACTTGTAGGATAGAAATGGAAGGCTTTGTATATTTGGTAGAATGTCAAAATGGTCAGCATGTGGAGTTGGCTGTGAGGTAAAGGGCGATCCTTTATGCTAGATGAAATAGACATTTTACTTAAAAATAAATTTTATTTGTAAGTAAATATGTGTAATAGTTTCAGAGTAATTCATAAGTGCATTGGTTTCAGAGTAGTTCATAAATGTAATGGTTTCAAGATAGGTACATATCTTCAGATGTTTCTAAGAGGACTCAGTCACAAGGACTTATTCCCCACCCCCGTTTGCTACACAGGGTAATGATTTTCATGAAGAAAAGAGCACACACAGATTTCCCTCAGATTACAATACTTCACTCCTGCTCTCTCTTTCCCCAGAACAGCTCTGATCAACACTAGAACAATACACCAAACTTTTTTCCTCAGAAAACTCTGACTAAACTGTAGTTTACTCCTCCCATAGGGTACAGCTACCATTCAGTCACAACAGACTTCGCTCACCCATCCAGCCCCGCTTCTTCTCGTAGGGATATGCATTTTAAACCACAGTAAACATACATTTAACACACACACACACCATCAATTAGCTGAAATAAAACACACAAAAGTATTTACATGGCAAAACATTACACATAGGGTGAAGGGATGGTCTTCTTCCTTACAAGAAGAGGCTAAAGTATAAGTCACCTTTTTTTCTAAGCAGGAGCAAAATGTGTACGGTTTGGACAAGGTGGATCGAGAGAGCTTTTTTCACTTTTCCCCAAAATTAGAACCTGGCGGGGAGAGTAGTGCAGCTAACCAGTTGAAGGTTCAAGTCAGGCCCAAGAAAGGGCTCCATACAATGTGATATTAGCTCATGGAATTCAGCAGCACCACAAGATGTTGTGATGGCTGCCACCATCAATAGAATCATGGACCGTAGAATTTGGAAGGGGCCTTACAGACCATCTAGTCCAACTCCCTTCCCAGTGTAGGAACAGCCTAAAGCATCCCCAACAAGAATTCGTCCAGTTCCTCCTTGAAGATGGCCAATGAGGGGCAACCCACCACATCCCTAGGCAGATAGGTTTAAGAGGGAATTGAGAGCAGATTTGTGGAGGGTCGATACCTTGATGTCTATTAGCCCTGATGGTTAAATGGAGCTTCCATGTTAAGAGGCAATGTACCTCTACATACCATTGGGGCGGGGGGGGGGCAAAAATAGAAGGGAGCTTCGGCTTCCTTGTTGTGCTTGTACATCTATTGGAGGTATCTGGTAGGAAACAAAAATCTGGACTAGATGGACTCTTGGTCTGATCCTGACTTAAACAACAACAACAATAAAAGTAACAAAAAGAACAACAGTGTTGGTTGTCGTGGATTTTCCGGGCTGTATCACCGTGGTCTTGGCATTGTAGTTCCTGACGTTTCGCCAGCAGCTGTGACTGGCATCTTCAGAGGTGTAGCACCAAAAGACAGAGATCTCTCAGTGTCAAACTGACACTGGTTTGACACTGAGTTTGACACTGAGAGCCAAGCTACAAGTGACGCCTGACACAGGTTGTCAGCTTCCCTCAAGTTTTGATGGGAAATGTAGGCATCCTGGTCTTGCAGCTGTAATGGAGAGCCAAGCTGTAAAACCAGGACGCCTACATTTCCCATCAAAACTTGAGGTAAGCTGACAAGTGTCCAACCTGTGTCAGGGATCACTTGTAGCTTGGCTCTGAGAAATCTCTGTCTTTTGGTGCTACACCTCTGAAGATGCCAGCCACAGCTGCTGGCGAAACGTCAGGAACTACAATGCCAAGACCACGGCGATACAGCCCAGAAAATCCACAACAACCATCATTCTCCGGCTGTGAAAGCCTTCAACAATATAACAGCAGTGTTCTTAATTTCTGTATATGTGCAAAAGGTGGAAAATAAAATTGGGCTGATCTTATTTTCTGGTTTTCCATTTTTTTGGGGGGAATAACAAGCCCAAATATGCTGGAAAGTGATGGGGTAATATCCAGATGGCTCTGAGAGATGCTCAAACATGTTGGAGCGTAACTTCAGGGGGATCAAACATCCCACAGGTTTGGCTGATCGGATTATGATAAAACCATCTCGGGAGAAAACCCCACAAGAGCCTAATAAGATTAGGCAGCGGTAAGATTATCTCCAGCAGAATTTATCTAGTGGAATAGGAAAAGTAATGAGATGAATAACTGATGGGGCAATTTACTTTGGGGGGTAATAGATGTTAGGGATGAAGTGACCTGGCGAACCAAAACCACGTTTTTATGGCGGGTGAAAACCACACGCTATATAAATACAACAGAGTGCCTTTTGAGATGCTGAGTGGAAATGATGGTGTTGTCTCGAGGGGCAAAGTCTCACCAAATGCAATAGGAACTTTGCAATTTCTGAAGGGATTTCTATCAGCAAAACATGACAGCAGGAATTAGGAGGCTGAAGTCTTCAGTGCAATTGGGCCTACTAGCTGGAGTGCAGATTTTTATATCCTCAGACACACAAAACTATCAACTATTTATCCTGCATGTTGTCTAAGGAACTCAAGGAGGCATTTATTTATATATCATTGAAAATATTTCTCTCCTCCATTCTCCTGAGTCTACTTGGAATGGGTGTGTATAGTTTTCCCCTTCGCCCGCACAACAACCCTGTGAGGTAGGCTGATGGGGGAAAGAGTAACTGTCCTAAAGCTGCCCAGTGAGCTTTATGGTTGAATAGTGATTTGTGCTTTGCTTTCTTCAACACTATGCCAATCTGAGAGTCTCTGTATACAAGACACCTCGGCATGTGTTCGTCAAGTGTAGGGAGACGCAATGTTAGCTGGGAGGCGTAGTTTTAAAAGACAGAGCCGGCAGAGATCGCTCCCCAAAGGACTTGTTAATTTCATCTTCGCTTCCCTAAAGGCTCTGCCAGTTTCACCTCTCCAGTCTAAAATGGTGTGGGATTGCAACCAGAGAGCAGCAAGAAATGGAAGTGGGCTGGATCTGCCGTCCAGAGCCAGGCTTGGACCTGGAGAGGTTATCATGGGCTGAAGTTTCCCTTCTGGCATTTCACAGCCCCTTCACACAGCTCCAGGGTATAGCAAAGCCTTTGCCCTGCCACCAGCTCTGTCTTTTTAAACTACCCTTCCCGGCTAACATTGCATCTCCTGACATGTGTTCTTCACGTGTCGGATGTATCGTGTAGGAAGACTCTGACTCTAGAACCCAAAATTACAACCCCATTTGCACCAAGAGGAGATTCCCATTCCAAATAGACTAAGTAGACCAAGAGATACTAGAGGTTTCTACCTTCACTGTCTACTAGTATGTATCTGTTGTTCCTCTCCATATCTCTCCCAATGCTTCACAGCTGAAAATACAGACACTGTTACAACACCCTTCTTCATGCACTTGTTATCTGAGTGACCTTTTCCACTATTTCAGATTGCCAAAGTCTCTTCTCTGGCTGCCTTAGGCTGTTTTCATTTATTCTGTAATATCCTGTTCTGCACTGGATTCCAAGACTGGCTTGATTAGTCATCTGTTCTGAAGAGTTCCCTTAAAAGGAAGATTCTTTGTCAGAATATTTAATCTCACCATGGAGCTGCTTGTACTTATCACAGGTCAACTTTCCAAGGGAGGGCACCAGCACAGGACACTCAAAAGGAGGAAACTTTCCAGAGGGACTCCAAAATCAATGACATAGAACGAAATGAAGCTCATTATCTATTCGTTGGGGACAACCATTGAAGATCATAGGAGAATTATCTCCTCCTGCTAATTCAGCTCTGCCTCTGAAGCCCTGCTCTCTGTGCACTCCCCCACCCCCCAGCTTCAGAGATGAGGTGGGTGGAAATTAGAAACAGGGCATTTTCTGTGGTGGCTCCTTGCCTTTGTAGCAGCCTCTGCCTGGAGGCTCACCTAGTGCTTGTCGTGGATGAGGCAGAGCAGATGCATGAGGGGGCGGGAGGTACAACATGACCTTTTATGGTGATGGAATAGCCTGCTGGAAACCCCCTAGCGGACCTTTAGCCATTTCATCCCAGATGGTGGATTTTACAGCCAGGAGAGAAAACATCATCATAAATATGTTAGATCTGCTGTCAGAGTTTGGCAGGCTCTGGACTCCCAATCCCCCAGCTCAGATTGGGTTATTTATTTATTTATTTATTTATTTTTGTTGTGTTGTGTTGTGTTGTGTTGTGTTGTGTTGTGTTGTGTTGTGTTGTGTTGTGTTGTGTTGTGTTGTGTTGTGTTGTGTTGTGTTGTGTTGTGTTGTGTTGTGTTGTGTTGTGTTGTGTCAAGTCGCCTCTGATCTATGGCGACCTTATGAATGAAAGACTTCCAAAATGTCCTATCATTAACAGACTGGCTCAGAGCTTGCAAACTGGAGGACGTGGCTTCTTTTATTGAGTCCAGCCACCTTGTTTTAGGTCGTCCTCTTTTCCTACTGCCTTCCACTTTTCCTAGCATTATTGACTTTTCCAGAGAATCTTGTCTGCTCATGATGTGACCAAAGTACGATAGCTTTAGTCTTGTCATTTTAGCTTCTAAGGAGAATTCAGGCTTGATTTCATCTAGTACCCACTTATTTGTCTCTTTTGCTTTCCATGATATCCGCAAAACTCTCCTCCAGCACCACATTTCAAATGAATCGATGTTCTTCCTCTCGACTTTCTTCACAGTCCAATTGATTTATTTAATTCAGTTCAATTTATACCCTGCCCTCCCCGTGAATGGGCTCAAGGCGGCTTGCAACATAAAATACAAATTAAAACATCATAAAAATATAAAACTAATTTAACAAGCCGAATCCAAGTGCCTTTTTGGCACACATGGGGAGGTTCTGAAAAGGGGCTGCCTCTTTGTGTGTAGGGAAGTATGCGTATGTGATCATTTGCGCAAGATCAGCATGAGAAGCTATATGCACCCATCCCTTGGCTCCTAGCCGAGAGCTCATTGTCCAGAACATTAACTCCAGAGTTGTGCTTCGTAGTAATAAAGCTGTTTTAGTTCAGACGGATTTACTGGATTCCTAACAAACACCTCCAACTGCTAGCCCACACTACTGAGAGTAAATCTTTGGAAAACTGCACCCCTCGGCAGATGTCAGGGTACCAAAGATCCCCAGATCGGGCAGGTACTCAGGGGTGATAGCAAGCTAATGAAGGGTGTCTCCAGGAGCCCACCTTGCAAGAAGGGTTGGAGAGAAATAGTTAATGGCTTTCTATCCCAGGGTCTCGGCTACTATTGCTGTTGCAAGCTAGCCAAGATGGTCCATCTCGCTGTTCTACCGGAACTCCATCCGTCCCTGTGAATTGGAACGTTTGTTCCTGGGAGTTCCCAATCATTGGGTTGGATTTAAAGCCTGTAGGAGTTGTAAACATGTAGACACTGTGCCCATGTTCAGCTGAACACATGTAGGAAAGTCATGGACCAACATTTTCAGTTGCAAGCAGAGACGGAGTCAGTGTACTCATTCTCCTCAACATGTATCATCCTTCTATGCAGCCGTGGCCTTGCCCAATTCTTCGATATTCAGTCTCTGCTGGAGAAGTGAGTGACCTCTCGCCATCTCAACCTTGATTTTCTCTTTTGGCCTATTGCTAGTTGCTTGTTTTGGATGAGGATTCCTAGAAGTTAGGAGACCATATTTTTGAAAGCTATGAATATGTCTTCTCTTTAGAGAATTTCAGCCTGTCCAAAGCAGCGTAAGATTATCCATAGACAGAGTGAAGTGTTTCATTATATCAAACAGGATGGAATCTGAATAGCCATTTGATGGAGAAGTTGTACATGTGTATTCAACTGGTAAGAGGTTCGGGAGAGATAACATGGGGGGGAGGGGCTCATGACATCCTGTACGCTACATAGTCGCTTCCAGGGAAAACCCAGAAGTGATGTAGGGTAGCTCTAAGAATTTCCAGAAACTCTATGGTTTTACCATAGCATTTCTGGCAATTCCTAGAGTTACCGTATGCCAATTCCAGATTTTACCATTCAGTTTCTGGCATAGCAACCCTACGTCACTTATAGGTTTTCCCCGGAAGTGGCACACAGAATACCAACTTTAAAAAAATTTTCCACTACTGTTTAGAGAGGTAGCGGGCAAGGACAGCTGCCAGTGAGAGGTCTGGCAAACCCATTTGTATTTGTGCACTGAACCAGGGGTTGGACTAGATGACCTCAAAGAGTTCTTGCAACTGTAACTTTTTATGACTGATACTGTGATGTGATTCAGAAAGCCAGAGAGGTATGGGGGGATTTATTAACAAAAAACAGCATCAATTTCAAGATAAAGCAAATAAGTCTGTCTGCAGAAATCCTATTATTTTGACTCCCAAATCCCAGTTGTGGGTTATTTTTTCCGCATATAAGTCAAATCTGTGATTCTTTATTTCCATGCCCAATTCTATCACCTTGCACAGAATTTTTTCCCATTGGATGTACCCATTTTTAAGGCATATCAACAAATAGGCAGGATTAATATAAATGAAATGTGTTTCATTTATAGGTACTGCATCAAGTGTATATAAAAACTATATGACATTTGTATCCAGGGGAAAAGAACCAATCTAAACCAGCAAGGAAAAGAGGGAGAATTGAAACCATTCAGCAATATGTAAATAAAAAATAAGATGAAGTTGTTTGGCGGACAAGAATTATCCAACGTATGATTTTTAGTGCAGACACTGACGTTAATACTGACTGACCCCTTAGTTGCCTTCCTGTGGCTCAGCAGCTGTTTGCCAGACAGAAATCCAACAGGTGATGCTTTCCCCATTACTGTCTTTTCCTGTTTGAATATTACCGATTCTGCATGCGTCAGGGTGCCTTTAATTGTTTTAATGGGTTATAATTCTATTAGGTCATGTTTTTATTAGTATCTTTATTAGGCTGTAGATTTTAACCGTTAATGGTTTATTACGGACTAAGCCATCTTGTGGGTCCTCCTGTTACAGACCAAATGGTGGGTTAGAAATAAAATCAATATATAATTGCCAGGGAAGGCTGCTACAGACCAATTTTTGTCTATCCCAGGCAGTGAGACTCCTGCTGTCCTTGGCTTAACGGGAAGGATGTCAGTAGGAGGAGTCGACTTACAAGAAGTTGATGGATATAGGTCTCTCCTTGCATACATCTGGTTCATTTTAACATGGCATGTGCAGAAAATAATAATAATAATAACATTGGATTTATATACCAGCCTTCGGGATGACTTAACACCCACTCAGAGCAATTTACAAAGTATGTTATTATTATCCCCACAACAACAATCACCTGTGAGGTGGGTGAGGCTGAGAGAGCTCCTAGAAGCTGTGACGCACCCAAGGTCACCCAGCTGGCTTCAAGTGGAGGAGTGGGGAATCAAACCCAGCTCTCCAGATTAGAGTCCTGCCGCTCCTAACCATTACACCAAACCACAACCCGGTTCTCAGTTTGTCTCCATCCAGTACTTCATTTTGTTTCCCCCAGTGGCCTTTGCAAGATATGAAGATAACAGATAATAGTGGCCCTTCCCGAGCAGGAAACATCGTGACTGTAGATGGTAACATCTGGATTAGATTACTACTATGCAGTAATCTATGGGGCTGGCCTTGGAGACTGTCCAGAAGCTACAATTGATACAGAATTCTGCAGCCAGAACATTGACAGGAGTGGATCAGACGGACCATATCATTTCAGTCTTGTTCTGTCTACACAGGCTCCCAATTTGCTTCTAAGCCTAATTCAAGGTGAGGGTATTGACCTTTAAAGCCATATATGATTTGGGGGCAGCATACCTGAAGGACCACCCACTCTCAGGGCCAAGCTAGAAGTGACGAATTACACTTGAATGGCAAGTGAACAGACTCACATGTATTCCTCTCTGTTCACTTTTGCTCCACTTGCGCTCCACTTGATCGAGGAATACATGTGAGTCTGTTCACTTGCCATTCAAGTGTAATTCGTCACTTCTAGCTTGGCCCTCATATAAACCTGCTTGACCATTCTGGTCATCTCCAGAGGCCTTGCTTTGGGTGCTCCAGCTACCTGAGGCTAGATGGATGACAACCTGAGAGAGGCAAAAAATTTAAAGTCCATGCCAAGTGTTGCCTCAGTCTGAGAGTCTCTCTACACAAGATGCCTCAGCACATGTTCGTCAAGTGTAGGGAGATACAATGTTATCTGGGAAGCATAGTTTTAAAAGACAGAGCTGGAGGAGATTGCTCCTCAGAGGATTTGTTAATTTCATCTTCACCTCCTGGAAAGGTCTGTCAATTTCACCTCCGAAACTGTGTGGGATGGCAACCAGAGGGCAGCGAGGAACAGAACTGGGCCAGAGCTGCCTTCCAGACCCAGGCTTGGACCTGGGGAAGTTATAATGGGCTGAAGTTTCTCTTCTGGCATTTCGCAGCCCCTTCACACAGCTCCAGGGTATAGCAAGGCCTTTGCCCTGCCACCAGCTCTGTCTTTTTAAACTACCCTTCCCGGCTACCATTTCATCTCCCAACACGTGTTCTTCACGTGTCAGATGTCTCATGTAGAGCGACTCTAAGAGCCAAACTACAAGTGACGTCTTACACAGGTTGGACGCTAGTCGGCTTCCCTCAAGTTTTGATGGGAAATGTAGGCATCCTGGTCTTGCAGCTGTAATGGAGAGCCAAGCTGTAAAACCAGGATGCCTACATTTCCCATCAAAACTTGAGGGAAGCTGACAAGTGTCCAACCTGTGTAAGGCGTCACTTGTAGTTTGTCTCTAAGTCTCCTCTGCTGCCTGGCATTACTTTGCCTTTGGCTAAATTTCTGGCTGCAGCTCCTTCTAGGCAGAGATGGAAACAGAAGATCGTATTTGTGAGACTGACTCTGCCAAAGACCTCTGAGTCATTGGACTGTTAAAGAAAGAAAGAAAGAAAGAAAGAAAGAAAGAAAGAAAGAAAGAAAGAAAGAAAGAAAGAAAGAAAGAAAGAAAGAAAGAAAGAAAGAAAGAAAGAAAGAAAGAAAGAAAGAAAGAAAGAAGTTATTCTAAACTATTTGACGATGCTGAGGAAAATAGTGTAGGGAGTCACACCTCTCTATCCACCGTAGTCTCATCAAACTGATTTTATCGACTTACACTGTATAATTCACTTTGAGTCTCGGTACTGTAAATACAGTAAACAAACAAACACACAAACTTGATGCCATGCCCAGGTTTCACAGTTAAGAAAGGTGATTTGCGGCAGATGCTTGGATAGAGGGGGGTGAGGTGTGCCTGCAGCGTCATTCCCCTGAAATTGAAAAGGGGAGTCTCTTTCCCCTCCCTCGCCTATTTATGGCTGGCTTCCATCCCGAAATGCAACCATGTTACATTTCTATTTAACTTATGCACCTCCGATGTTGTAAAAGCAGCCATAAATGTCAATAAAAATGCAATAATCTGGCATCAGTCAAAAGCAGTGGAGCAAACGGTATTGGGCAAACAATCGGAAAGCTGCAATGAAGTCTCAATTCTACCAGGCTGCAATTGATTAAAGATATGAATCAGAAAATTAAAGGGGCTCCTTTTGTTTTAGTTATTGCCGCTCGCCTAATTTATGGAGCAATTACTTTGATCCTATCTAAGGCTCTGAAAACTGCACGGAAAGATGCCGTCTTGTGATACTTTTATTATTAATACAGATTACCCAAGATACACTGAAACGAGTCTGAAGGTTGCTTTATGCACGGTCACATTCATTCTGTCTGTTAAGCACACAGAGATGTCAGAATGTGCTCATGATATGCAGGCAGTGCTGGTGCAGTGGTTAGAGTATCAGATTAGGAGGGGGGAAATCTGATTAGCTTTGAGAAATCTCTCTTTCTCTGTCTCTCTCTCAGTCTAACCTACCTTATGGAGGTCGTGTAAAGCTAAATGGGAGGGACATTCATAGGCCCCTTGCAGGATGGCTAAGATAAAATCATACAGGCAGAAGTTACGTATGTTAAATCTATTGTGAGCCACCAAGCCAAACCCACTTAACCAGTAGGGATAAATGAATATTCTCTGCATTTTGCTGGTTAGGTTCTTTGGTTTTCACCAGTGGTTTTGGGATGCCAGCGATCGTTCCTCTATTTGTGGTTCCTTCCCTTGATGCAAAGCCCTTCCTTGGTTATTCTGAAAAGTAATAATAATAGCGCTGTGCTTATATACCACCCTTCTCGACAGATTAGTGCCACACTCAGAATGGTGAACAAAGTCAGTGTTACTATCATCCCGACAATACGAGGCTGAGAGGAGTGGCTTACCCAAGGCCATCTATTGAGCTCATGGCAGGAGTGGGATTTGAACCAGCAGTGTGCTGATTCACAGCTCAGACACTTAAATGCTATGCTACTGCAGCAGCACCTCTGCTAATGGGAGATCTTGCAAAAGGAGAAGGTGCATTAAACATTCTGTCAGCAGAATAGACCCGCAGGATCTAACTTACGGTTTTATATGCAATTTATGGCATTTATTTTATACATGGACAGCCAAAAAGAATACATCAAAAACACAGTTTAAAACCAGCCGTACATTAAAACAAAAGCTATCCTAAACTGAAAAAGTCTTCAGGTGCCTCCTGAAGATCAGCAGTGAGGGGGGCCAGGCAGACACACTTCCCTGGGGATATTATTCCATAATTGGGGGGCTGCCACTGAAAAGACCCTCTCTTGTGTATCCATCAACTGCACTTCTTTGGTTGACGGGACACTCGGAAGGGCCTCTTCCTATGATCTTAACTGCCAGGCAAGAACATAGAGGAGAAGACCTAAGGTCTGAAGAAGACCTTCAGATGCCCTGATCCCAAGCCACATAACTTGAATTGGGCTCAGGAGTGGGTCAACAGCCAGTGTAATTGCTGTAATATCAGGGCCACATTCTCCTGGTAGCTGGCCCCGACCAGCAGTCTAGCCATAGTATTCTGCACTAGCTGCAGCTTCCGAACTAAACAGTCTTCAAGGGTAGTTCCAGGAAAAGAATATTGCAGTAGTCCAGCCAAGATGTAAGTAAAGCACAGATCGCTGCAGCTAGATCTGACTGACCTAGGAATGACCTAGGAACTGCCCTTTGGAGGCAGTTTTCACTTTGGGCCAAGCCACAAGTGACGAATGACACTTGAACGGCAAGTGTATTCCTCCCTGTTCACTTGCTCTCCACTTGCTCTCCACTCAATCCACTTGCCGTTCAAGTGTCATTCATCACTTGTAGCTTGGCCCTTTGAGTGTGCATGCAGCTCTTCCCTTTGTCTTGTTGGAAAATGAGCAAAATGGGACAAAAGAAGCAGCTGCAGGACATCCATGCATGCTCAAAATGAAAACTGCCCCCAAAGGAATGGTTTTCAGTCAGCACATACCGGGATTCCTCTGTGAAGGGGGAATGCAGGAGCACGCACGTATAATGTGCACACAGGTGATAAGTGCCCCGGTGTCCCCCACCCTCCAGCCCCTGTGCTTGGGCCTCTGAGACTTCTGGCAACCCTATAGTGGCACCAAAAGTTTAGCACTCTCTCCCCAGGGTGATTTGCTTGTCCACTTCTGTTGCCATCTTCCACTTTTTTGTTTTGGTTGTCATTTCCCTCAGGGTCTCTCTACACGAGACATCTTACACGAGGACACTGAAGTGTAGGGAAATGCAATGTTTGCTGGGAAGCGTAGTTTACAAAGGCAGAACCAAGGGCCCTGTAATTTTTAACTTTCTACACAAGGGTAGTTTAAAAACAAAGAGCCAGCGAAGATTGCTCCTCAAAGGGTTTGTCAATTTCATCTATGCCTCCAGGAAGGCTCTGTCAATTTCACCTCCCTTTTGGAGAGGTGGAGATGAAATTAACAAACCCTTGAGGAGCGATCTCTGTCTTTTTAAACTATGCTTCCCAGTTAACATTGCATCTCCCTACACTTCAGCATCCTCATGTAAGATGTCTCGAGTAGAGAGGCTCTCTCAGAGATCTCTCCTTCCTGCCCAAAGTTGTAAATGTTTTAATTGTTGTTTTACAACTTTGTCGTTTTTTTAGCTCTCGTTTTAATTATTGCAATGATGTGTTGTTGTTGTTGGGATTGGCTTTAATGGTTTTAAAATATGCTTTTAATATGTAATTTGTTACCCACCTTGGTGGCCCTTTTGAGGGAAGAAAGGCGGGATATATAAATTTTATTAACTAACAAAGGATCAAGTGTCTGGTGGTCTTCTTGACGTTTGGTGGGCTGCATCTGGTTTGGAGGCTCACAGGTTGTACAAGTCTGGCCTACTGCGACTTAAAAAGGAGGAGGGGAAACCTGCCAGTCACAGCCACTGGCTCTAGAAAAATCCTCTTGATATAAATAAGACTGTGGCCGTTTTCACATGCCTGTAAATGCCTCCAGAAAATCACGCAAATCTCACAGCACGACGGTGTCTTCATAGCGCAATTTCCCATTTAATGGTGCGATTTTGTCAGAAATCGTGACATTAAACGGGAAATCGTGCTATGAAGACACCGTTGTGCCGTGAGTTTTGCATGATTTTCCGGAGGTCTTAGGCACGTGAAAACGCCCTGTCATCCAAGCACAGAGCATATTGCAATTTATAATCCTGGAAGCTTGCATGGTTGTGGGTAACGTTGTGGGCTGGATCTAGTGCAACATTTCAGTCATTTTCACACATCTTTAACATCATGAAAAATCGCAAAAACTCACAGAACGAGGGCGTCTTCATGGCTCGATTTCTGACCTCATTGTGCCACAAAAATGGAATCATGATGGGGTGACGTCAGAAATTGTGCCATGAAGCTGCCCTTGTTCTGTGAGTTTTGCGTGAAGTTAAAGATGTGTAAAACCACCTGAGCTAGAGCCCTTGTGCAAGCAGATACTCAAGGAAAAGACCGCAGCAGCCTCTTGCACTGAGTCAGCCTTATTGTATTCCCACTTGCATTTCCTCTTGTGCGTGCAACCAATTTCTGGGCACTATAATATATAGGGAGGAAAACACTAGTGTTGCATGAGGTCTTGAACAAGTGTGCACTCAGTGCACCTGGTTCACTTATGTTTGCTCTTATACATCACTGGATCCAAGCCCACAACTGTATTCTAAGGAAAAGATTAACAAAGGAACTCATTAAAATGCTGAGCTCAGCTCAGCCCAGCACTGACCCAATCTGGACCATTTTGGCTCCAAACCAGGCCTAAAAGGGCCCAAAATGGCCACTTTGGGTCATTTAGGGCCCCTTTTGCCATTTTGAGCCCAATTCCGTCCTTGAATGGCCAGGATTGGGTCCAAAACAGCCAGGATAGGTGATGTCAGGGGGTGTGGCATATGCAAATCAGTTATGCTAATGACACACTTCTGGTGGTGTCAAGGGGCGTGGCATATGTTAATAAGTTATGCTAATGAGTTCATCCAGCTCTTTTTCTACAAAATGACCCTTGGAAATGTGTAACTCTCTTTTGAATTTTTTTACAGTTGCACTGTTAGGAAATTTAGGAAACTGGCCCTTGGAACAAGGTCAGAAGAAAAAGAAGAAGAAACTCTCTCTTTACGGAATCACAACAATGAATCTTTTAAGTAAATGTTGCCTTGCATGTATGGCACATCCACCTTAGCAGATAAATGTCCCGAGCAGCAAGACAAAAACAGCAGAGGACATACAGGGAGAGGTTGAACACTGTACTGGTATCTGAAACTCTCTGGGTAATTTTCACTTTTGCCTTTGAGATAAGTAAACTAGCATACGACATACAATCATAAATAAAAGCCTCTGTGAACCAGGGCAAGGGAAACAGATCAATAGTGGACATTTGTCCCTAGTGACAATAAAAGCGGTGTTGTGCGGTTTCTGGTACATGCTCTTTCATCGTATTTTGAAAGGGGGGAAAAAAGGCAACCACAAAGAATTCCCCGTGTGATTGTCAATGGCCACTTTATTGAGGGAGTAACAAGAAAATGAGTAAATCCTTCAGGGATGTTTGAAACCACAGGTCCACTCGAGTTGTGAAGGAGGGGGCGGACGAGATCAGTTTCTCATTCTAGGAAGAGGCATACGATGGAGAGATTAAAGAAGAGCTGTTGGGCTGCACGGCCTGTTACAGCCAGTGTAGAAAGTTTGCGTTAAATTGTTCCATAGCACGGCTGGGATGCTGAAAAACATAATGATCAGTCTTACATCTAATAGACGAGGGCTGGCCCTCATGCAGACTAAAAAAAATCCACGTAATATGGCCAAAATTGGAGGATCCAGAAAAAATCTTTACAGGGATGCTAGTGAGTGCACAGACAACCAGGGGAGGGGGGATATTCAACATTGAGACAGTAGCATCGGCCACTAGTATCAGGACGTGATGGTAATTGGAGGAATGGAGGCAATGGGGAAAGGGAGACAAGCCAATAACAGTGGGAGATAGGAAGAGCGAGGGAAACGAAACAAGTGTGCGGGCTGGGGCTTCCTTTCCTTTGCAACTCTTCCTGTTTTTCAGTTTTTATTTATATTATATTATTATATTAGTAAATTTGTAGGTTCCCTGACCAGGATACCCCAGGCAATCCCGATCTCATCAGACCTTGGAAGCTAAGCAGGGTCAGCCTTGGTTGGTAATTGGATGGGAGACCTCCAATGAAAACCAGACAACGGCAAATGGTAAACCGCCTCTGTTAGTCTCTTGCCTTGAAAACCTCAGCAGTCGCTATAAGTCAGATATGACTTGATGGCACTCACCACCACCCAATTCTTGGCCTCTATGAGGATAATAAAATGACGGCAATGGACGGGGGGAAGTACCAAAGGAAGAGAGACCCCCCCCCATATCTAGGGGAGTTCCATGGTATGTAGAATAATATGATCTTGCTCCATGACCACCATATCAGGGGGGGGGACTGAAATAGACTAACATTTGTACGTGAGCAAGTGTAGGCAGATTCCTCTATCGCCTGAGTTTGGGTACCATTCTGGTTGCCTTAGCAACCTCCTTGGATGGGAAAGCATCCATCTCACCTTCTGTCATCTTGCCAATTCTTTCCCTCTAACATTTGGTAACAAGAGGGTAACCAGATGCTAAGGTGAGAATGGTGACCTCTCCACCACATAACCCTCACAAGAAGAGGAATTGGTGGGGACCACCCCCCTGCAAATCCCTCACCCTTTCTGACAATGATAATGAAAATAAGAAGTAGGGATGCTCCATTCCCATGGTTTGGCTCACCAGCTATTTGCCAGTTGCCAAGAGGGAGTGAATTGTCTGCCAGTCATTTCACTGTTCATGAACAGTTGGAGCCTGTTCATTGGGTTACAGTACACTGCTGTGCAGCATATTCAGTGGTGTTTCATGCAGGAACATTTGCACAGAGCCAGAGTGGTGTAGTGGTCAGTATCAGCCTAGGATCTGGGTGTTCCAGGTTCGAATCCCCACTCTGCCATGAAACCTTATTGGGTGGCCTTGGGTCAGTCACACAATCTCAGCCCAACCACCTTACAGGGCTGTTGCTAGGATGCAGCAGAGGGGAGGAGAGTGATGTACGCTGCTTTGAGTCCCCGTTGGGAAGAAAAGAGGGATATAAATGAAGTAAAATAAAGATAAACAAATAAAATAAGGACCCAACAGCAATCTGACTTTCCCCTTGTCCACGTAGACCTGTGGCTATTGTGTACTGGGAGCAAATCAAGCTATCAGGCAATGATAATTAATATTGATTGTTTTAAAAGGTTTTATCATTTGCTTGTTTAAGTCTGCATGATCAGTTGGCCGTTCTTTGAAATAGGAATATTGGACTAGGTGGTCTGAACTTGCATAGCTACATAAGATACTTTGTCATCATGTTTTTATTTTGTATGAGGTTGGTTTTAATTTTTAAAAATAAAATTGTAAAACAATAGAAACAATGATAAAGGCAGCAGCAAGCATGTACATTTATAAAGAATAGAACCACATCTGGGGGTAGGGTGGGGTGGGGTTCAGCTGTCAATCATTTTTTAAGAAGCTAGGCCAACCATTTGAGGGGGGCATTCTAGTGGGGTGGGGTTCAGCTGTCAATCAAATTTTTAAGATGGTAGGTCAACCATTTGGGGGGGCATTCTAGTGGGGTGGGGTTCAGCTGTCAATCAAATTTTTAAGAAGCTAGGTCGACCATTTTTTTGGAGGGGGGGGCATTCTACAGTTGAGCTACCACAGAAAAGTTCCCTGTCTCTGGCTATCTTCCAATTTACCTCAGAAGCAGATTCATACTGAGAAAGGCTACCAATACCAACTTATCTTACATGGAAGTAAATGATCCTTCAAGCACCCTGATCCTAAATCCTTTAGGGCATTAAAGTTTTTTTTTAAAAAAACAGCCTCTGAAGCTTACTTGAAAATGAATTTGCAGACAATATAATTCTTTCTTCTTTATAATTCAGGCTGGGTAACAATCATGCGACAATCAAGGGAAACGGTAGAGAAAAGGAAAAAGTGGCATGCACCAACCGAAAGACTTTTGAAACCGATGAAAAGAAAGGAAATCTATTACAAGCTGAAGAGCAAGCACATTTCTCTCCAGTTCTCTGCAGGTATGTTTATATCATTAGAACTCAAGCAGTTTGGCTTACAAAACGGCAAGGAACGTATTTTCAATTTAACACACCTGCAATTGAAGAAGCATTTTCAAGATGAAAAGTTATCAGCCGATGAGGCTTATTTATGCTCTTTGTTAGGCATAATATTCCAGGGCATTACCAGCGAGATAAAGCTGATATCCTACACAATGCATCGTGGGCTCGTTGAAAATGTACTGCTCCACCGTAACGGCAATATGATGAGAACACAAATTATCATTAGCAAAAGAATCCAAGCAGAAAATCAGCCCAGAAGACCAGTTTGAGCCTGCCAAGGAAGACAAAGGGGTTCTGTGTCTCTGTTTCAGCGTCTTAATAAGGAGAGTTTGATACCGCGGAGGAAGATATAAGCAATAACCATTTTCTGAATTTAAAAAAAAAAGAAGAGTAGGTGTTGCCCGACTTTCTATGTATGACATGTTGAATTATGGGGGGACCATCTGTGTGTCCATTTTCTGGGCTCTGTATCTACTCTTATGCCAGACCACTCCCACTTGGGTTTTTAGGCCAAGCCTTACAATTGGCAGGAAAGCTGAATGTGGGGTAGAGATGGGCACGAACAGCAATACAAACCAAAAAAAGCCACGAACAGCCCAATCTGCTGTTCGCGAACAAGCTGTTTGTGAGGCCTCATTCTAAACGAACAGGTAGTCGCTGCAAGCCTCGTTCGTTGCTGTTCATCAAGCCAGACAGTCTGGCACCTGCAATCACTTCCCTTGGCAACTTAGGCAGGGATTGTCTGAACTCTGTCTGAACTCCTGCTGTTGCCCTGGAAACCCCAATCTAAGCCCAATTTAGCTTGATAGGCAGGTATTCCTTCCAAGTGTGGAGCTCCAAATTTGTTACAAGGGAGCAAAGACCGGGGGGGAGGGGGCTCCCAGCTCTGGCTTAGTTTGCAGACAGTGGAGAGGGAGAGACAGTTGTTGTTGGCATTTTGATAGAGAGACAGGGAGAGTACATTGGAGCTTGAATTTTCTTTGTGTGTGGTGGGATAGGAATCTACCCCTTCAGGTTCCAGGGCTGCTGCCAGGCTCTGGGGCCAAGCTATTATTTATTATTGGTACCTTTCCTGCTGCCTGCTCAGGTCAGGTTTCTGGGAGTGGTGCAGTAGGGATCTTGACTTGGATGATGGCTGGAGGAGAGCCTGCTGGCTCCCACAGCCAACCACAAACATGTTCGTGAACAGGGCCGTGTTCGTGGTTGTTTGTGAGTCCCTGTTTGGGGATGGCAACAAACAACGAACAACAAACATCATGTTCATTTTTTTTCTGTTTGTGCCCATCTCTAATGAGGGGATAAGGGTGTATATGTGTGACATAAAAAATAAACAGATCTAGGAATTGCTGGAAACTCTATGGTAAAACCATAGAGTTTCTAGTTATTCCTAGAGCTATCAGTAATGTTTTGCCCTTCTGTTTTATCTCTTTGTTAAATCTTTGGCTTTGGACCTTAAATTCAGCTCCTGCTTACATTACCTTAAACTTATACTTCAGGAGGGTTCTGGTCACAGCCAACACACTTTTTAATTCCACTCACATAGAGCTTAGGTTTCCTCTACTTTACCCAAATTTTACCTCAAGAACACCTTCCCTTTTGTGTCTGTGTAACCTATGTACTGTTGCCTCCCTGACTCCTTCAAAAGGTTTTTGCTGCTACCAAAGCCTTTCGCCTTAGACTTCCTTGGTGTAAATTGTAATATAAGAAGGTTTATTATAAAGGGTAGTTTTACAGAACAGTCAGCACATGAAGATGGTTGTGAGGTTTTAAAAAAGGATCTTCTTTTCCTTAAACAAAAGTAGAATTTATTTGTAAGTATATAAGTGTGATGGTTGCAGAGTTTTGATAAGTGTATTGGTTTCAAAATAGTTCTTAAGACTGGCGATTTCAGACTGGTTATATCTTTACAAACCCAGTCACACAAACTCAGAAGCAGTTTGCCTCTGAATACCAAACACAGAGAACAAGCAATTGGAGGTGAGCATGAACTGAAATACGAACCAAAATTAAGCACGAATCAGGCCAGTTCGTGGTTCACGAACCACGGTTCATTAGATCCCATTTCTGATGAACTGCCACAAACTTTTAGGCTGGTTCATTTGTTTCGTTGTTTGGATCGTCACTGCAGACAGCCTGGTGCCAATCAATCAGTTTCCTAAGCAATAGGGGATGGACTTCCTGCAGACATTCTGCTGACCTGGAAGGGAACTTCTGCTGACCCGGAAGTGGTGATTTTCTGACCCAGATGAGACGTTTTCACGAACCAAACGAACCGGTTCACGAACCAGGGGCAGGTTCGTGAAAGTTCATGGTTCGTGGTTAGTGAAATTTGACAAACCATGAACCACATAGTTCGGGTTTTTTCCAGTTCATGCTCATCTCTAATCACCATCAACGGGTCAACCTGCTTGTGAGTTTCCCCAGAGATATCTTGAGGAACACTGGAGGGTCCCAAGAGATGGTTGGAAGTCCCTTGATTCTGCTTGATGCCTGGATGAGAAATCTCCTGGGAGTCCTGTGGTTCCATGATGGAAAAAGGCAGGATAGGAAAAGAATAAATAAAATGCAATTTTAAAAACAGAATAATGAAGCAGATGGATATTTTGGGATATGGTGAGATTTGGGTGCTTTAATTCCATAATCAACAAATCTGCATGAGTTCATGATAAGCGAGCTTCCCACATTCACCATCTTATGCCTGCTGAATTAAAAGAGCTGGTTTGTCATTTCTGCTAGGAGAGTGCAGAGTGACAACTCTATTAAAGCTTGAAGACATGTCCAAGCACATGAGATCTGCAGTGACAAACTAGCAATCAGGAAGAAAAGTGACGGGTTTGTTGTGTATATCTGATCCTCTAATTATGCATATGCAGACTAAGGTTGCAAAAACGGAGATGATCGCTTATCAAGAAAGAACAGCTACAAGACGGTTTGGTACCTGCAACCAGGAGACAGAGAAGCAAAAGGGGGCTTTTGAAATTGACAAATCAAATCTGGGTGAGTGACACACAATGTAATTCCAAGTCACTCGTATCGCGGAGAGAAGCTTTGTTTGATTCCGTTTGGCAACTTGCCTTAAAAAGCATGTTTCTTTTCTGCTTTGTAGCACTGTAATAAATAATATGCCACCGTGGCCTATTATTTATATTTATTACAATGTTATCCAATATGTCCTTCATGGATAACAGCAATGTTATCCCTTGTTTCCTCCAAGGAGCACAATGAGGTAGGTTAGGCTGAGAGAGAGAAAGAGAGAGAGAGGTTTTGACCTAAGGCCGCCTAATCGATTCCCATGCCAAATGGGGATTTAAACCTGCATCTCTTCACGCTTATTTCAACTCTCTTATCACTACTCCGAACCCTTCTGAGATCTTGGAGATCTACTACTTCTGGGTAAACATTCCTCTAATAATATTATTGGAGCACCTTTACTATGTGGAAAGGAAAAGCATCAAATGAGCTTTGAGAGAGGGAAAAAACGAAGGAGAGCAGAATAGAGGTGTATACAATTATGAATAGTTGGGGCAAAGTGCATGGAAAGAGAATTATTTCTTCTTCTCACATGGCTTTTAGGGTCGCCCAATCAAAAGGAGTATGGCCGTATTCAGGAGAGGTAAAAGAAAGCGCATAATGAACTTATGTAATTCATCTGATGAAGGGAACATGGACTCTCGAAAGCTCATGTTCTGGAAATCTAGTTGTCCTTTAAGGTGCTACTGGACCCAAATCTTGCTCTTCTACTACAGACCAATACGGCCAACAACCTGAAGTTTCTCCAGATCCTTCTTCATGGAGCTCTGACTCTCAAAAGCTCTCATACTCTAGAAATCTAGTTGGCCTTTAAGGTGCTACTGGACCCGAATTTTGCTTTTCTCCTGCAGACCAATATGGCTATCCATTTGAACCTAAGGTTAAAGTAATCGAAATAAGGTGGCTTTAGAAATGAGTCAAGCAAATTCGTGGAAGATTGATCCATTAGTGGTTGTTAGCCACGATGGCTGGCCGGAGCCTTCTGTGTATTTCTGAATGCCAGTTGCTAATGAGAGGACAACGGTAGTGTCATGGCCCAGCCTGGGCTCAGTGAGAGCGAGAACTCCTCCTCAGGAGGAGAGGGGCTTCGTGTAGCCAGCCAGGACTCCTCAGGAGAAGAGGAGCTCCATGCAGCCAGCCCTGACTCAGCAGAGGCTGGTAATCAGGAGCCACAGCTGCTGGCTAATCGGAGCCTACGGCCAGCAGCTGAAGCAGAGCCATAAGTACTCTCCAGCCCCAGCACCACAGGGGAAGTGCAGCCAGGGACTTCCACAGGGGAAGCTCAGTCAGGGACTGCCAGCACCACAGGGGAAGCCCAGCCAGAGGCTTCCACCCCCCCCCCCAGGTTCACCCACACCCAGAGAACGCCGCAGACAGCGCCAGAGACTGGAGCTGCAGGAGAGACGGCACCGTGCTCGTCTCCTGAGCCAACGCCAGCTGCTGGAGAGTGATGATGAGTAGGTTCAGGATCGAGCCCCAGCAGCTGGCTGAAAACCATGCCTGGCTATAAAAGCCAGTCAGGAGCAACAGCCAGGCGTGGAAGCAACGTCTCTACTGTCTGCAGCCACTCTGTGCTCCGTGAACCTTGCCCGTGCCTACTGTTGGACCTGACACTACCGGTAACTGACCTTGGACTGTGCCTGACCTTGCTCTTGGACTCTGGACTCAACTCTGGCATTAGCTTGTGCTCTGACCACTGCTTTGACTTGGCTTTTGGCTCCTGAAACTCCCTCTGGACTTGGTATCAAGGTTTGGACCTGCACCACCCTGCTTGGGCTGGCCCAGCCCGTGACAGGTAGAGAGCTGTTGTCTCTTAGCCCTACTTGTAGGTTTCCTGATCACTGATGGAAAGAGGCTATTGGACTAGATGGGCCATTGCTTTCATCCAGCATAGCTGGTTTTATGCTCTTACGCCTCCAAGGAAACCACAGACGAGGCATGAAGGTGAAGGCCAATCCCCCCTCCTATTGTTTGCACTTGCATCTAGTATCCAGAAATGGCTAACAAAACTCATAGCCATTGGTAGACCCATCCTTCATGAATTTGGCTTATCCTTTATAAGATGTTGCCCTATTCCCTCACCACCCCTTCCAAATATGAGATTGTCTCATCAGGGCCGGTGCTAGGGTTTCTGGGGCCTGAGGCCGGGGGGGCAGCTTCAGGCCTGCTCCTGCTCCCTCGCGCACACGCAGAGCACACATGCGCACTCCCGAACTGTGAGACGGTGGGTAGCTGGGCGGGAGAGCTGGGAGGCTTCCTGCTCAGACTGCCCCACGTGCTGTGGGTGGCTGGGGAGGCACGTGTGCATCCTCCCAGCTCTCCCAGTCCATTGCTCTGTGTGCTTTCCCGGGTCACCTGCTGCTCCTGGCCCACGGCTGCAGCTCCTGGCCAGGGGTGCGTGCTGGTGGTGGTGGCAGCGCAGGAGGACTAGGAAGCTGCAGTAGCTGCGGGCCAGATGTGGCTGGCGGGCAGGGCAGTGTGCGGGTGGCTTCTCATCCTTCCCTGCTCTGCAGTGCTCGCCTCTGCTCCCAGCGCCCCCTCCAGTGCTTCATCGCCCGCAGCGGCTGCTGGACCTGCCTCAATGGAGGTGCCGGCCCTGTGTCTCATAAATAATTCCCAAAGCAAGACTCATTCTCTGAGATCAAGCAGCCTAGCATGGCTTATTGCCTCCCTTGGAATATGTGTTCACTGAAATTTCTGGACCATTTTCAAAGGCAACTCCAAATCACCTGTGTCACCTATTATCCTTTTCTAGGAATAGCCATAGCTGGTGTATCATTCCAGATGGATAAAAATCGCTTTGGGCCATGGAAATCCATCCTATGCACATGATACAGCTGATCTTTTATGGGCAGCTCCAGGACAGCCACTAGTCCCAGGTTGACGGGAATGTTTATCATTAACATAAGATAAATACAGCTTTATGGAGTTTCCTGGCCTCTGTGCTGCATCTTATTTCATGTTGACTAGTGTTGTTACGGGGAGTGGAATTTCCGTTTCCGGAAATCACTTTTTAGCTATAGCCATTAATTCCTCATATTCACCTTTTCTCTTTCAAAAGAAAAAAATTCTTAATCACTTTGTTTTCTGTTACACCTCTATACACCTTTTTGTAACATTAATCCTTGTAGGTTTTTTAAAAATATATTATATACCACAAGTAGGGGTGTGTACTGGAAAAAAAATTCGGATTTCCTGCTTTGAGTTTATCCGAAGCAGGGAAAAAATCCGGAATAAACCTAACCTGAAGCAGCAAGCTGCTTTGGGTTCGGGTATCTAAGCTGCTTCGGAATGCTCCATAAATATTCTGAGAACACCGAAGATCAAAGCAGGCTTTTTCATTGGATGGGCAAAGGGAAGAGTGAGTTCCATCTTCCCTCCTCCCATTGGATGAAAAAGCCTGCCTGGAGTTTTGAAAGCTCAAAGCAGCCCTGCAAAGAGCTGAATTGAGCTTTTAAAACTTCCAGCCTGGCTTTTTCATCAAATGGGAGGGAGGAAGAGGGAACTCCCTCTTCCCCCTCCCATCTGGTGAAAAGATGTCGGGAGCTTCGAAAGCAGCAGCAGCACTTTTCTTGAATTTGCAAAGGGCAAGGAAAGTGCTGCTGCTGCTCTACACAAAGCTTTCCGAAGTGTTCCGAAATGCTTCGGAAAGCTTTGCTTCGGGCTTCCCTAATCGGCTCAGTAATGCTGGGGCCGATTTGGGAACCCCCAAATCTATACAAATCAGGCCCTATTCGGGTTAGTAACCCGAATAGGAAATCCGAAGCGCACACCCCTAACCACAAGTGATCTAGCAAGGGGATAGGAACGCTTGAGCAAATATAGCCTCTGAGCATCTGCAGAATGAAATTGTGTACAACTTCCCTTCCTGCCCCTCCCCTCTTAGAATTTCTCTTTTGATCAAAATGGAATTGAATTGAAATGACTCCAGTTTCCTAGAAAGAGGAATAGAAACAGATTCCTGAATTTTAGGAAGAAAGAAGAATCAGGAGAATGCCTCTTAATTTTGTTAGCAGCTGTATGGCCCATCTCTATCAACCTGCAATAATCTGAATCAGCACAATAAGTTTGCAAGTAGCCACAGTGATCAAAAGGGATCTTTTGAAGGGAATGTGTCTGTCCCAGATTCCCTTCAAAAGCATCCCAGACATTATGGGATGCTTCCAATTTTTGCTCCTTCCTCTCAGAAAAAGGTGACAGCTGACACTAACACCATCTTAAATCTGCATACCTGCTTACGCTTCCTCCAGCTTTAGAAGCCTTTCTCCAATGGAAGTGCCGCTTAATTTGGAAGGCTCTTTAGATTGGTGGAAGGCTTCTAATTTGAGGATGCACATAATTTTTTTAATACATTAGTTTCAAAAATTAATAAAGTTTGCTCAGTGGGATGGTAGGATAGGGATATCCCAACATCTTGAGATCATGGCCAGCTTGAAAAAGAGCTCTGGAGAACTCAAAAGCTTGCAAGCTGTTTTGGGTCATTTTGGTTGGTCTTAACAAAAGGTCTTGTATTTTTTGGAATCACCAGGTTGCTGTCAGTTTTGGTTGCTGCCAGTTGGCTACAGAGAGCCGGAGCACTCAGGAGCGTGCAAAGACCTAAATAAATCTGGAGACAGGAAAAGTGTTGGTTTTGCTGTACTTGTTCTAAGTTTCCCCCTTGATCTTGTTCATCGTTTCTTTGGCTGATAAATATTTTAGCATTAAAGAACAAAAGCCTGCTTTGGTATTCCAGTCTCACGACATGCTGCGCTGTTCCTCTTGCACGGGAAATATTCTCTGCCAGCACATGAGCTAAAAACAAAAAGACCTCCCTTCTCCCTTCTCTTTGAAGAGGCCCCAAAAAGCCAGAAGTGCTATAAAATCCCCAGAAAAGGTTAACATGGAGGAAAGAGCGTGACCTTCGGATTCCTGTGAGCAGCAGAGGCCGCAGTTCCAAAGAAAATAGCCTTTATTTCAATTGTTGCCTTTTCAATTGTTTATTTCCTTTAACCTCTGACCTCAGAGCCAAACAATAAAAGAAAAGAGGAAACTTGCATTTGGAAGAGATAAAGGCTGCATTTTAATTTTTTTAATGTAAATACAGCAGTTATTTGATGTCATTTAGGAAAACAACTGCTCCGAGTTGGAGAATCTAATCTTTCAGGAAGAATGTGATTCTGTACATTTACAGGTGAACTCTTCCCTTAGGTGGGCCTCCAGATGTTGTCACCCTTCTCCATGTTTGCAGTTAGCTTGTTCATCTGCATAGATGGCTCTGAAAGGAGGACCTGTATTGAATGGGATATACATTTAAAAAATGGTATGGATAAGTCCAAAAAATTTATTGGTGTTCAATAATAGTAATAGTAATAGTAATAGTAATAGTAATAGTAATAGTAATAGTAATAGTAATAGTAATAGTAATAGTAAACATTCGATTTATATACTGCCCTTCAGGACAACTTAACACCGACTCAGAGCAATAACAACAACAACAACAACATTCATTTATATACCACGCTCCAGGACAACTTAACACCCATTCAGAGCGGTTTACAAAGTGTGTTATTATTATCCCCACAACAAAACACCCTGTGAGGTGGGTGGGGCTGAGAGAGCTCTGAAAGAGCTGTGACTGACCCAAGGTCACCCAGCTGGCTTCAAGTGGAGGGGTGGGGAATCAAACCCGGCTCTCCAGATTAGTCATGCTGCTCTTAATCACTACACCAAACTGGTTCATCTATTTATTACATTGACATTCCCCCCTCTAAAGTGGGATGAAATTTTAAGGGAATGTACCTCTTAGACAAGGGACCCCTTCTCCAAATTTCAGGCAGATAGGAAGAAAGCTTTCCTGTTTTAGAGGCAATTAACAACACACCTGATGATGATGATGATGATGATGATGATGATGATGATGATGATGATGATGATGATGATGATGATGATGATGACACCCACCCACTTAACACCCACTCAGAGCGGTTTACAAAGTATGCCATTATTATCCCCACAACAAAAAACGCCCTGTGAAGTGGGTGGGGCTGAGAGAGCTCCAGAGAGCTGTAGCTAGTCCAAGGTCACCCAATGGGTTTCAAGTGGAGGAGTGGGGAATCAAACCCCACGCCATGTCATTATGGATATGAAATGTCATAACCCCCTTGCCAGAAGTCCCAGACACTGCGTGGCCTCAGGCAGAGAGGATGCCAGCTGGCCTGGAGACTGGAAATTTAACAAGACATGAGTCACAGCAGAAATGACTGACTGAACAGCCCCCATGCCCTGGAGAGCAGCAGAGATTACAAGACTTCCCATCAATACCCTTCCACACTTCCCCTCACGCAACTGATAGCCTTCCGGTCCAACACTTACCAGGTCAAAAGTCCAGTCACACCTATAAGACTAACAAAAATTGTAATAGGGTCAGAGCTTCCATGAGCCACAGCTCACTTCTTCAGATGCTTCTTCAGATCCTACCCTACCACAAATTTTGTTAGTCTTCTAGGTGCTGCTGGACTCTTGTTCTTTTCTACTACTACAGACAGACTGACATGGCTACCCATCTTGATCTACTTACCAGGTCATCAAACTATATTTGTAATCTATCGTCCACCCCAAGATAGTCATATCATACGTTTCCCAACTTATTGTCCTACCTCTGGACATTAAGGTATTGTTTCTGGAAGCAAGACGTCAGGGTACGTTTCGCCCTATAACTAGGCTGTCCAGCTATACGCTCTGTGGGCATGTCTTGGTACCTGCTCACACATTCCCACTCCATTGGGCTCCTTCTCTCTGTGAAACACTGGTCATTTTGCTGCTCCTCCACAGACATTCTCATCCTTTCCTCCAAGACTGGTAAATATCACCCTTTCCCTGAAACTGCTTTCCCATTTCCTCACTGTTTTCTTAGGTAGCGCTGTGTGTGATTTTCTGTATGTTTGCCTTCTGCTGCTCTGTTAATGAAGAGGTGAACTACACAAGACGAATGGCACACGGTCACGTGAATGGACTTACACATGTCCACCCATTGCTTTCCTGTACACTCATCAACGTGGCCAGACTGGACTTAATCTCATGTCTGTGCTGGCATGGGTTTCTTCTGCAGTCTTCCAAGATGCGGGAATGGTATCCCATCATGCACCGCCAGTTTGCGCATGCTTAAATTGTCCCCTGTAACCATCTCCTGTCTCCTATTGCCTTTCTGTGCAGGAAGAGGGAAGAGGAAGCAAAACAGAATTGCCACTCTGCAATGGCGACTTGATGATATGGTCAGTGGCCAATGCGACTACATGTAAACTGCTTTTTTGCCGACATGTGCACAGAGCAGAGCCATGGACACGAGTTCACCGATGGTAAAAGAGACATAGGAAGGAAAAATAATGAATCTGGCCACTCGCATAGACTCGTTTAATTTGACTCATCTAGTTTGGCTCAAAGAAACCTTTAATTTAGAACATCTGCCTGTTCATTTGAGAATTATCTAAGGGAACAATTCCGGTATATTTATTTGTTTGTTTATTTACTTATTTATTTTATTAGATTTATACCCCGCCCTCCCTGCAAACAGGCTCAGGGCAGCTAACAACAAAGAATACATCATATATTATACGATAAAACCATATACATATCTATCTAAACACAGTACAAAAAATACAAAGACTGGCACCGTAGACAATACGGGTTACAATAAATATCCAAAAAACATGGATATAGGTATGACACAAGCCTGTGGTGAAGATCCCAGTTACCCCCTCTCGCTGCATCTTCTTAAATGCTAATTCTCCCAACTCACAAGAAGACCCCCCCCCCTCATTTGAGTAACACCATCCATGGAGGACCTGAGGGGACCATAAATGGTTCTCCTCGTTTAATTGTTACAATTCGGTGATGTTCGTTGGGCTGAGAGAGGGTGACTCCCCACTGAGTACGCTCCATGGCTACGTATGGCTCTGAATTTGGGCTTCTGGAATCTCAGTCCAACACTACACTTGGCTAGAATTGGGTACCTACATGGTTGCCACTGAATCCAGCCCCACATCATCTGCTCTTTTCATCCTAGGTGACACCTTGTCATGAAAACATGAGAAGTGACACATGAAGCTGCCATATACTGAATTAGACCTTTGGTCCCTCAAAGTCAACATTGTCTACTCTGACTGCAGTGTCCACGATTTCCAGTAGAGATCTTTCACATCACCATCCACTTGAACTTTTTAGCTGGCGATGCCAAGGATTGAGCCTGGGACCTTCCACATGCTCAGCAGATGCTCTTCCACTGAACCACAGACAGTGCTGTAGTGATGATCATCGGCACCCGGGGGCAGCTCCAGGGCTGTTGCTGTCCCTGTCACCACTTGTGCATGCATGCACACACCTAGGCTATGTGATAATGTCACTTCCTGAAAGTGACATCATCATGCAGGACACGCCCCCCCTGGGAACACACCCACAATTCCATGTGCTCCTGACCAGCAGCTGCAAGCTGGCCACCCCATCAGTGACACAGGTGGCCAGGGCAATGCAGGAGGGCTAGGAGGTCACCCATGCACCATCCCTGCCACCTGCCGCACAGACGGCTGCACCTGGCCTGCAGCTGCGGTGCCCAGCCAGGAGCGCACACTGGCAGCGGCAACCCGGGGCAACTGAGCAGGCAGCCTCCCAGCCCTCCTGCTCAGCTGCCCCATGCTGCTGCTACCAGTGCGTGCTCCCAGCTGGGCACAGCAGCTGCGGGCAGGTGGCCCAGGTGGTGCGCAGGTAGCCTCCCAGCCCTCCCCCACAGCCGACATTGCTGCTGACACCAGCTCCACAGAATGCACTTGTGGCTGGCAGCTGTACCCTGTGCCCCCTTTTTGTTGGTGCCACCCCCCAGATCTGTCCTTGGCCACAAACCCTCCCTGCTGAGAGATTTGCTGCCTCCTGAAGCAGTTACTAAAGCAATAGGATGGAGACGGGAAACTGCCAATGCAGCGATATCCAGCCATACCTTTTATTGCTGGGAACCTTCTGTTAGAGGAGGGTGTGGAGATGTAATGCTGGTGGTTTTTTGATGGAAGGAATGCAAATCCCACAACCTCTCGTTCTGGCTGCAACCAGCCCAGCTTGCTACAGCAATACAAAAATTGGTGTTTAATTAATGGAGTTGTCAAAAACTCAGAAACAAATGACATTAATCATCCTGGCTCACACTTGGCAATGCTGGCAAAAGCCCACACACTCCTTAACGTCTCAATTTGCAACATGTAACATTTAACTGCCGTGACAGTTCTAGGACCCAAGGAATACAACGGCTGCCAGGAGAACATGCTGAACTTGGTCATTAAAATCAGCGCTTGGAGTCGCTTTCCGTTACGCAAATACTACGTTACTCATGAGCAAGTGAACAGGGCAGGGGCTAAGAACTCTGCAAATACTCTATAGGGTTGGTGGTGGTGGAGAGTGCCCTCATGTCATAGCTGACTTATGGCGACCGTTCATGGAGTTTTCATGGGCAAGAGGCTAACAGAGGTGGTTTGCCATTGCCTGCCTCTGCAACCCTGGTCTCTGTTGGAGGCCTCCCATCCGACTATTAACCAAGTCTGACCCTGCTTAGCTTCTGTGATCTAGGCACGTTTGGACTATTCTTCAGTTTGGACTGGGGTCACCCATCATCTATATCAGGATTCTCCGGCCATTTGCCAAAGTTTGCTGCACGTTGTTGAAGTTCCCACTGTGTTCCCATCGTGGCACTTTATGACAATTTTGATGGACATTTGAATTTTTTCATAACGATTTTGATAGAAGAATTAGGAATTTTGAATATATTTATTGTGTGTCTGGACAAAAGAATTAGAAGGTCCGATAGTATTTATTGTATATTGCATATTTATTTATTTGCACTTTACACTTTAGCACTTAATATAAAGAATTGTTAATTTGTTACGTATTCCCGGAATTGTTGTCTATAGCTTCTGTGATCTGACAAGATCAGGCTCACCTGGGCTACCCAGCTCAGGGCACTCTCTAGGGTTTGTGGTGTTATTAACATGTATTCCTTTTGATTAAGGGCTTCAATAACAACAACAGAAACAGCAACGTTTGATTTATATACCACCCTTCAGGACGACTTAACACCCACTCAGAGCGGTTTACAAAGCATGTCATTATTATCCCCACAACAAAACACCCTGTGAGGTGGGTGGGGCCGAGAGAGCTCCAGAGAACCGTGACTAGCCCAAGGTCACCCAGCTGGCTTCAAGTGGAGGAGTGGGGGATCAAACCTGGCTCTCCGGATTAGAGTCCTGCCACTCTTAAGTGACTGACTCAAGGTCACCCAGCTGGCTTCAAGTGGAGGAGTGGGGGATCAAACCCAGCTCTCCAGATTAGAGTCACACGCTCTTAACAACTACACCAAACTGGAATGCAGATAGGGCATTGCCTATCAACTTGATTTACAAAGGGTAGAATCTAACGATTGTTTCCCACCACGTAAACCATTTCTGACAAAAGGAAAGAGCCAGTTTTCTCCCATCCCATTGTTGCTCATCTGACCCCCTCCCCAAAGGCACAGCACAGGGGTCAATGGGGGGACTTGAAAAAAAATGGACCCCTCCCCCTGATGGAAAGCAACTTTTTGATTCAACCCAATGTAAATGGAGATGATGCAAAAGAGAGAAGAGATAAGGAAACAATTAGAAATGAGCCCAGGCCAGGACATTGCTGATAAACTGCAGACAACTATAATATCCCGAGAGAGCTCATTTCCCTTCTTGGAATTTGATTTCATATTAACAGCCGTCTAGCATATCAGTGAATCGAACGCCGATATGTCAGTCTTGGCCTTCTCCAATCTCCATTGTCCTTCTGCCTGGCTGCAGCGTCTGCAGCTTCCCTCCAACTGAAAAGGAATGTAGCAAGCCGATGGATGCCCTAGATGTAGGGCTGCCGATCCCCCGCCTGGGGTAGAGGATCCCCTATTCCCACCCACCCCCCGACCCTACTTACCAGGCATGTAGGGGCTGATTCAGCCCTTCGGCGAGCGTGGGAGTGCTCCCCGGGCCGCCATTTGACCTGTGTGATGACATCAATCCAGGAAGTGATGTCGTCATGCACACTGGGAGCACACGTGAGCTATGTGCATGTGTGAGAAGGGATGCTGATCGCCGTGAAGGGTGAATGCTGGGTTCCCAGTCCCCCAGCAGGATACTAAAGGGACCTGGCAGCCCTACCTGTTATAGGAGGTAGACACAGTGGTGCCTATTCCATCGCAGGCAAATGAACAGACAAAGCTGGCACTCTTGATTGCTGCACTGTGCCCTGGTGGTCCGAATCTCAGGTTGCCACCTCCAGGTTGAGAATCTCATGGAGATTTGGGAATGGAGCCTGTGGAGGGCAAGGTTTGGGGAGGCAAGGGGCCTCAGCAGAGTCCATCCTCCAGAGCTGCCATTTTCCCCAGTGGGACTTACCTCCATACTCTGGAGATAAATTGTAACTTCAGGAGATTTCCAGAGCCCACCTGGAGGTTGACAACCCTGTCTGTGTCCCCACCTTGGTGCTCTCTGTGCATCTGCTTCTGTAGGGTTACCAGGTCCCCTTATTGTCCTAGTGGGAAGTGGGCGACCTTGGGCTTGCCTTGCTGGTGTCCCCATGATGCTTTTTCTGAGAAGCGCCATAATTGCATAAGCATGGTGGCGCGCACACATGCACTTTGCTGGAAGCCAATTTTGGCCTCAAATGGGCCTGTTGGGGGCAAAAATCAGCCAACTGCAAAGCGCCGGAGCACTCCCAGGAGTAACGTTGTCACGCCACTCTGGGAGCGCACCCCGGAGGCCATTCCCGTGCATTCCTCCCCCACCGGTCAGGTAAGTGGAGGTGGGGTGGAGGGGGGAAAACGAGGGATCCTCCGCCCCACTGGGGGAATGGGATCCTTATGCTTCTGGTTTTCTTGTTTCCTGGAAAACAACTTGGGGAAAAAACAGGAAGGATTTCAAGGAGGGAGGTTTTCCCCATTTTTTCCTGAAGTTTCTCCACTCTCACAATTTTTCTGTCTGAAAAAATGGAAATTTGGGGAGTATTGAAAAAAAATCTCCTATTACAGGGGTGGCCAAACTTGCTTAATGTAAGAGCCACATAGAATAAATGTCAGATGTTTGAGAGCCGCAAGACATGATGCCTTGAAGTGATTTCAGATGAAGAGGCGGTGTCCTGAAAGTGACATCACAAGAAGGGGTGGGGGTTGCTGCAGTGTGCTGGAAGTGACGTCATCGGTAGGGGTGGAGCTTGGGATGAGCCATCACCTGAACTTTGACTTGGAAGTGACAACACATGATGTCACATCCTTGCTAGGCTTCACCCCCAAAGTCCCCAGGTATTTTCTGAGTCAGACTTACCAACCCCAACATTTTTATGGAAAATATGAACGACATGGAAAGAAAGAAGGAAGGAAGGAAAAAAGAAAAAGGGAGGGAAAGACATGGAAAGAAAGAAGGAAAGGGAGGGAAACAAACAAAGGTAAAATAAAATGTATGACCACAGTGATACTCAGAGATCTCCAGGAGCCACACAATATGTCTAGAAGTGCCATGTCTGGCTCCCAAGCAGCAGTTTGGCCACCTCTGTCCTATAAAGTATTTTCTCTTTTAGAATGAATGAAATGCTTTTAAAGACAAAGTGGGCATGCTGTGAACATATATAGCTTTTAAATCCAAGATGCATTTCTGCATCTAGAATCCGGATGACTCAAGGAGGCTGGGATATAGCGTTGGTGGAAGTGTTAGTGGTGGCAGTAGCGGCCTTGAAAGAAAGGAATCAGCCATCTCAGCAGAACTAGTAGAACTAGTAAAAGCTCAAGCAGAGCAGTGCCGCAGAAGATACCAGTCAACAGTAGGATCAACTATCCACTCCGAAGATTCTATTCCTTCCTCTTCATGACAGCTGTTCCTCTTCTCCTAGATTCCTAGATCCAGGGCTTTTTTTCAGGGGGAACATGGGGGAACAGAGTTCCGGAACCTCTTGAAAATGGTCACATGGCTGGTGGCCCCGCCCCCCTGATCTCCAGACAGAGGGGAGTTTAGATTGCCCTCCGTGCCGCTTGGCGGTGCGGAGGGCAATTTAAACTCCCCTCTGTCTGGAGATCAGGGGGCGGAGCCACCAGCCATGTGACCATTTTCTCCGAGGGCAACCCACTGAGTTCCACCACCTCTTTTCCCAGAAAAAAAGCCCTGCCTGGATCCCATCTTCAAGCTAGTGGAGGCCTAGACTGCAGGTAGACTACAACTGGCCCCCGGAATGTTGAAGCTGTCTCCTGTGGGATGAGTCTAGGGGCCAAGCTACAAGAGACGAATAACACTTGAACGGCAAGTGGATCAAGTCGAGAGCAAGTGGAGGGCAAGTGAACAGGGAGGAATACACTTGCCGTTCAGGTGTCATTCGTCACTTGTAGTTTGGCCCTCGGTCATTCCACAACACTAGCCTCTGGTGGGGCCTGCAGATCTTCTGGAATTTCATCTCGTCTCCAGACTACAGCGACTGGTTCCTCTGGAGAAAAATGCCTGCTTTGGAGGCAAGATTCTGTGACATTACACCCTACCCAGGCCTCTCCCTTCCCCAAATCCTGCCCTCCCACAATAATCCCCATCTGGAGTTGGCAATCCTAGCGGCACCATTCTCCCACCTCATTCTCTTTCCACACATTTAGCATTCCCAAGCTCTCTTCACTTGTTAAATTCGATTTGTATAAAATATCTACACTCCACCTCTCTACAAAACTGTCACTTGGTTGACTTTTTGCACATGATATTACGGCTGATACAAGGAGACAGGATAGCCGCAGCACGAGGAGATTAACATTTTAAACTGCAAAGCAGCATTAAGCCTGTGTTTAGAATATTCTTTTTAAAATGCTCCCCCGTCCTTCTGAAGCTGTTTGGAAGTCCAACGAACCCAAGTCACATTGGGTTGTCATCTGATGGCACTCTTCGATGCCCCTTTAGGGAGAAAGAACTCAAAGTCAATTTATTTCCATCTGCATTCCCAGCTTCCTTTCTCTTCTCTTTAATCAAGGGCCGTTTCAACCCTCCCTCCTTCTCTCTCTCTTCCCTAACCCTAAACCACTTCCCACAGGAGGTTTCCAGTTGATAAAAATCATTTTGACATAATGAAGCAAGGCTAAGATTGTGGAGATCCTCTCGTTCGGTTCAGACCTGTGGGTGTGCCTTTCGTGAATTGGGGCCTTCTGCAAATCTACAACAGGGTAGACGGGTAGGTGAGAGATATAGGAAGGAGACAAGGGAAGTCTAGGGAGAAGAGCCTGTGAATACGAGGTGAGATGAAGCTGGAATATCTGTGAAGGAAGCTAAGCAGGGAGCCTGGCAACAGGAAGCATAGACTCCTGATTAGACATGGGCACGAACAGCATTACGAAGGGAAAAAACCCACGAACAGCTCATTCGTCGGTTCTCGAACAAGCTGTTCGTGAGGCCCCATCCTAACCAAACAGGTGGTCATTAAAAGCCTCGTTCATTGCCTTCGGTAGCCGTTTGGCAAGCCAGACAGCCTGGCACCTGCTGCAATCATTCCCCTTGGCAACCGGAGGCAAGGAGGGACTGAACTCTGTCTGAACTCCTTCTGTATTTCCTTCTGGCTTTAACCCTTCAAAGTACTTCCAGCAGAGAGTCCCGTTTTTGCCACCGTGAAGAGAAAATGACAGCCAATGGGGAGACCCATGAATCATGCCTTTCCCGGGGTGCAATCTCTCTGAAACTTGGGGGATCTTCAGAGGACAGTGAGGACTATGTCCCCTGCATATTTGGTGGGTATTGGACATGGGAAGGTCAGTTTGTGGGGTGTTTAAAGGGCTCCACTGGCTCCAATGAAATCCCTCTCAAGCTTACATTCTACTAGCTGACTGCAAGCAGGGAGCTAAGTTTCATCAAACAGTTCAGCTCTTGGGAAACAGTTTGAACTTTTTTTGTTATGCACATGCATATTCTTATATAACCTGATGGGAGTTCTAGTCCATACGTTTCCAGAATCTGCATGCTTAGGGTTGCCAGTACGAGGTTAGAAATTCCTGGAGATTTGGTGGTTGAGCTTCGGGAGGGCAGTGTTTGGGGAGGGGAGGGAGCTCAGTACAGTATAAAGTAATAGATTTCACCCTCCAAAGCAGCAATTTTTTCCAGGGGAACTGACCTTTGTCATCTGGAGATCAGTTGTAATTCTGGGAGAAGTCCAGGAACTACCTGGAGGTTGGCAGTCCTACACATGCTGCTTATTGGCCAATCACTTAAAATTAATAGCGGGCAGAGGTCTTACTGTCTGGGTATTTGTACTTTCACACACATTGAATGATGCACGTTCCAATGCACTGTAGCATTGAAGTCTCTGTTGTTGATGGGAAAGAGCAAGAGTCCAGTAGCGCCTATAAGAGTAACAAAATTAGTGGTAGGGTATGAGCTTTCATGAGCCACAGGTCACTTCTTCAGATACAGCTAGAATGTGAATCCATCTGTCCTATCTTGGTGAGCGGAGTGATTCACATTCTAGCTGTATCTGAAGAAGTGAGCTGTGGTGCACAAAAGCTCATACCCTACCACTAATTTTGTTAGCCTAATAGGTGCTACTGGACTCTTGCTCTTTTCCATTGTCATAGACACGGCTACCCATCATGATCTTGTGTTATCAATGCCATTTTGGATGTGCACTTTTTGACAGCCTTGTAGGAATCGGAGCCCTCACCCTATCATTGCATGGTCCTACATGAGAAACTATTCCATGCTCTACTGTAAAGATGCGAAACAGAAAAGGAAACTCTACCACCACAGCTACTGTGCAGCCACCTGTTTGGCAGTTGCTTAAGTTGGCCAGTGGTGAGCAGAGGAGAGTCCAGGCTCAGCTTCCAAGTGATTCCAGCTGTCAAAAACGGCGTGCTTGCTGCCGAATGAGTTTGCTGATTGGCAGCAATATCCATTGGGCATAGCCCTTCCTCTTACAGTGCATAGGGTTCGAGTGAACATGGTCCAAGATGAGCAAGCTCCAGTTCACAGTGAGGTCTATTTTAAATCAAACTCCACACGCCGGAGGAGGAGGAGCATAATCAACTGTGCCCTAAGGGGAGCTCTTGTGAGATCTGAATGCAGATATAGGGCCAAGCTACACACGACGAATGACACTTGAACGGCAAGTGTATTTCTCCCTGTTCACTTGCCCTCCACTCAATCCACTTGCCGTTCAAGTGTCATTTGTCATGTGTAGCTTGGCCCATAGTCTCTTTCTGTATGGGTTCCATGGGGCTAAATTAGGAACCAAACTTGCAAGACGAGCGTAAGTTAAAAAATATCTTCCAATCAAAATCTTTCAATAGTCAGAACAATACAAGTCAATATTTATAACCAAACTAACAACAAAGCCCATTGTAGCAAAAAAATACAACAGGCTCTAGAATGGGCTGGGGGGCTGGCCTGGCCATTGCCCCCTCCCCAGCAACCCGATCTGGGTTGGGGGAAGGAGGGCAGGGCAGCCCAGCTGGCCATTGTTCTCTCCTCAGAGCCCCTATCTGGGAGTGGGGAGGAGGGCAAAATGGCTCGTCTGGGCATTGCCGCTCCCTAGTGCCCTGATCTGGGGTGGGGGAAGGAGAGCAGGATGGTGCGGCTGGGCATTGCCCCCTCCCCAGAGCCCCTATCTGGAGGTGGGGAGGAGGGCAAAGCAACCCAGCTGGGAATTGCCCCCTCCCCAGAACTCCGATCTGGGGCAGGGGGGAAGGGCATGGTGGCCCAGATGGGCATTGCCCCTTCCTAGCACCCTGATCTGGGGTGAGAAAGGAGGGCAGGGGGGGGGGGGCTGAAAGCTTTGCCCCTTCTCCAGTGCTGCGATGAGAGGGATGGCGCCCGGCTCCCTAATGGGTGCCTGCACCTGGCAGTGACTGCCATGGGCGGGGAGCACATGAGGGGGGGCAGCTCCAGCTTGTCCGCCTGGCAGCCATGTGGATCAGGGCCACTGCAGGCGGGGAGCAAGCAAGGGGGCGACGGCTCTAGCTCCTCCGCCTGGCAGCAACTCGTTCCAGCCCCATTGGCCCTTGGAGCATCTCCCTTCTTCTCCCGCTAGGGGCACACTGACATGCCTGCGCTGGGGAATCCCAGTGAGTCGTCGGAAGCCCATTTACAGAATTATGTAGTAGGATGCATAGGCACGGCAGAGAACAGAAACTTGCAGCAGATATTGTCTTTGAGTTTAGCCAAGTAACTGGCTATGAGCAAAGTCCAACTTTTTGGGTCCACCAAGCGCTAGATTCTCTTGATTACGAAACAAACTGGAACCCAGGCTTCAGGCTTCAGCTTAGAAATTACAGCCCTGCAATATTAATAGAATTTCAGCAATAATGCCAAATGACATATAACACACACCTCACCGTTACTCATTAGTTTTCATACTCAATGTGTTTCCAGTTACCTTGTTCAAGTTGATAAGAGCATGTAAAATTTTATTTAGCTCTCCAGCAACCAGCTTCTTTCCCAGCTGCCTAGCTCCACTGGGCTTAAACCAACTAGCTTATGGGGGTTGGTGGTGGTGGAGAGTGCCCTCAAGTCATAGCTGACTTATAGTTTCCCCTGGTTTCTCATGGCAAGAGACTAATAGAGGTGGTTTGCCATTGCCTGCCTCTGCAACCCTGGTCTTCCTTGGAGGTCTCCCATCCAATTACTAACCAGGGGCGATCCGGCTTAGCTTCTGGGATCTAATGAGATCAGGTTCTCCAGGTCTCTCCAGGTATGAATACACAGGCACTATTTGAGACAGCTCTCAAAGAAAGAAGGAGATGTAAGAAGTAATGGAAGCTCCAAAGAGTATGGTTTCTGGAGAACATGTGCTTATTTGAGTCAGGTGACTGGTCTTCAGTATTAATGAACACATGCCTAAGGTTTTAGGTTGAGATGCTGCAAATTTCATGGCCAGAGGGTCAGACTAAGAGTTGGGAGATCTGAGTTCAAATCCTGTCTTGGAAGGTCTTCTTTTTTTAATGAAATTTAGATGTTTATTATTCATTTTATTTATTAGTGCAAAACAAACAATAAAGAAACAAAAAACAATGCCAGCAACTAAAATGAAAGAAACACTGTTGGCAAATCTATATATACGCTTCTATAAAAGGTTCTCAGATAGCTAAATAAAAGTCCATAGACAATTGTCATCTATCTGTGATACATTCAAATGCTGATAAACTTATAAGATACTTAGTCCAATAAATTTCAAGGAAGTGGGTTTTGGCCTTTCCAGTATCTTTTAGCAACTATAAGGACATGGAGGGGTCATCATTTATTTCCAAGGGACAGATGAATAGTTTAAAAGTACATTTACATCCTCAGAAAGTAAATGAATATTCTAATACAAAATTAATATGGGTAATGACTTCCTCCTAAAAGGGCTGAATGATTGGACATGTCCAAAGCATATGCTTAAGAGAAGAATCTCTTCAGTTACACTGCCAACAATTAGTCACTATACTAAATCCTTTAGTAAAAAGGTGTTTTGGAGTCCAACGTACCCTAAACGTCATTTTTAGAATTTCACTAGATGTTGCTGAACCATCAGTCTCTCATGGGGTTGTCATGTGGACAAAATGAAGGAGGGGGAGCCATATGTGCTGCCCTGGACATAGGGTTGCCAAGTCCCCTTACCTTCCTAGTGGGAAGGCGGAACTGCACTCACCTTAGTCGTCTTCTTCTCATGCAGGTATGCTCCCGGCCTGCACAATGACGTCACTTCTGGGAACTGACATCACACTGCAGGCCAGGACCATGCGTGCACACTTTGCACCGGGCTGATTTGGGCCCCAAACAGGCCCGATTTGGCCCATTTGGGGCCTAATTCAGCCTGCTGCAAAGTGTGGGAACACTTTTGGGGCGGCACAATGACGTCCGTCTAGGGATTGACATCATCGCGCTGCCCCAGGAGTGTACCTGGGAGGCCTGTTTCCCCATCTTTCTGCCCTCCAGTCCGGTGAGTGGTGGTGAGTAAAGATGGGCACAAACCAAAATACAAACTAAAGTTTGTGATGAACCGGGCTGGTTCGTGGTTAGCAAACCGGTGGTTCGTCAGAGCCCATTTCTGATGAACCGCCATGAACTTTAGGCTGGTTCATTTGGTTCATTTTTTTTATTTGTCACTGCAGACAGTCTGGCGCCGATCAATCAGTTTCCTAGGCAACATGGGATGGACTTCCTGCAGACCTTCTGCTGACCTGGAAGTGGCCTTCTGCTGGCCTGGAAGTGACGATTTGCTGACCTGGATATGATGTTTTCACGAACCAAACAAACTGGTTCATGAACCAGGGCAGGTTCGAGAAAGTTCATGGTTCATGGTTCGTGAAATGCAACAAACCACGAACTGCGCGGTTCGTTTTTTTCTGGTTCATGCCCATCTCTAGTGGTGAGGTGTGGAGGGTGGGAGCACGGGATCCCCTGCCTAAATCAGGGGAATGGCAGCCCTGCCTGAACATCTTGGAGAAAGAGCAAGAGATAACCTGAAAGGAGAGCCCCGCGGGGCAATTCTAGCTTAATACTTCAAAGTAATGTTGTTTCTTCAGATCTAGATATAGATCTCTTGTCGGCTGATAAGGCTCTCAAGATAACTTGCAATAATAATAATTATTCTGAATGTTCTGGAGACAAAAGTATTAAGTAGATCAGTGACCTAGCCGGAGCTCTTTGCGTTTTTCTGAATCACTTGTTGGCCGGCTATTGCGGTCTCTCCTCCCAGGTCACTGGAGCCGATGACCTTGCAATGGCAAGTTGAGCACCATGCGTGAGCCGGGATTGGCGATCGTGAAGCACAGAGCAACATGCCACGCAAAAAAGCACGGGAGAAGGTGAACTACTGCCAAGTTTAGAAGGGTAGACTGGAAAGCCATCAAACAGACAGGCAAAGATCCTGCCAACTATTTTATGCCGCCAGCATCGTACCCTGCTTTAAATCTGCAATTATAATCTGGGTTTTTTTTCCAACGGAGGATGGCACAGATGCGGATGCGTAAAACCCACCCAGTCCGTGGCACATCCTTCGCCCTGCTATTTCCTGGACTGAACTGATGATTCTGAGCGTGGAGGCCGATAGTCGACGATCCTCTCCTTTGCAAAGTCTCCCCTCATATTAATTAAAGCCTCCTTAGGCCTGCTGCGTGTTTAAACCAAACAGACTTACTGGGCCGGCTTCTCTCGAGCTCTAATTACTTTTAATAAAAACTCAAAGTTCAAATAAGGAGATGCCAAACAGCCTCCCCAGGACATGCAAGTACATGAGGCTGTGTTTTAACAAGACTGCTTCAGAGCACATAACGCCAGTTTCTCGCATTCCTGGGGAAGCGGTCCAGATGGTGCGTCATCTGTGTATTTCCCCCGGTTTGTTCTCTAGCTGCTGTAGCATGAAGGGGCACCCGTGTTTCACTGCTCAAAGGGGAACAGAAAAGTGCTGTAAAGGGTACATTGTTTGCTTGAGGAGGTTTATACTTCAAGATATCGGCTGTGGAGGGTACACAATAGAGAGTAATTAAATTATCCGGCTCTATTCTCTTGCTAAGGACTTGGAGATCAAATTTATTGAGGCCAGAGATATGCAGAATCTCTCTTAATTTGGGTTAATCCTTCTGGACGCCCATGGAAACTGTTGGGTAGCCTCGCCGGTAGGAACTGTGGGAATAATCTCAGAAAACACAGCTTCGTTATACTAAGTAGTACCATTAATACTATTTCGCTCTCCATTCCAGGGCTTTTTCCGTGGTGGCCCCTCTGTTGAAGAATGGCTGCCCCCAGAGTTCCGTGGGACTTTTTTCTGGAAGAGTTGTGAAGCTGTTTACTTTCCCAGAGCTTTTAAATTTGGTCAGTTGGTTTTTATGATTTGTGCATTTGATTTGGGGATCAATTTCAATATTTCATTTTTTTTTAAGTGGGTTGGTTTCATCGTATACTGCTTCGGACTATCTTTAGGGGGGAAAGGTTTTTTAAATAAATAAGTGGCTTCCATATTTGAATACACTGATTCGATCTACCCTGGTGCATTGCTACCCTGCCCATTCTCCAAAGAGCACCAGGCAGCACGCACAGTCTCCCGTCTCCATTTTATTGTCATAACCCTGTGGAAGGTAAGGCTGAAAGAAGGCGACTGCCCCAGAGTCACTGAGTAAATTTCATGGCAGAATGGGATTTTGAACCTTAGTCGAGTCAGATGCTCTAACCACTACATATCCCAAGCTCCCTGGTCTTCTTTATGTGACGGTGATGGTTACTGAGCCTGGCACCTTGTCCTTGCAAGTTAGAGCTTAACAACTGAGCCATAACCCTTCTTTAACTAGGGCTGCCAACTCCAGGTTGGGAAATTCCTGGAGATTTGGAGTGGGACCTGGAAAGGGCGGGATTTGGGGATGGGAGGGATTTCAGAGGTGCATAAGGCCATTAGGTTCACCCTCCAAAGCCGCCCTTTTCTCCAGGAACCCTCCACTCCAAATTGATGTCACACCCTTTTAAAACCACAGAGTTTCTGGAGATTCCTAGAGGGTGTGACATCCAGGTTTTCCTGCAAGTGACATCATGCCACCATTGATGGCAATTTTTTTAAAAAAAGCATTTCTCCTGCTGGCCACTGGTGTGCCAGCTGGCAGGGTCTGCTCGGGGCAGAAGATCTCCCATCTGCAGTGGGCACGTAGCAACCCTAAGTGTCTCCCAGAGAGATGTACCAGGAATATCAGAAACTGAAGGTGAAAACTATAGTAAATTACTGTGGATTGTACAAGTTTACCCTGCAAAGCTTTCTTTAGTCACAGAAGAGACTGGTGTGTGTGTGTGTGCGTGTGTGTGTGAGAGAGAGAGAGAGAGACAGACAGACAGACAGACAGAGAATGTGTCCAACATCCAGCCCTGTGATTGGCAGATAATATGGAGCCTCAGCATTGGATAGGCCTAATATTAGGAACCTGACTCGCTCTCTTCACCAATTAATGGCGTTGTCTGTGACCACTCAGCCCTCCCACCTGGAATTGTTGTAGCTGAAGAGGCTGGGAACCGAACCTGGGGTCATTTTTATGCTAAACGTTGTCTCTCGTACTGAGCTACGAGCATTCACATAATATGGCAATTAAACACAATTTGCATAAAATGTTACTGCAATGGAATTATATTCCCACAAGGTTTTTTAAAAAATGTACAGTGCTATGTCTAGAAAATGTTCGTGACACAATGTTAAATAATGTCAATTCCAGGCATATCTGATGGGGTTTTTTGCGGGGGGGGGGGATGATTTTAAAGCTATTAACAACATAAAAGGAGATGCATTAACTCCTACACTGTGTAAACAGCAGGATTTGTGTTCAGTGGCACCTTAGAGACCAACAAGATTTTCAGATTTTCATCAGAAGAAGGGAGCTCTGACTCTTGAAAGCTTACACACCGAAAATCTTGTTGGTCTCTAAGGTGCCACTGAACACAAATCCTGCTGTTCTACTACACACCAACATACCTACCCCCCTAAAACTCTCAATAGGTAGCATTGCTCAATGGTTTGTACAACGGCATTATGAAAGAAACACATGATATTGCTCCTGCATGCAGATGTTGTGTTAATGCGCTGGTGATTCTGTGAAGGTGGGACAAGGGCAGCGTACCCACACCTGCTGTCCCTCTATGCAAGTTGACTGAACACAACAGTTTGTATAGGGACTTGTTATGTGGAAGAATCCACCCATTTAGTAGTTCAAGAGCGGGGCTTGCCATAACCATCCTTATCACATCCATCTCTGAGATGTCCAGCTAGTGTCACTGAGTGTCATGATATCATTTCTGGACATGTACTTAGAAGAGACACCACCACATTGTGGAACACTCTATGATTTTGACAAAACTCCATGGTAAAAACCATAGAGTTTTTGAGAATCCTAGAGTGTATCGTGATGCTTTGACATCACTTCTGGTTATGTAGCCGGAAATTACTTTGTGACGTCATGGGGCACAATTTTAGCCCACACATTTTCCTATCGCCACTCACTGGCTGGCAACAGAGACCTTAAGGGAACTTGAGCTGAGATACCTTCTGGGTCAGAATTTGGATGTAGCTACCATGGCTTCTCCCTGACTATCAGGTGGCTCATCAAGGCAGATTGACTGAGGCGCCCCTAGTCGTTGCAGATTGTAGTCCACGTGGGATAATTGTTGCTTGTGGTGGTTTGCTCCACTCCAATCCTAAACAAAAGCTAAAGAAAGTGGCAAACCTTGTGACAAACTCTATCTTAGCAGCATTGTGCTCTGTTTATGAGGTCTTTATGGTATGACAGAACTCTCACAGCTATCTTTCAGGCTGATTTCCTCCAGATCCTTCAGACTCCATGGTAAACTCCTGGTAAGGTAGCCAACAGCCTGGCGGAAAAGTGTCTGGTTCCTTTAAGAGAGGTTCAATGGGAGATTTTCTTTACCTACCAGGTGTTGTTACTCCATTACATAAAAAAACACCCTCCTGTTTTTATACATTAAGCCACAATTAAAAGGACAAGATTCTTTTCTGCAGGTTGTTGGCAACATGGTGGCCGGAGGGCAGTGGTCGGGGATATTGGGGGAGGGAAGCAATGCTGGTAAAACCATAGAGTTTCCAGCAACCCCTAGACTGACCCTTTATCACTTCAATTTTTTTACCAGAACCGACGCCTCATGTGATGTTGTGAGTTCTTCCTACTATGGGAACGGAGGATGGGGGGATGGGACCCCTGTTGACAAGCCAACCCTACCACCTGGAGAAATATTGAAATAAGGAGCACATTGTAAGGATAGCCTCTGAATATTGCTGGGGTATGTGGGGTTCCCAATACAATTACCAGGTGCAGTCTAGTGATTCCCCCAGATAATAGAGATTAGTTCCCCTGACGAAAATGGCCACTTGGGAAAGCAGACCCTGACATTATACCCCAGTAAGGTTCCTCCCATCACTGAACCATATCCTCCCCAGGCTCCACCCCCAAATCTCCAGGAATTTCCCAATCTGGAATTTGCAACCCTAGCTGACACTAACACTGTGACATGTGGCATGGCCTCCCCCTCTTCCCAAGGATCAATTGATCAAGTGCAGGCGTTTGGGGGATGGGAGCAGGAGTTCACCCATCTCAGGCAGGCCAATGGTAAGCTTAGGGATAGGGCAAATGGCAGAAGAGGGTTTCTGGTTTTCAGGCCCTGTTTTGGGACTTCTGGGAAGCACACGGGCACCAGTGTGGGTAACAGGGTGCTGGCCTAGGGTAGCCCATTGGAGAAACAGGGCAGAATATTCTCCTGCTTATAGAGAGAGAAGGAGAAACAATAGGGCAGGGATTACACTTGCCAATCCTGGGTTGGAAATTCCTGGTGATTTGGGGGGTGGAGGCTGGGAAGAGCAGAATGGGACCTTAGCAGGGTATAATGACATACAGCCCACTGTCCAAACCTGCCATTTTCTCCAGGGGAACTGATCCCTGTAGCCTGGAGATCAGTTGCAATTCTGGGAGGTTTGCAGGGTCCACCTGGAGGTTGGCAAGCCTAGCAGGGGTCAACAGGTAGTTCATAATCTAGTACTGGTAGCTGCCGCAAAGTAGCTTTTGCATCTCCTTAAGAGCCAGGGAAAGGTTATGGAAAGATCTGCTCTAGGCTTTTTTTAAAAAAAAGGTTTTATTTCATGTTTTTTCCCCCTTCTTCGCTGCTTGGCTGGTAGCTTCATTTCTGTCGCTGTTCCCCTAGCCCACATTCTTTTTGTAGAACAGAACAAAACCTGATAACATGTTTGTGGGGGTGAAGTACCTCCGGATATTTTCCATTACTCACAAGTAGGTCTTATTAAAGAAAAGGTTGGCATTCCCTGCTTTCCCCATACGAAGTTCTCTCCGGATTTTTGGAGTTCTCATTTACTCCGTCTTGTTTCTGAAATGAAGCCAGTGCCTTGAGAATTCTCCGTTGTTCTGTTTTGTATTTCTGAATATTTTTTCCCCTACACTGCTCCCTGCATGCGTGGCTTGCCACCAGTTCCAGTTCCTTCCGATCGTATGCCCCCCTCCCCTTTTGTGATGTGCAAAAATGTTAAAGATGAGTTCTATTATGCTGTTCCGCTCCATTATTATTCTAGAGTTCCATTAGTCTTATAGCAAAAATAGACCTGTGGAAGCTTGTTGATGGATTATGTGCGCCAAAAAAAAAAAGTTTATTCCTCCGAGATTTATAAATCTGTGTTAAAAATTAAACAATCTGCTTGCTTTAAAAAAATCCCCCAATATTTTATTTATTTTGTTTTGCTCTTCCACAGAAGCATAACAGCATCTGTGCGATATTTTTTTAAAAACTCCAAAAACAGAGCACAACTGGACTCCTGTTGAGCCTCAGAAGAAAATAGAGAAAATAACCCCCTTCAAAAGTAACCATGTTTGTGCTTATAGAACACTATATTGTTTTATGTTACAGAAGAGTTCGATTTTTGTGCATCATAAAAATACACACAAATAGGGAGGGGGGTTTTGGCACGCAAGGGATTCGTTCTGAGGAGGTTTATTTTCTATTTTGTCTTTGTATCGTAGAAGAGAGCCTTTGCGATTGCGCTATTCTGCAGTGTGAGTATAACAAGTGAAAATCACTGCTACAGCAGGATTATATTCTTATTTTTACTTCTTTTTATTGCATGCTCCTTTTGAAATACAGATTCTGGCTTTATGATTTCTGCTCCAGTAACGGTTTATGACAATATGGAACTGCAAAATCCAGGCAGAAAAATTGGGAGAGGAAGATTTTGTAAACATCATTCACAAATAGGGTTCTCAATGCTACCCTGGCAAATGCTGAGAGACTGGGTGGGTGGTACCTAGGAAGGGCAGAGTCAGGAGAGGATGCGATGTCACTTCCAGGTGATGCTGGAGGTATCAATAGCATCACTATATGGACGCAGTTTTCCACCTGCTCCTCAATTCCTTGGGGGTGAAAAATTTATTGGGTTTTAGTTAAGGCATGTTAACTAAACAAACTGCACGCTAGGGTTGCCAGGACCCCTCAAGCTTCCAGTGGGGGATCGGGGCCTGGCTCTTACTTCTGCCCTGCTTGGGTGTGTGTGTGCGTGAATGCTCCTGCAAAGCGTGATGATGCCACTTCCAGGAAGTGACATCATCACACTGCGCACGCCCCCCCCAGCACACCCACACTCCACAGGGGCTCGCGTTGGGGTGCTGCACTCCACAGCACCTGCACTCCACACCTGTGCCCGTGGATTGGGCCCGTTTTGAGGCGCTGCGGAGCACAGGAGTGCTCCTGCATGCCGCAGCATCCCAAAATAGACCCGATCCATGCCAAAATGGGCCGAATCCACAGCCCCATTTTGGGGTGCTGCAGCACACAGGAGTGCTCCTGCACTCTGCAGCGGCTGAAAATGGGCCCAATCCGGGTCAAAACAGGCCCAATTTGCAGGAGCATGCAGCTCTGCAGGGGAGCGCGCATGGAGGGTGCGCACCCTCCTGCTGGCCAGGTAAGTGGGGGTGTGGTGTGTGTGGTGAGGGTGGGGGATCCCCCACCCCCACTGGGGGTCTGGCATCCCTACTACATGCAAAAAGCTCTCATCCAAGTTAGAGAACCAATAACTGTTTATTTATCTAAAGAAATATATTTACATACATTTCATGGAAAGAAAGAACTAGTAACTGATCTAACTAGCTAGGATGGCTTTAGATTGAAAGTAGGCCATCTCTTTCAGGAGGAGACACCATGCTGCCTCTCCTGGTGCATGCAGGGAAGAAGAGAGAGAGGAGGGGGAGAGAAGGGAAGGAAGGAAGTTCCCCTGGCAGGAAGAAGACTGATAGCAGCCTATCTATCTAACTGACTCTATGGTTGTTGCCTTCCTTCTCTGTTGGCAGTCCTAAAGGCCTGAGCAAGAGACATCACCAGTCCCTTCTTCTAACAAAATTGGGGTGGGGGGCAGTTAATTCTTCATTTCCCATGAGTAAACGGGAGGACTATTCATGATGACAACATCATTAAGAGTGGTGGAGTTGCTTGAGTGTGAGAGTAGGACCTGAGACATCCATGAAGCGCATTGGGTGAGCTATGCAATTTCTCTTAGCCTAACCTATGTCACAGTGCTATTGTCGAAGTTAAAAAGGAGGAGAAAGAGCCATGTATGCCACCCTGAGCTCACAGAAGGAAAATTGGGAGGAAATGTAAGAGGTGGAAAGGATTCCTACACGACACCCCCCCCCCCCGGCCGCCTAAAAAACTCCTTGAATAATTATATGGTCAATTGTTTTGATTCTTCTTCCATGATGGTGTTCCCCATTTTCAGGAGATCATCTATAGATCAATAAAACAACAGTGTGGAAATACAACCTTGACTAATAACAAAGCCCGTTGTGGGAAAAAATACAACTGTCTCTAGAAAGGGGAAGGCGGCAGGTGGACATTGCCTCCTTCTCCATGACTGATCCCAAGTGAGTGAAGGTGGAGGGGGGCATTACCACCTGCTCCATGCCGGATTCCAGCCAGATGAAGGGGAGTTGGGCATTGCCACCTTCTCCACGCTTGATCCCAGCTGGGTGAAAAGGGACAGGCTTTACCACCTGCTTCACTCCTGATCCCAGCTGAGTGAATGGGGGAGCGGGCATTGCCAGCTGCTCCATGCCTGATCCTGACCAGATAAAGGGGGGCAGGCATTGCCACCGGTTCCAGGCCTGATCCCTGCTGGAGGGGGGGGGGGATTGATGCCTGCATCGTACATGTTCCCGGCCGGGTGAAGGGGGGACAAGCATTGCCTCTTGCTCCATGCCTGATCCTGTCTGGGTGAAGGTGGGGGTGGACATTGCCACCTCCTCTGCTCCTGATCCCTGCTGCGGGAGGTGGGGTTGGACATTGCCTCCTACTCTACACCTGATCCTAGTCAGTTGAAGACAGGGAGTGGGAAATGCCACATGCTCCACACCTGATCCTGGCCTTGTGAAGTGGGGGTGGGAATTGCCTCATGCTCTGCTCCTAATCTCAATTGGTGAAGGGGTCAGGGCATCGCCTCCTGCTTCGCACCTGACTTGGCTGGGTGAAGGCATTGGGCAGGCATTGCCACCTGCTCTGCTCCTGATTCCAGACGTGTAAAGGGGGGGCAGGTATTGCTGCCTGCTCTGCACCTGATCCTGGCTGAGTGAAGAGGGGGCAGACATTGCCTCCTTCTCCACACCTGATTTTGGCTGTGTGAAGGGGGGTAGGTATTGCCACCTACTCTGCACCTGATTCCGGCCAGGTGAAGAGGAGGCAAGCTTTGCAATCTGCTCCATATCTGATTCCAGCAGGGTGAGGGGGGGCATTGCTACCTGATCCGCACTTGATTCTGGCTGGGTGAAGGGGGGAGGGCATTGCCGCCTGTTCTGCATCTGATTCTGGTGGGTTGAAGGGGGGGCAGGAATTGCCACCTGTTCCCCTTCTGATTCGATCTGGGTGAAAGGGGGAGTGGGCATTGCCTCCTGCTCCACACCTGATCCTGGCGGATCAGGGTCTGAAAAAATTGCTAATTGGGTCCATTTTATGTATTGTTGAAGGCTTTCACGGCCGGAGAACGATGGTTGTTGTGGGTTTTCCGGGCTGTATTGCCGTGGTCTTGGCATTGTAGTTCCTGACGTTTCGCCAGCAGCTGTGGCTGGCATCTTCAGAGGTGTAGCACCAAAAGACAGAGATCTCTCAGTGTCACAGTGTGGAAAGGATGTAGGTCATTTGTATCTACTCAGGAGGGGTGGGGTTGAGCTGAGTCATCCTGTAAGAGTTTCCCAGGGTGTGGTCTTTTGGTGCTACACCTCTGAAGATGCCAGCCACAGCTGCTGGCGAAACGTCAGGAACTACAATGCCAAGACCACGGCAATACAGCCCGGAAAACCCACAACAACCATGGGTCCATTTTACCGAACATCTGCCATCATTTTAGGCAATTCCATGCATTGTTCCATTTGGATGTGCCAGCACTATATAGATAGGTGTTTCGGCACTACATGTGCATTTTGTTACATAGATTTCCCCTGAAAATGGTGTTGGGTGGGCAGTCCGATGCCATGCTCCTCATCGTCCAACTGCTCCTGTCTCTGGGCTATGCCCCCATTTCCCAAGTGGTTTCATTCCCCAAAGGTTGCTGGCTAATGGACAGCCCAATAGCCTCTTCAGGATAACATGGAACAACACACTGTATTTAATGTTGACACTGTTCACTGAAACAATTATTACAATCAATTTGACTTCTAATGCGACTTTCCTTGTAAATCTCTGGGTCATTAACCTTAACAACATCAATGTACTGTCAGTATCCAATTCCACCAAATTAGTGTCTGAGGTAATAGGAGAAAGAATGTATTAGAGCATTATTGGTGACTAATAAAGACAGCCTTCCCTTAATGTACTAGGAGGAGCAGATGAAGCATGAGAAAGAAGAAAAAGAGAGAGTGTGGGTGGGAGAACGAGACAAATTTTGTGTGGGGGGAGACACATGGAGTGGCTGAGTAGAGGTCACCAGCTTCGATGGCGCACAACTTAACCTCCATCTCTGTGTGGAAGGAGGAGTGGACCAGTAAAGAGTTCCTTGACAATTGATGGATGAAGGGGACATCCATTTCCCAATGGGACAGATCAGCTGCCTCAGAGCAACTTTGCTGTTTAAGAGAGCCACTTATGCTCACCGATATACTTGGGTTTAACATTGTCACCATCTCTTCCAGCTTATTTTGTTTTCTTGACAGTTCCACGTTATCGACGATTATTTATGTTAGCCAGATTGAACGCCATTCCATAGGGTTCCCTACTCTGAGCGACTCTGCCAATGCGGCTCTGGCCAAATAGACACCCTTCAACACTGTCTATTTGAATGTAACATTCTAAACATGGCAAGAGACAGATGGATTAAGCCCTATATCCGGGACCCAGGAAGTATAGAGGATAATTTAAGGCTTCTTTTAGCAGGGGTGGATTTTAATACCACTTTAGCAGTAGCCAAGTTCCTCTCCCAATCGGTTAAGAAAAAAGCTTATTAAATTTTTAATACTATACAGATTATATATTAAAAGACTTTTTCCCATTTTAACTCTAATTCTAGTGTGGCACTGCTCAGAGCTGAATAGGATGTATGAGCAGTATCATTAAAGTAAAGTAAAGTAAGAGTGCCACTGCCTATCAGTCCATGAGAGTGATTCTCAACATGTGAGGCAGGTATCCTCAGAGAAACAAAGAGTGTCACGGGGAGAACAATAGCAAAGAGTCTAGCAGCACCTTTAAGACTTATGCTTGCTGACGAAGAGAGCTGTGGTTCTCGAAAGCTTATGCTACAATAAAGTTGGTTAATCTTAAAGGTACTACTGGACTCTTTACTATTTTGTGACTACAGACTAACATGGCTAACTCCTGTGGATCTATGACCAAGAGAACAATATGATCAGAGAAAGGCAGCATTCCAGTAAACATTCAGCTTTGGCGACTTCCCTCAGCAAGTCCTGAGGTAATTCCAAGTCTTCAATAATTTGTGATAAAGAGGTCAAAATAGGGTTGGACTCCCATCAAGGTAGAATTCAGGGCAAGGCTGAGTAGGCCCAGTCTATGTGGTTATTTTAAAGGGCAGGTCCAGCCAAGATAATTATTATTAACATGGGGTAATTTTTATTACTTATTATTTTAGATTCTCAGTATTTAACCTTTTACTTGTGTAAGGCTAACAGAAAACAATAGACACTAACAACATTAAATTTCATTGTATTTTAGACTGGAATAAAAATTATACACGTGACATTGGGTTACACTGTACTAGTTTGGATGATGCTAGATTGATAGCGGTGGCGTAATGTCATCTGTAGGGGCTTATTTTTTCATAAGTTTTGTTTTTCTGGTGTTCTTCAGATGACAGAGAGGGGGAAAGAAAAGGCCCCTGAAGTTAAGACTTCTTGGGAAATGGAGTCCTTGTGCGTGCAAGAAATAGGTGTAGATGAGCCCATAGTGTGAGGAACCTCCCTGAAAAATAATGTTGGTTTTATAATAAATCTTTGAGGCTTCTTTCAACATTTCTTAGAAGTTCCTGAGAAATTCCCAAGCTCAATTCCACATTTCAGGTCTGTAGAGAATCCCTCCTCAAATCTGCGCCTGGTACCATTTTGCTGATCTATTAATCCACACCCTTTGGTCCCGTTTGGAATTAGATACATGATGTGATTAATTGTACAAGAGAAAAGGAAACAGGGGTTTTTGAGTCAAAACTGGAACTGCAGTTCACCCCGTGCTTCGTTTGACAAATATTAGTCACCAAGTGAAAACATCTTTCCCAGGGCATCTGAAGATATGATTTTGTTTGATTTTTAAAAATCTTTTCATTACGATTATCATTCTTTATTTAATTGCCGTTTCACATAACTGCTTAGCGCTTATGGTCGTAAGACGATGTTTTAGGAAACTTTATTCAAAATTATTGCATGGAATTTCATTTCTAAGCCACCAGAAGGGAAGTATGTAGCCTGCAAGTGCATTAAATAGATAATTATTAGTAATATTAATCAATATGATTATTTGGAAAAAGAAAAAAAAGCCACCGCATGCTTCACACATATGTAGCAGCAATGCTTGAAATGTTGCTGTTGAAAAGCCCATTTCTTTGAACTTTATTTCCCCAAAGAACAGAGATGAACCATTTAAGCAAGTGATCATAAATGAGAAAGTGAGAGTAAGGAGAGAGTAAAATGAAAAGCTGGGTCTACTGATCTCCGGAGCAAAACTCCCACACAATCCAGTGTGTCAAGGAACCTCAACATTACTGTGGTCAGGGTAGCAGAGCTAATATCCACCCCATTGTGATAACTGCGAGAGGGGATTTTCCATCCGCAGCGATAATTAGAACTTCAGTGTTCTAGCCCAAGGAGAGCCTTCTAGTCTTTTGGAAAATGACCGTCTTTCTCAGAGCTAATTAAAAAAAAAGAATATGCGGATAATCTAAGGATTTTGCTTGCAAAAAGCATATGAGCAAGGGCTCAAATCCTTTTGCTTGCATGTTGCAAAAAGCACCCAATGGCTAATGTTCATAATTATTAGGGGTGTGCATTTAGAATCATAGAATCATAGGGTTGGAAGGCACCTCTAGGGTCATCTAGTCCAACCCCCCTGCACAATGCAGGAAATGTCCAACTACCTCCCACACATGCGCACACATCCCCAGAGACCTTTGGTCCATGCCCAGAAGATGGCAAAACACCATCAGGACCCGATCCAAACTGGCCCAAGGTGGCGATCAGCATTACCCTGGGCGTGTAAGAAGGGCCATGAGAACTAAGCACTGATGTTAAACACTTCCTGCCCTCCCTCTCATGATCTGCCCAGGTTCACAGAATCAGCATTGCTGTCAGATGGCCATCTAGCCCACCACCTCCCGAGGAAGCCAGTTCCACTGAGGGACCGCTCTAACTGTCAGGAAGTTCATCCTAACATTTAGCCAAAAGCTCTTTTGATTTAATTTCAACCCATTGGTTCTGGTCCAACCTTCTGGAGCAGCAGAAAACAACTCTGCACCCTCCTCTATACTGCAGCCCTTCAAGTACTTGAAGATGGTTATCATATTACTTCTTAGTCGTCTCCTCTCCAGGCTAAACATACCGAGCTCCTTCAGCCTTTACTCATAGGACTTGGTCTCCAGACCCCTCACTATCTTCATTGCCCTTCTCTGGACATGCTCCAACTAGTCAACAATCTTCTTAAACTGTGGTGCCGAAAACTTAATACAATTCTCCAAGTGACATCTAATCAGAACAGAGTAAAGTGATACCATTCCTTCGTGTCATCCGGACACTGTACTTCTATTGATGCACCCTCAAACTCCATCTACCACATCCTTTCCACATGTCCTGCTATCAAAAAAAGTCTCATCTGTCCTATAATTATGCCTTTGATTTTTTTCTACCTGAATGCAGAACTTTACATTTATCTCCATTGAAATTCAGTTTGTTACTTTAAGCCCAGTTTTCCAGCCTATCAAGAGCAACCTGAATCCTGAATCTCGTTTCTATCTTCTTCTATATTATCTACCCTTCCCAATTTAGTATCGTCCGAAAATTTAATGAGCATCCACTCTATTCCTTCGTCCAAGTCATATATACTAGCAGCAGAGCCCGTTGTGAGAAGAAATACAACGGGCTCTAGCAGTGGGGCCTTGGGAGGGCTGTACCAGTGCGGCCCTCCCAAGGCCTTGCAGTAGCTGCAGGAAGCCCCAACCCCAGGCGTGGCCTACCTGCCATCTCTGCAGCAGCTGCAGGGCCGCACTGCTCCTTCCTGCGAACTCCATGGCCTCTCAGGGGCCTGCCGCAGGACATCCCAAGGCCCCGCAGTGGTCTTGCTAGGCCGCACTGATGACTCACCTTTTGTCTTGGCGTAGTCGCACCCATAGGCCCTTCAGTGCACTAGCGTGGGGATAAAAAGTGAGTTGTCGCCAATACGGCTCAGCTTTTATATAGTAGGATGTTAAACAACACAGGGCCCAGGACAGATTGCTGAGTCACTCCACTTGTCACTCCTCTCCAAGAGGATGAGGATCCTTAACAAGCACTTTTGGGGTATGATCTGCCAACCAATTGCAAATCCACCTAACAGCAGTAGCATCCAAATCAATTCCCAGATGCACGCAGGCCCAATTTTGATTGGCCTAGATTTACCAAATCCAGGGTGGGAAATACCTGGATATTTGAGGGTGGAGCTTGGTGACGATGGAGATGGGAGAGGGACCTCAGCAGAAGTGTGATGCCGTAGAATCCACCCTGCCATTTTCTCCAGAGGAAGTGATCTCTGTAGTTTTGAGATCTCCTGCAGTTCTTGGAGAACTCCATGTACCACCTGGATGTTGGCCGCCTTATTTGGTTCCATGATGAGCAGGGAGAACAGGCTGACTCTCCCCCACCCCGCTGCCCCCTCAACTGTTTTCCCAACCTGAAATGTCCCCAGGAACTTGCTGTCTATCACCTTGGGGGAAATGTAACATGTGCTGATGTGGTTTGCTCAACTTTCTCTAACAGGGAAAAAACCAATGTGATGTCAGGTCAGGAAAATGGCTTGAGAAGAGGATGAAGCTTCTTCTTCCCACACATTGTAGTCTGGCTTGCAAAGACATGGGAACAGAGTTGCCAGCCCCTGGCAGGGAAATTCCTGGAGATTTGGGGGTGGAGCCTGAGGAGGGTGGTTTGGTAAGGAGAGGGGCCTCCGCAGGATATAAAGCAACAGAGTCCACCCTCCAAAGCAGCCATTTTCTCCAGGGAAACTGATCTCTGTTGACTGGAGGTCCATTGTAATTCCAGGAGATATCCAGTCACCACCTGGAAGCTGGCAACCCTAAATGGGAATTGAGTTCAGCATGGGAAATTACATGTGTGTGGTATATTATTTGTATATATGTATGTGTGGAATGGAACAGGCTGCTTCTCCCCTGATATCTGTGTGATTTAGTTTGGTCCTGTAGAGTGGAGCTCTTGCTTTGGTTTTCCAGTTTTTTATGTTCACTGAAATTGTTAGTCACTTGAGTACTCTCCTTGAAAATAAATGGCTGATGTTTTGAGTCAGCTTGTCTCTGCTGAATGGAACTGAGGATGAGTGCCTGAGTGAGGGCTCTAACCTGGGAACCTATGGCAAAAGGGGGACAGAACAATGTGTTATCTTTAAATTGCACCCCTAGTGATTAAGTTCTGCCCTCGTATGAAAAAAAAATGAGCCACACTGACGAATTAACTGAAGCATTCGTGAATGAGATAAAGATGTCTCTCTGGGGACCAAGATCAAGATAATCCAAACGATGGTATTCCCCGTTATTATGCATGGATGTGAAAATTGGATGGTGAAGAAAGCTGAAAGGAGGAAAACTGATTCATTTGAAATGTGGTGCTGGAGGAGAGTTTTGCGGATACTATGAACAGCCCAAAAGACAAATAAGTGGGTACCAGATCAAATCAAGCCTGAATTCTCCCTAGAAGCTAAAATGACAAACCTGAGGCTACCGTACTTTGGTCACATCATGAGAAGACAAGATTCTCTGGAAAAATCAATAGTGTTAGGAAAAGTGGAAGGCAGTTGGAAAAGAGGAAGACCCAAAGCAAGGTGACTTTATAAAAGAAGCTACGTCCTCCATTTTGCAGGATCTGAGCAAGTCTGTTAATGATAGGATGTTTTGAAGGTCTTTTGTTCAGAGAGTTGCCATAGGTTGGAGGAGACTTGACAGCACATAACATAATACACACATGAAAAAAATGAGTCATACTGACGATCAACCGAAGCATTCATGAATTAAGCCATCAATTAAAACTTTCATCTGCAGTTTTTAATATGTATATGAAACATTTCCACATTTAACTTCTGAGGCTCTCAGTTTGATCTCTGGCCTCAGGCCAGCACCCCATTACTGCCTCTGAATCGTCAATTAAGGGTGACGTAGAATTTGGCCCCCTAAATGGGATTTTAAAACAAGTAACCAACTGGTAGGACCAACGAAGTGTCAGAATTACAGTTCCTAACGATTATGCCGCAGTTACGGACATAGCGTGAACGCTCATGTTTAGACAGAGAATGGTACATGGTGGTGCCACTCCAATAATGGAGATAGTAATGAGATCGCATAAAGCCACATATTTAAGGGATCTCATTAGCACGCCAGCATCATCGGCTTCATTTGCAGCCTGCTTGCGATATCCAGCGTGGAACTGATCTTGTTCTTTTTCACACTGCAAGGACACAGGCGTTGAGACTGGCGGTGTCGTTCTTGCCTTGGGCAAGAGAGAAGAAGTGGCAAAATCGGAAGCTACGTTTTTGCATTTGACAACTGCAGCCCTGAAGAGCATGTATTACGCAGCGCGAGTTGATCAGCTAGGCACATTCTGCATCCCAAGGCCATTTCCATGAATTATAAATACTGAGGAAACGCAACTATTAACACGCTTGAGAGCATGCATGGCCACAGCTTCACAATTAAAAATATATGTCTATTTCATTCTTTTAAATTATGGGAGACTTAAGAAGAAGCATATGGTAGACAGTTTAATTTTGCATTACATACATGGAAGGAACTGGGGTCTCATTTGCATGTCCACATACCACCCTTGATGGTTTCAGTGAAGCCATACAAATTTGAATGGGCTGCTGTAGCATAGTGGTTAAGTGGTTGGGTTGTGAATCAGCACTCTGCTAATTTGACTCCCACTACTACCATGAACTGAGCAGGTGGCCTTGGGTAAGCTGCTCCTCTCAGCCCCAGCACACCAGTAATGTGGGGATAATTATCATGTCTGAGCCCCATCTGTGCCAATTTTGATTCTGTTTGGCTGAACACAGTGTATCTAGCTATAGCTCAATGTCACTTTGCTAGTGTCATAACTATTCTTTCTCAGGCTTTCACTGGTGTTTATCTGTTGGACTGTGAAATGTTCTCACGCAAAGAGAGCGCCAAAGCATTGTTTACAGTTGGGAGGGGGGAAAGGAGTAAACCAGAATGGTAAAAGAGAAGTGTCTCCCACATGATGTCATTCCTGTCAACTTCTACTCATGCTGCTTAGACCCCTGCCTTGCTTCTATGTAATCCTATGGACCTGTATATGGACATGGTCTGATTTCTGAATAAAAGCCATTTGACTAAGTACGTGTGTCTTACTGCAAATGGGTCAGAGATCTGTCTGCTGTATCCTGTCATCCATAGCCTGACAATAATAATAAGTAACACTGACTTTGTTCACCACTCTAATCTATCCAGTAGGGATGTATAGAGAACCAGTTTGGTGTAGTGGTGAAGAACAGCAGGACTCTAATCTGGAGAACCAGGTTTGATTCCTCACTCCACTGCTTGAAGCTAGCTGGGTGACCTTGGGTCAGTCGCAGCTCTTTCAGAACTCTCTCAGCCCCACCTACCTTGCAGGGTGTCTGTTTGTGGGGAAAATAATGACAATGGCTTATTAACTGCTCTGAGTGTAGCATAAATCTGTCCTGAAGAGTGGTATATAAGCTCAAAATTGTTGTTGTTATTATCATCATCATCATCATCATCATTGATACGGAAAGAAGTTTAATATTGTCTCACATCTTCTCAGATGTATAAGAAGCAGATACAATCTAAGATATTTCAGTGCTTAACTAAGAAGCATTTATTTACAAAAAAAACCCTCTTTGGAAGACCCGTGGTAACTCTTTAGATGAATGTGATTAAATAACAAAATATTTATTTGTGAGGAGCCTGCCATGCCTCCATCTGTAGGCCTCCCATTTACTCACTTGAAAATGGGAATTCCCAGCCTAGATGGGGGGGCTCACCTCTTCCAGGAGCCCTGATCTGAGGCTACAGCCATTTCCTGATATTTAAGGTCCATTGAGGCAGGGAAGGCATCATGGTATAGCCCAATGTCGTCAGATCTCAGAAGCTAACCAGGGTGAGTACTTGGATGAGAGACCACCAAGGAAGACTCTATAGAATCAGGGAATGGCAAACCTCCTCTGCTTCTCAATCCCTTGAAAGCCCCATGCTGAGGTCACCATAAGTCAGTTGTGACCTGATGGCACTTTACACACACGGTCACACACAGTATTGCTGATCCTGGGAAGCTGTGCCTGATAAGCAGAGGCCCAATATGAAAAAGGAGGAAGAAACAGAACTAAGGGAGCCTTCACTAGAGATGGTCACATCACGCTTGAACACATGTGTGTACTTGGTGCTATATGGTGCCCCCAGTGGTGTATTAAGGCACTGCCATTTTGCTACCCTTATACTGAGGACTGTTTCCCTCAATTAAAACTCTATTTTATCTTGCAAAAGTATCTTCTCTCTGTGGATTTCTGTGACCTTCCAATTCCCTTAAATATTTCCTGCCGCTTGGCAATAGATAGGGTTGACAAGCTCCAGGAGGGACATGTCTCACAATGATGGTTGATCTCCAGATTACAGAAATCAATTCCCCTGGAGAAAATGACTGCTTTGGAGAGTGGACTTTATGGCACCACATCTCTGTTGAGGTCCCTCCACTTCTAGGACTTCCAACCCCCTCATGGGGTTGGGGAATAGAGATGGGCACGAACCAGGAAAAAACAAACCATGTAGTTCATGGTTCATCAAATTTCACGAACCACGAACGTTCACGAACCTGCCCCTGGTTCGTGAACCGGTTCATTTGGTTCATGAAAATGTCACCTCCAGATCAGAAAATCATCACTTCCGGGCCAGCAGAAAGTCACTTCTGGGCCAGCAGAAGTTCACTTCCAGGTCAGAAGAAGGTCTGCAGGAAGTCCATTCCCTGTTGCCTAGGAAACTGATTGATTAGTACCAGGCTGTCAGCAGTGACGAACCCAAAAGAACTAAATGAACCAGCCTAAAGTTCATGGCGGTTCGTCAGAAATGGGATCTGACGAACCGTGGTTCACGAACCACGAACTGGCCCAGTTCTTGCTTAATTTTTGTTCATGTTTTGGTTCATGCCCATCTCTATTGGGGAATCTTCTGCACTGAGCTCCTGTTGCCCACTGCTGCTCCAAGCAGTGGAACACCAAAAGAAAGAGATGCCCACTCCAAAAACACACAAAAAAGGTGCACAAGAGTAGAGAAATGCAAAAAATGAACATCAAAAACTCAAAATCAATATAAGCTATATTCACCTCATAAGAAACACAAAGGCTTTTCAGAAATCACATTATATCAATCCAAATAACAAGTCAAATAAATAATATTACACAGGAATGGTATCAAACAGAAAGGCGACCAACAGGTAAGCAAACAATTTAGTTGGTGCAACTCAGTTCCGCTCAAGGAGACATCCAACAGGTAAGTTCCCACAATGTCGTATACACAGGTAAGTACAGTACAAGTCCTTATTAATTATTCTGGAAGCAGCTGAGAAGAGATGCTTACTTCCAGGTAGCTTTAACGCGCTGCCTCTTTCAACCCAGGTTTTAAAGGAATCCTTACTTAAAGTTGGAGCCAGTGAGCAACACATGGTTCAATCAGAAGCAAGATACATCTTTATTGGTCCAGATTTGTTGTAGACAAGCGGTAAATTCATGATAGTTGTTGCATCCTTGCTTGAGGGGGTAAGATCCCGAACAAAGGGAGGAAGAGGGCCATCAACTTTTAACACCTTCACAGGAAGCCTACAATAAACTTCTATATTGGACTACAATTCCCATGAGTACCAATTGTTAAAGGAAAATCAAAAAGAGTCCAGTAGCACCTTTAAGACTAACCAACTTTATTGTAGCATAAGCTTTCGAGAATCACAGTTCTCTTCGTCAGATGCACGGAGGGCAAGAAGAAACTGGTCAGATATAGAGGAGGAGAGGTGAGGGAGGAGTAGATGCAAACAGCTGCTTCTGATAATGGAGATCAGTTTGCTTCTGTTAAGGAAATCAGTTACTTCTGATAATGAGATAACCATTCATAGTCCCTATTCAGTCCCAGCCTGAGTCAAATTTACATATGAATTCCAATTCAGCAGCTTCCCGTTGGATTTTGTTTTCGAAAAGTTTCTGTTGAACTACAGTGACCTTTAAGTCTTTGATGGAATGTCCTGGTAGATTGAAGTGTTCTCCCACTGGTTTTTGGACGTTTCCATTTCTAATGTCAGATTTGTGTCCATTTATTCTTTTGCGTAGAGGTTGGCTGGTTTGTCCAATGTACAGAGCAGGTGGACATTGTTGGCACATGAGGGCATATATCAGATTGGAGGATGAGCAGCTGTAAGAGCCAGAGACAGTTTAGTTGATGCCATTGGGTCCTGTATTGTTAAAGGGACAGCACATAGTTCTGACTACACAGTACATTAATAATGAAACTTATTGCTTTGTTGCAGGTGGAAACTGAAAAAGCGGGATGAGGAGACAAAGGCCCGCATCATCCGACATGCAGAGCCGGCTTGAGACCTGATGTTTCGTAAGACAACCTCTTCAGGGACGAAGAAAATATCCACCAGGAACCAAGAAAAGATCACACAAATTTGTACAATAAACAATAAATATCTAAAATACAAATTGACAAGTACAAGTTAATATCATAAAGGCATTTAAAAATCAGACTTACCAAAAATAATACAGTTAAGCCAGTTTGGTGTAGTGGTTAAGAGCGCGGGACTCTAATCTGGAGAGCCGGGTTTGATTCCCCACTCCTCCACTTGAAGCCAGCTGGGTGACCTTGGGCTAGTCAGAGCTCTCTCAGCCCCACCCACCTCACAGGGTGTTTTGTTGTGGGGATAATAATGACATACTTTGTAAAGTGCTCCGAGTGGGTGTTAAGTCATCCTGAAGGGTGGTATATAAACCGAATGGCTATGAACAGAGCATGGGCTCCAGTTCTGAAAAACACCAGGCCAACAAAACACTCCACACCCGACAATAGCCCTGCAGAGAAGATTAGCACATCAAGCACCAATCCATATGCAAAAGAACCTCCTCAGGATACAGTGAAGCCTCCCGCCATTAGCATTCCACACCCTGGGAAACTCTTACAGAATGACTTAGCTCAACCCCACCCCTCCTGAGTAGATACAAATGACCTACATCTTTGCCACACTGTGACACTGAGAGATCTCTGTCTTTTGGTGCTACACCTCTGAAGATGCCAGCCACAGCTGCTGGCGAAACGTCAGGAACTACAATGCTAAGACCACGGCAATACAGCCCGGAAAACCCCCAACAACCATCGTTCTCCGGCCGTGAAAGCCTTCGACAATACAGTTTCCAAAGTGGTTCTGGCGAACGGGAGAGGGTGAGGCATTTTTGGCAGCACGGAGAGCTTTGCTTGCTGTGTAATAGCTGTTAGTCAAATTAAATTAAGGCCTATCACCCACTTGGCCAGAAGGAGCGACGATATGATTGTTACTTTTGATTGTGGTTACCCTCCCCCCGCCCACCACTTTCTTGCCTCCGTTCTTTTTTCCTGCAAGGCCACAGGGTAGAAATTAAAACATTCACTTTCTGAATCTACCTTATAAAGCCCAGGAGTGACATTTGAGGCCTACTTGCCTTCCCTTTCGTTTAGCAGCAACAGGGCTCATTTCAAGGGGGAACGTTAGGTTAGGCTAAGAGCGTGTGACAGACCAAGACCACTTGGCAAACTTCCACGACAGAGTGGGGAATCGAACTGGGGTCTCCTAGATCCAGGGCTCATTTCAAGGGGGAATGCACTGGAAAGCAGTTCCCCAAAGAGGTCACATGTCAGGTGTCCCTGCCTACCTGACTCTCGGCCATTTGGGGCCTGTTTCAGCCTGGATTGGGGCTGAAACGGCCCGGATTGGGCCTCTGACAGGTGGTGGGTCACTCTCTCACTCAGCAGCGGCCCAATCCTGACAATTTTGGGCCCCTTTTTGGTCATTTTCAGCCCCCTTTTGCCATTTTGGGCCCAATTTCGGCCCTGAATGGCCAGGATTGGGTCCAAAACAGCCAGGATAGGTGATGTCAAGGGGTGTGGCATAGGCTAATGAGTTATGCTAATGAGTTCCTCCAGCTCTTTTTCTACAAAATGACCCCTGAACAGCAGTGACTACATTTTTTTTTCTGGGCACAGCAGCTTTTTGCACTGAGAGTAGCCTTGCCTAGTGTCTGCTTATGGCAGTCCGTCTTCAGGCAATCTCTGTTTACCGATCTCCAGCTAATTGATGGGAAGAGGCAGGCCAGAGAAATGGGCTCAAGCACGATCACTAACTAGGGTTCCTAGTTTCTTATACCCTCCCGGCGGAAGGGAAGGATGCAGGAACTACCAGTAGGAGTCTCTTTGCGCACATGCTTCGTGCGCGTGCACTCTTGGGAAGTGACCATGAGCATGTTCCAACACTCCGTGCAGAGCTAATTCTGGCCCATTTGGGACCAAAATTGCCCCCAGTGAAGCGCGGGAGCATGCCTACAGCAGATGCAACAATGTGGCGCTCCCAGTGGCGCTCCCAGTGGGTGCACACTTTCTTGGGTTGCCTGCCGCTGGTGAGCGATGTGTGTATTGCCACCTCCTGCCAGTGATCAGTGTGCAACCACCAGGACTGATTCTTTAAGACTTGACCCACTGGCCCTGGCACAATGCTGTCACTTCCAGGTTGCACTGGAAATGACATCATCAGCTGAGAACACAATCACATGGGCATGCTCATGCATGCCCTGATAAGTTCCCTCTAGCTGCCTCATCTCCCAATGGTTGCCCACAGGGATCTGGCAACCAGGGTTGTTAGGCCAAGCCAGGCAATCAACAGAACGGTTAGAGGTTAGGGGGAGGCATGTGATGTTGCCGATGAGACTACATGACTTCTGGGTACAATGTAGAAGTGACTATGGTAGATCTTTGGATCCCTGCCAGTCTATGGTAAAACTCTATCATTTAACTTTAAGGATTTACCATAGAGTTTCCAGAGAGGAACAGTGTTGGTACAAGACAACCATCTTCAAGTACTTGAAGGGCTGTCATATAGAGGATGGCACAGAGTTTTTTTTCCGTTGCCTCAGAAGTTCGGAGCAGAACCAATGGGATGAAATTAAATCAAAAGCATTTTCGGCTAAACAAGGAAGAACTTCCTGATAGTTAGAGCGGTCCCTCAGTGAGAGAGGCTTCCTTGGGAGGTGATGCACTGTCCTTTGGAGGTATTTAAGCAGATGCTAGATGGCCATCTGACCACAATGCGGATTCTGTGAACTTAGGGAGGTCATGAGAGCGAGGGCAGGAAGGGTTACATCAGTGCTTAGTTCTCGTGCCCCCTTCTTACATGTCCAGGGTAATGCTGATCACCACCTTGGGGTCAGGCAGCAATTTTCCCCAGGTCAGTTTGGCTAGAGATCCTGACGGTGTTTTGCCATCTTCTGGGCATGGAGGAGAGGTCACTCAGTGTGTGTGTGGGGGGGGGGAGTTGTGAATTTCCTGCATTCTGCAGGGGGTTGGACTAGATGACCCCAGAAGTCCCTTCCAACCCTATGATTCTAAAAGCAAGATTCAGGTCCAGTAGCACCTTAAAGACCAATTAGATGAGCTCTCAAGAGTCGAAGCTATCTGAGAAAGGGAGCTTCAACTCTTGAAAGCTCATACCCTGGTAATCTGGTTGGAATTTTAAGGTCCTACTGGATCCAAATCTTGCCCATAAAGTTTCTAAGGATTCCTAGAGCTACCATTGACATTTCCGAGTTGTACTTGGAAGTGATATCCTTGTGACTAGGCTGGAGCCTTCCCCCCCCCCACTTTATTTTTTCCCCACCAGTGAGCAAGACAGTAAATTATTAGGAGATTGCCCACCATAAGCGGGTACCTGGTAAACCTACTGGCAATTTTAAATTGTGTCTGTCTGTAGCAGCTGAGTGATTTAAACATCTTCAAACCATGTCGTCTGAGGGCCAAGCTACAAGTCACGAATGACACTTGAACGGCAAGTGTATTTCTCCCTGTTCACTTGCCCTCCATTCAATCCACTTGCCGTTCAAGTGTCATTCGTCACTTGTAGCTTGGCCCTGGCACTTTCTTCTTCTCTAGAGTCATCCTGGAGAATAATATAAGAATTTCATTGCCAGTGAAAGGAACACTTTTGGATGTTATTTTTGGTCTTTGAACAGGAGTGGAAATCAGGTCAGGCCCAGCCTAACTAGTTATTGGTATCTTGTTTAACATTTTACTTGTGTTAGGTCCTCTGTATTGAACCTTTAACTTGTGCGAGGTTAACAGAAATGGGAAGAAATACATAGAAAATCAAATGTCAGGGTTTTAAATTGTATATTAATCAATAGATCTTACGCACATCACGATCCCAACTGCAGAGTTATCGGCTCTGCACGTATTTCCAAGGCTGCCAACTGGCCATGAAAAAATGTGTCTTGCCCTTTTAATAGAGGTTTAATATGCAGAAATGGCCAGTTGTGTCTTTTCACTTGATCATTACTTTAGATCAAAATGATATTGAAAAGGCAACTAGAGGGACCAGTTTGAAATCTGGCAGCTCTCCGTATTTCTAGTTCTTGTTTTGGGCCTCTGGCACATGTTGGTTTTCTGAATAATAGTTCAGAAATAGTCCACTCTTGCAATTGGATGTAAATGATACGTATAATCAGGGCTCATTTTGAGGGGGAACACGCAGGAACGCATTTCTAGTAGTTCTCCAAAGAGGTCACATGTCAGGTGGCCCCGCCCATCTGATTTTTGGCCATTTTGGGCCTGTTTTGGCCTGGATTGGGCCCCAAATGGCCAGGATCGGGCCTCTGATGGCTGCCCAATTCTGACCATTTTGGGCCCCTTTTCAGCCATTTTCAGCCCCTTTTTGCCATTTTGGGCCCAATTTTGGCCCTGAATGGCCAAGATTGGATCCAAAACAGCCAGGATAGGTGAGGTCAGGGGGTGTGGCCCATGCAAATCAGTTGTGCTCATGACACACTCCCGGTGCTGGCAAGGGGCATGGCATATGCTAATGAGTTGTGCTAATGAGTTGTGCTAATGAGTTCCTGCGGCTTTTTTCCCTACAAAATGACCCCTGCGTATAATACTCCCTTTAGAAGAGAAGGATGAACGGGGCTGATATTCTCCTGTAAAGATACATCTGAGGAAGGGGCCCGTCATTCCCTCCTGAGTATATTTTAAAGGTCAAAGAGTTGATTTATACACAAATGTAATCGTTGTGCTGTGATTGCCACTTGTAATTCATCTCTGAGTACAAAACAAACTCTTTGAAGAGGCCCAAATACCTATGGGCGGTCTTTCTGCACCTGGAATTAACTGCCAAAGCTTCTAGGCAGCTTTAAGCCTCGGAAGCTCTTTCTAGAAAGGATATTCTTTACCTCTGAGGGCGAGACATTTTCCAAGAGGAGACTGTTTCTCCTAGAGCGTGAAGAATATCCCACATTTGATCTCCAGCATCTCCAGTTCAAATGGTGTCAAGTACTGGGGTTCCCTCTGAAAGCGTTGAGATCCAGTGCTGCTTAGACACTGTGGCAAAGTGGCTAGTGTGTGAAGAGTTTAACAAGTGAGATCCCGGGGTTGAGCCCCTGCTCACAAATCTCACTGAGAGCCAAACTACAAGTGACGTCTTACACAGGTTGATCACTAGTCGGCTTCCCTCAAGTTTTGATGGGAAATGTAGGCATCCTGGTCTTGCAGCTGTAATGGAGAGCCAAGCTGTAAAACCAGGGCGCCTACATTTCCCATCAAAACTTGAGGGAAGCTGACAAGTGTCCAACCTGTGTAAGGCGTCACTTGTAGTTTGGCTCTAAGTGACCATGGGCCAGTCCCAGGGTTTACCACTGCCTGCCTATGGTGAGAAGGCTTATGCAGGGGGACCCAACCATCAGTGGTGGACCCAACCTCCAACCACTTCTTACTGGAAAGGGAGAAAAGGACATATGGCCCAAAATTTGGATGTGATGTAAGTGCGTATGGCAATACTCTGGCCATCCTTGAAAACTCTATGGTACTTAACCTCCCAAAGCTCCCAGGGATCCTAGCCACTGGCCTGGTGTCCCTCACCAGTCACTATGTCTCAATACAGCCCGTGTCACAGTTTCTTGAGAGGATAAAATGAGAGGAGGTGGTATTTACACCACTTGAGCTGCTTGGAAGAACGTTTGGAAATTATGTGTAGCAGTGAGAGTGTCGCATGGGCACTAGGAAAATCCATGTTCATCCTCTCGCTCTGCCTTAAGGTTCACTAGGTTACTTTGAGCACATCAGCCGGAACTACTTCATAGGATTGTTGACACAGCAAAATGGAGGGAGAACCATGTGAGCTCTTCAGAGGAAGGGTGGGATAAAAATGTGATAGGTGGCTACTAGGTGAAATAACAACAACCAAACAACATTTTTTGTTCGGGTAATGTCCTTTCCTTCTCTCTTTAATATTGCAGGCAAAGAACCGTTACAGCTTCAAGGACGCTTGTAGGCAGTCCGTGATGTTCCCAATGACCGAGCCGCTCCCAAGGGAACTCCTGGCGGGATGTTAGCAATCGGTGCACCAGCACTGATAGTACCCCGTTTCGCTGTATCTTGCTTCTTCACCAGCCTTTCATAGTTTGCCTGAGAAATATAATATCTACATAGTTTATGAATACCTATAACAAATATAGTGGAGGTATAATAAACATTATAGAAAATGTAATAAAAGATTTTCAACTCATGGTCTTTTCTTGTTCCATTGACTGTTCTAACTGCTCATCCTCTTCAACTCCAGCCGGTATTCCTCCTCTGTAATACCAGCCCGACGGCCATACGGTGATGCATCCACTGAGATTCGTCGTCCGCTCTAGCACCTCGCAATTTTAGAAGTGATGGCTTTTCCCATCGGTAAAAGTAATGAAACGCCGCCCACTGCACGAAAATTGCAGGCAATTTTGGGTGACAATTGATCATCCAATGTGTTCCCAAGAGCCATTTCCCATAATGTTGCTGTTTCTTTTCAGCACTCAAAACATCTTGAAAGGATATAATCACTCGCATCATAGAGAGCTGTCGTGACAGAGGTGGAATTTATAGTGCTTGGGCTTCTCAAAGGAGGAGAACGGTGGAGGGGGGAGCTGTTGGGTTAAAGCCAAGACTCTTTATTCTCGGTGGCATTCAACGAGGAAAAAAAAAATCTTGCCCGGGAAAAAATGTGAATTATGTGCTCACAGTAAAACCTAACATGGTATGCAAATTCCCCCCTCTCCGTAGTACACACATTTGCATGTTTATGAACTCGGTAGTTAAGATTTTGCAGAATTTGGTTACTATGTGGAAGAACGTAAAACAGTTTCCGTAACACAGGCTGGGGCAGAGCTGCATGTTATGTGGTTATGGGTAAAACACTGTTAATGTGGGTTGTCTGGTCTCTCTGGAATCTGTATTAGCTTCAGAGGTTACAGATTTATCCTTGGGGAAGAATGACTGCGTTTGGCACTCTCCCACTTCATGCAACACAAAAGCAGGGTTCCTTAGGAGATTTGGGGGGCGGTGCCTGGGAAGAGTAGATTTAAGGAAGGGTGTGATGTCACTTCCTAATGCTCTAGGAGTTTCCTTTAATCTCTGTGGTAAAGAGAAATTCTTAGAGTGTTGCTATGGAAACCATTTTTTCTCCAGTTCCTCAATTTCTTGAGGGTGAGAGATTGGAGCTAAGGTGGGGAATTCCCCACCAGGCCTGAGCAATTGGGAAGCCTGAATAAGGGCCTAATCTTTCACTGATCTTCCTGTTTCCTCCGTTCAGTGGTCAGGTACCTGAAGTCCCAATGAAAAGTAGAACAACGGACGACAGCCTTCTGCAGTGTTTCTTCACACGAGGGCTTCCTCTTGATGGCCACCAGGAGCCACGTTCTGGCTTCCCAGCTCTTCCCATCTTCCCACTCATTCCTCCCGTTTGAGGAGGCAGTTGTTGTCTTGTAGGTTCTGTGGGGAAGATCTTCTCACACTAGCTCTCTGCCTCACAATGTTCTCCTTCTTGGAAGCCCTATCTATGCTCTTCAGGGATCGGGTGCCCACTTCCCTTGAATCACATGTTGTGATGTCACTTCTGCTTTCACTGAGCCAGGCTGCAGGCTGGGGTGCAAGAGAGGATTGTTGACGGATGTTCTCCAGTGGGCAGCTCCAAAAATTTGTGTTTGCGTAGTGATATTATGGATATTATGGGCAGAACTGTATGTTCCGTGGGCACAACATGGGAAACGTGGGCAGTATTGCACATTATGTAAGCATGGGTGAAACCACGTTATATGGTCACAACATGTTGATCACAGGCAGATGCTAGGACTACAATTTAAAAGGAAGAGCAGCATAGAAGGGTGGGAAGGGATGGTTATATAACTCTATTCCATCACTCTGTTTTTTCATTCCTTTCTCCCCGTCCCAGCTGCTGTAGACCCTGATGGGGAAAAAATATGCATACACATAAGTCTTTCCGGGCAAAGATCAAAACAGTTTGGCAGCGGCTCATCCAGTTGGTAAACAGCCTGAATGAAAGGGGTTAAGAAACCAAAGATTATGGCTTATTACTAAACTGCATAAAATTGGGAAAAAATGATTTGAAAGAATCACCAAACATCACACAATGTGTAATTCTGACCTATCTCGGGAATAGAACGTGGTAGAAGCATGATTGAAAAGACCGTTTTCAGAATAGCTCTTGTTAAAGGAATACTAATACAATTTATATGCGGGTTTCTCATCACACAAGTCTGCCGCTATATGCCTTGCTGGACCAGGGTGATCTTGACTTTTGTACGGAAATGGAGGTGAGTCATAAAGATTCAACTGTACTTGGCCGGCATTAGCAGGCCTGCTGAGAGCTGCCATCCCCCAAAGCTTTGTCTAATTCCTTCCTCACACCAATCAGATACAATCCAAGAAAACAAATCACACAGTGCTAGTATAAATAGGCATTAATGCACTGTGCAGTTTTTTAAAAAGTACCCCCTAATGCCAATTGAATTGGCTTCCCCACCATCCTTGCCGTATCTGGCAAGAAATGTAAGAGAGAGGAGATGGCGAAGACCAATGGTTCATCTAGTTTGGCGTCCTGTTTAACACAATAGCTAAGAGCCACTGATAGACCTGTCCTACATAAATTTGTTTCATGCCCTTTTAATGCCAACCAAAATACTGGGCCCTAGGAAGTGACAATTTAGGCGTCCCTACAAATTCTATAATAGGCATCTCTACAAACTCTTTACCACAAAGGTTAGGAATATTCCTATGTTGTTATTATTATCACCATTGATACTATTCCCTCCCCCATTTTTCTTCCACTCCTCAAATCTTCAAGGGTAGGGAATTGGGGCTAAGGAGGTGAAAGTTGCTTGTCATGGGCAGACAAATTGCAAACCTAACTGCTCATCAATGTCACTGTGTACCTGCAAATTCTAGCATTATGGGACAGGAATATATCCTGTATATTCACACACACACACACACACAAAATGGCACTTGTCTTCTCTAGGAATCACCAGAAACTCTATGGTTTTGCCATAGAGTTTCCTGTGATTCCTAGAGAGGCATGATGTAATTCTTGGGTTTTTACCTGGAAGTGATGTCAAACCATTGCCAACAGTCCCTCCATGCCCTTGTCCTCCTAGACTCCCGCCTGACCAATCCCTTGATCATGGTGGTTGCCCTTGTCTGCATCCTTTCCAGCACAAAAATATCTTTTTTGAAATACAGTCACCTCAACTGTATATAGCATTCCAACTAAATGTGGCCTGAATGTCCCAGTAGGCTCAGTCCTCTAGGCCCTGGTACATTGCAATGATATCATCAACAGGCCCCAGGTCCTAAAGGCCTCTAAGGGACCCAGTTAAAATCCATTTCACTGTAGACCAGCGATAAACTGAGGTCTTTTTTGAACAAATATATAAAACAAACACATGGAACCCAGTCTCCAATATTCTGAGTCTGCCTCCTCTCCAACCTGCCCTCTTTCCTTTCCTCAACACACCTAACAAATACCATTTTGAAGCAACTAAGTGAATTCGCTGTGCAGATCTGATGTTCGAGATGCTTGTGATTAATGCTGTTTTTAATAGACAGATTGGCAAAAGGATATAGACTGTTTATGTATGATTAATTAAGAAATAATTACCTTCAGCTAGGCGAAGATGAGACGATAAATGGGTCATAAAATCTGACTAAACACAGAGGAGACCAGCCCTTGTGTAAATCAGAGCTATGAATATTTATTGCTGTAGTGAGAAATGTTGAACAAGCTACAAGAAAGTGAGGGTCAGGTGATCGTCTCTTTTTAAAATGTAGTTCCTATCATGAGCAAAAGGCAGGAAATAATTCCAAATGAGAGGTCTTCAGTTCTGCCATGTGAACTTTCAGCAATTACTGATGAAATTTGTAGGAAAAAATAGCAGAGATTGTGCAAAGATTGCACATTGGAAGTCATGAGAATAGATTCACACACACACACCTGTATAGCTCTGTACGAATACTTTACTAAAGGATAAAAATTAGGGTTACATTTGGAGAAAAGAATAAATTGCTAAGCTTACTACATCTTGCTAGTTAAAGCGACTTACAGTAGAAACAAGGAGTGAAGAAGTGGAAGTGAACTGAACAAAGGGCAATAAAACTTCAGTATATAGCATCAATTAATTGCCCCCAATAAACAAACTGCCCAATAGAAAATCCTAATCCTGCTTCATTATGCTTAGTGACTCCCCTTTCTACAGCGGGGAATCTTATTCGAAGCTCTAATGGTTACAGTCAAAGTATGTTTACTAATTAAGTAGGTAACACAAACAGTTTAACTCTTTCATGACTGAAATGAAAACACTTGCTAATTCCCACAAAATTACGGTCAAAACCTAGTACCATTTGTATTGTCGAAGGCTTTCACGGCCGGAGATCGATGGTTGTTGTGGGTTTTCCGGGCTGTATTGCCGTGGTCTTGGCATTGTAGTTCCTGACGTTTTGCCAGCAGCTGCTGGCGAAACATCAGGAACTACAATGCCAAGACCACGGCAATACAGCCCGGAAAACCCACAACAACCATCTAGTACCATTTGCTTGAATGTTCACAAAAACAAGGAAATAAGTCCTATGCTTTCATTTGCCACATGATATAGCAACAGTGATGAAGCCACACAAGCCTAGGTACCCTCAAATAAACTGCTCATTGGTTGGCAGGTTGCTCTGGGCTACCTCACACCAGAATGGCTAATACCGAGGTCCCATTCAGTTCTCATAGTGGTCACTGGGGAGGTTTGCCTGGCCTACCTATCCTTCACTGGCAAACCATCATTTGTGGCTTTGGAGCAGTGTAGACTGGACTACTGCAATGCACTCAGCTTGGGGCAACCCTTGAAGATAGTTTGGAAGCTGGAGCTAGTGCAGAGTGCTGCATCTCTAGACTGCTGGGTTGGGCCAGTTATCAGAAATATGTGACCCCAATATTGCAGCCACTACATGGGCTACCGATACATCACTAAGCCCAATTCAAGATGTTGGATTTAAAGCCCTTACAGTTTGAGCCTGTTTAGTGTAGAGGTCTAGTTTGGTGTCATGGTTAAGAGCAGCAGGATTCTAATCTGGAGAACGGGGTTCGATTCCCCATTCCTCCACTTGAAATTTACAAGCTTTTCTTTCAAGCTCCTTTGATCCAATTATCTTGAACAGCTGATAGGGAGTCTTTATTTCTTTAAGGAAAATATGGTAAAGAGATACTTAGCCACAGCCAATATATTCCTTGGATCTCTGTCTATGCACAGATAGGGGACTATATTAACTTTTGATACAGTGAAAGATAATTTAGTTAAAATAGGGACAATCCATAATTTGTGATAAAATTAATAATAGGGGCCTTCTAGTATCACATGGGATAGGGAGTCAACCTTTTTTCTATTCGAGTAAGGTAAATTACAGTATTTCCCATATAGGACTGCTGAAGGGGCAGCGTGAGAGCATAAATGCTCTACAGTAATGAGGACCTGTTAGGTGTTTAGATTAAGATGGTTAGCCATATTTGTCTGTAGCTGTGGAAAAGAGCAAGAGTCCTGTAGCACCTATAAGACTAACAAAATTTGTGGTAGGGTATGAGCTTTTGTGAGTTACAACTCACTTCTTCTCATGAAAGTTCATACCCTACCACAAATTTTGTTAGTCTTATAGGTGCTACTGGACTCTTGCTCTTTTCCACTGTTAGGTATTTAGTGTAGGCTGGAATGGTTGGAGGTGGAAGGATGCCAAAGAAATGGGTGGAGCATACTCTCTGAGCTGGATGGTATCACCAGGTTGTGTTATTCTCTCAGGATATGTTGGCACCTTGTAGCTTGGCCCTTTGTGGTGATATCCACTATCAGTTAGCAAGCACTGGACAGCTGAGATAGGCAAGTGGCAGACAGAGGTCAGGATAAGAGATGGGCACGATCCACATAACGAATGTCAAAACCCCACGAAAATGGCGATCGCACGATCATGACCCGGTGGATCGTGATCGTCCACGGCCAACGATCCAGCGGTCAGGAGAGGCCTGGAGTGGGGCGTTCGGGCTTGGTTCGGGAATCCAGACACTCAGGCACCAGCAATCAATTCCCCTGGCAACGGAGCCAGGGGAATGCCTGAGCTCTGTTTGCCCTCCTTCGGTTGCCCTGGAAACCTGAATGGAAGCCCAGCTTTCCTTGATCAGCAGGGCTTCCTTCCAACCATGGAGCAGCAAAGCAGTCACCAGCTGGGAGAAGACACCCAGGGGAGGGAGGACGAAGGGGGAGTTCTGTAGCCATGGGCACTCCAATCTCATCCCTGCAAACCCTGATAGGCAGCTCTGATGGCTAAACACAGACCTTCTGTGTTACTGAATGGGACCCATGCTTATAAATAGCCATGGTCTCCCAGGCTGGGTTTCACTTTCTGCTAGCAGTGGAGTGGGAAGAGCTCTTGCTTGCCACTTGCTAGCCTTTGGAGAGAGAGACTGAGGGCCAAGCTACACATGACGAATGACACTTGAACGGCAAGTGGATTTAGTGGCGGGCAAGTGAACAGGGAGAAATACACTTGCTGTTCAAGTGTCATTCGTCATGTGTAGCTTGGCCCTGAGAGAGTTCAATTGAGCTTGGCTTTGGTTTGGTTCCGGAACGGGAGATGTTCATTGCTGTTCGGGAATTCGGGATTGTGGTCTGCACTGAACCACGATCCTCTGGTTCGGTAATTTTTTTTGGTTCGTGCCCATGTCTAGCCAGGATACAGCCGTCTGTTTATAGAGACAGAAAAAGACTATAAACCTGATGTGAAAGGAGAGTTCTCGTATGGTCATATTTTAGTCTGCAACACCACTGTTGCCCAAGGTACCTGACTTGACCTTCATGAAACTGTATTACTGCTACATTTTGTATAATGGTTAGTCCAGCCTGATGAAACGAGTATCTCTGAAAGCACTGCTTACATATAGGCTTTTATTTATGTACTTTTGCTGTTCTGAGTATCTTATAGACAATGCAATCAAGTATTAACAAGGTTGCCTCTTTGCTGTCAGCAGCTGAAATCGTTTGGTGCACTTCCTTTAAGATACATTTTTCTTAATTGTTGGTTTCTCTCCTCCCCCTCCCCTTATGTATTTCCAACAAAAGCCTGCAAGGCAGTCGAAAAGTAAAGCATAAAATACGTTTGACTTACTTGGCAGACCCTGGCCATGTGCGTCAGAAGAAATTAACCTCCAATAAAGCAGCATATCCAGGAAACATAATGTACCCTTTCAAGATGCTCTTTTGATGCTACTGTTTCCTGGAAGAGCGGCAAAGGCACAGGTTGACAGAAGCTGGGAAAGGCCAGTGGATTTATGGGTAAAGGCAGTTATTCTTAAAAGCATTTTCTTGCTTAAACACACTCGCACACATATACAGAGTCATTTTAACAGTATGTCACCTGGTTGGGTCATTCTGCATGATGCATTTGGTAACCAGCAGCCAAACTCAAGGGTCATTATTAATTTTGTGCAACCACTGTTGCGTCTAGTTGTACCCCTTGTGACAGGATATATATGGAAAAATGGACCCGGCAAGACTGATACTGTTGCGTCTATGTCCCAGTCTGTGTGTCGGGAAGTGTTCAGTGTCACACTGGAATGGTATTTCTCAGTTCTGAGGCCAAAACATGGGATCTTGTGTGGGGTTTGAAGGAGCAAGCCAGGTTCTACAAATGTCTCCTTTTTTAGTGGAAACAACTATTCCATCTGCTGAGGACTGACCCAAAAGCATGGGTCTTCCATAGGCATGAGAGGATCCAGTGACGGAAAGTTTACCAGCTCCAATGTATTTGCAGCAAAAGAATATGCTGCGTAGGATCAGTCGGCTCCGTTGGCTTTGAAGGTGGCTAAGGCTTCCTCGATAGTCGAGAAACATTCTACAGCTGGATTGGTGACTTCTGTGAAGTTGACCTCCCCAATCGGATCCAAGGGGGGAAAAGTCACATGCTCGGAAGCGTCCATCGGATCTCAGGGTGTCATCGGAACCACTGGCAAAGAAGACCAGGAAATTTAAGCTTCTGTCTTGGTCTGCCTCCCAAGCGCCTTGGAACTGATCGCCACATAAGGCTGTGGAGACTTCGGATGTGATCCTAGAAGAACTCTAAGAAAGTTCTCAGATGCAAGCAGTAATGGAATGATGGAGCCTAATTTGTGGGATCTCCTTTCCTGGAAGAGGTTCAAGAAACCTTTCAAGAAAAGGCTGAATTGACAACTGTCCAGGCAGCTTTAAGTGCAGCTTCTTCTAGATGGAGTAGCGAATGTTGGGCTCTCATCCTAAATCTTGAATATATGGAAGCCTTATGCCTGAAGCAACAACACTTTGCACTTCCACCCCAGCAAAAAAACAACAACCCAAAACGCATTTGTCACAAGAGTAGGGCTAGTGCATTGTTTTGCTTGACCCGAAAGGATGATATCAGGCAGATACTGGGCGAGACTTTCTGAAAAAGTAACCCATGGGGGACCTTAAAGGACAGAACCTTGAGGTAATGGAATTTCCCCTTCTAACTCTTCTTGTTATTTATTTTTTTTTAATTGGCCATTAAATAATAGTCTGTTAGAGCTCTTTATTTACAAAGCTTGGAAGTCGTTGCTTCATGTTTTGGAAGAAATGAGGAACATCTGTAGTTTCAGCATCTGGGGATGATAAAGGAGGAATTAAAGAAAATATATCCAAGTTTGCCTTGTTTCCCTAACACTGTTGAATGTGGCATAATTTCTTCTGTTACAAAAAGTAATAATAATAATAATAATTGCAAAAAACAGCCTGAAGGAAATATGCAGTTGGGAAATCCATCTTGGGCATGTCTACTGATGAACATTGAGACAAGAACAAGAACATGAACAACAGTGCTTATATACTGATCTCTAGACGATTAGTGCCTCACTCAGAGCAGTGAACAGTCAGTATTGTTATTCTTCCCATAATATAGCTGGGAAAGTGCTTGTCCAAGGCCACCTGCTGAGCTAATTGCAGTAGGAGGAGTCAAACCAGCAGAGTGCTGATTCACAGTCCAACCACATAACCACAGTGCTATAGCAGTCCATGTTATTATTGTCCTCTCTATGCAGCTGGGGAGCTGGGGCTGGGAGGAATGGCTTACCCAAGACTACCTGCAGAGTTCATGGCAGGAATGGGAGTCCAACCAGCAAAGTGTTAATTCGCAGCCCAACCACTTAACCACTATGCTACTGCAGCTCTCTTAATAGTAACTGTGCTTATATACTGTCTTTCTAGACAGATTAGTGCCCAACTCAGATCAGTGAACAAAGTCAGAGTTATTATTATCCCCACAATACAGTGTGCTGAGAGGAGTGGCCACCTACAGAGTTCATGGCAGTAGTGGGAGTCAAACCAGCAGAGTGCTGATTCACTTTACAACTATGTTACAGCAGCTCTTACAGACAGATAAGAGCCACACTCAGAGCAGTGAAAAAAAATCACCATTATTCTTATCCCCACAATGCAGCAGGGGAGCAGATGCTGAAAGGAATGACTTACCCAAGGCCCCCTGCTGAGCTCATTGCAGTAGTAAGAGTCAAACCAGCAGAGTGCTGATTTGCAGCCAAACCACTTAACCACAGTGCTACAGCAGTCCATGTTATTATTATCCTCTCTATGCAGCTGGGGAGCTGGAGCTGGGAGGAGTGGCTTACCCAAGACCACCTGCTGAACTCATGGCAGCAGTGGGAGTTGAACCAGCAAAGTGCTGATTTGCAGCCCCACCAAGTAATCTCTACAACAATGCTGAAAGGTTTATGTTTATTCAATTTTAAGCCCGCACTCCCCACAAGCAGGCTCAAGGTGGGTTAAAGCAATGATAAAATACATATAAAAATATAAAGAGAGAATAAACATACATAAAAACGAAAGTCGATGAATACACAATACAAAATAGTGACCATGCGTGTCATCAGAGAGGAATCTGGCTAGACCTTACCTAGAGTATTGTGTTCAGTTTTGGGCACCACAATTTAGGAAGTATATAGACAAGCTGGAATGTGTCCAAAGGAAGGCAATGAAAATGGTGAGGGGACTGGAGACTAGAGTTGGGCACAAACCAAAATATGAACCAAAGCTCATGACGAACCAAGCTAGTTCACGGTTTGCGAACCAGTGGCTCATCAGAGCTCATTTCTGAAGAACCACCAAGAACTTTAGGCTGGTTCTGGAGACCAAGTCTTATGAGTAAAGGTTGAAGGAGCTCAGTATATTTAGCCTGGAGAGGAGATGACTGAGAGGTAATATGATAACCACCTTCAAGCACTTGAAAGAATGTCATGTAGAGGATGGTACAGAGTTCTTTTCCGTTGCCCCAGAAAGTCAGACCAGAACCAACGGGATGAAATTAAATCAAAGAGTTTGGGGCAAAACATTAGGAAGAACTTCCTGACAGAGCGGTCCCTCAGTGAAACTGGCTTCCTCGGGAGGTGGTGGGCTCTCCTTCTTTGGAGGTTTTGAAGCAGAAGCTAGAAGGCCATCTGACAGCAATGCTGATTCTGTGGACCTGGGCAGATCATGAGAGGGAGGGCAGGAAGGGTTACATCTGTGCTTAGTTCTCATGGCCCTTCTTAGACACTCAGGGTAATGCTGATTGACAGCTTGGGGGTCAGGTAGCAATTTTCCCCAGGCCAGTTTGGCTAGGGATCCTGGAGGTGTTTTGCCATCTTCTGGGCATTGAGTGTGGGTCACTGGGGCTTAGTTCTCGGGGCCTGTTATTGCATGTTATTGCATCCCATCTTGGGGTCAGGAAGCAATTTTCCCCAGGCCAGTTTGGCTAGGGATCCTAGAGGGTTTTTTTTTTTGACATCTTCTGGGCATGGAGCAGGGGTCACTGGAGGTGTGCGGGGGGAGGTAGTTGTGAATGTCCTGATCAAGGTGTCTCCCCTGCCAGGTAAGTATGTGAATGTCCTGATTTGTGCATTGGGTTGGACTAGATAACCCTGAAGGTCCCTTCCAACACTATGATTTTATAATTCTATGAATGGTGCAAGGAATTAGACCCTTGCTGATTTTTTGGGATTTGATCAGTTTCAAAACATGTTTTATGCATATCATGTGTTGTGATTTTAAATTTTATTATGATTATTAGTATTCTCAAAATCCAGAAGTAGTCAGATTTCTGTGGACTTCTGAGCCTGGTCACACATGTTGACATGAGACGACAGAGTGTCAGAAAACTCAATTATTGCAAAATGTGGCAGCAAAGGTCCTAACTGGGATCTGTCACTCTGCGCGGGACCACAAGTGACGCCTGACACAGGTTGGACACTTGTCAGCTTCCCTCAAGTTTTGGCGGGAAATGTAGGCAGCTTGGCGGAATGTTGGACAAGTGACAGTTGAAAAGTCCGTTGGGCAGCCATCAGAGAGCCAAGCTGCAAGACCAGGACGCCTACATTTCCCATCAAAACTTGAGGGAAGCTGACTAGTGTCCAACCTGTGTCAGGCGTCACTTGTGGTCCCGCTCAAAGAGTGTTGACTTCCAATTCTAATTTAAAACAGTGGACTATTGAACTAGAACTCTGGGAGACTTGGCTTCAAATCCTCATCAGCCATGAAACTTGTTGGGTGACTTTGGGCAAGTCATCTTCTCACCATTTATAGTGAACCATGTAGGTTTTGCTGAGCTCTTTAGAAGAAGGAGAGCAATGATTGTTAAAGTTCTAAATAGTTTGGGGTCAAAGCACTGCAGAATTACCTCCACTGGTATGAACCAGCCTCTCCGGGATTGGAGTTCTGTTGTTGAAGATTTGAATCTGCCTTATTTGCAACCAGCAGGTACTCAAGACAGAGCCTTATTAGTTGTGGCTCCCAGATTATGGAAATCATTGGCAGCAGAGGCCCATCTTGCTCTTTTACTTCTGGCTAAGGTTGCCAGGATAACTGGCAGGAGGGACGGGGGTGTGGGCATGGGTGTGTGTGACATCACTGACGTCACTACCAAAGGTAGCTCCAGGAATCACTGGAAATTCTATAGTGAAACAATAGAATTTCCAGTAATTCCTAGAGTACCCCTTGTCACTTCCAGGTATTATCTGGAAGTATTGTAGCAACCTCAGCAATGTTTTTTTTTTCTCCTCCCACTGCTGCTCTGAAAACCTTTGAAGGGCCTTTAGGGTTAGCTATTGATCACTGATTCACTTATCGAAGGCTTATACTACATAGGAATTGGATGGTCTAGCTGTTTTACTGCTGCAAACTAACACGGCAAGCCAACTGACCCCCACGCCAAAAGGAGATGTTTACATTTACTAGCAAAGGAATGTTTTGGTTGCACCCTCCCTCTCCCCCCCTAACTGCATCTTCTCTCTCCTCCCCCCCTCCCCCCTCCTCTTCTATATTTGACCAGTTTCTGTACCATGCATCTGACGAAGAGAACTTGATTCTCGAAAGCTTATGCTACAATAAAATTGGTTAGTCTTAAAGGTGCTACTGGACTCTTTTTGATTCTTTTATTGGCCCACAAAACAGCATGGACAAAATGCCACACAGGATGGGGACTGTAGCAAAAAGATGAATCACATGCAATTGCCTGCCCTCCTTGTGCCAGAGGAAACGCTGGTAGAATCTGGTAGTATTGTTGTTGGAGTCTGCTATAGACCGCCTGACCAGGGAGAGGAAATGGATGCTGCCCTCTTTGAACAGATTGGCAGAGTATCCAGACATCAGAACCTTATAATTATGGGTGACTTCAACTTCCCCGATGTGTGCTGGGAGACAAGCTCAGCAAAGCGACAAGAATCACGCAACTTCCTGACCTGCCTGGCCGATAACTTCCTTTTTCAAATGGTGGAGGAAGCTACAAGGGGCTTGGCCATACTAGACTTGATATTAACCAACAGGGAAGAATTGGTAGATGGAGTGAAGGTGGTGGGGACCTTAGGGGGAAGTGACCATGTCCTCCTTGAATTCCAGTTGCTGTGGGGGGCCAAGGAAGTTCCTAGCCAGACTCATAGGTTAGATTTTCGTAGGGCCGACTTCAATGAACTCAGAGGCTTGATGAGAGTCATTCCGTGGGGGAGTGTGCTGGAAGGGAAAGGAGCGAGTGAAGGGTGGGCTCTTCTCAAACACGAGCTTTTGCAAGCTCAATCCCTCACTATCCCAACAAGACGGAAACATGGTAAGGGCTCCAAGAAACCGATGTGGATGAACAGAGAGCTCCAGAATGAGCTAAGGGAGAACAAGGAAATGTTCAGGAAACGGAGAGAAGGACAGACCTCTAAAGAGAAACATATGAGGGTTACTAGTTACTGCAAATCAGCCATCAGAGAAGCCAAAGCTCAGTATGAGCTGGGTCTGGCCAAGGGGCTCGCTACAATAAGAAAAACTTCTACAGATATATGAGAAGCAAACACAAGGTACAAGAGGCAATTGGACCACTGTTGGGAGTAGAAGGAGAAACTCTGATTGAGGACAGAGAAAAAGCAGACAGGCTTAATGACTTTTTTGCCTCTGTTTTCTCCCTGAAGAACTCAGGCACATCTAGAGATAGTAGAAGACATGACAGGACACCTGGGGGGCTAGTTTACACTGACAGAGAGGTTGTGGAGAGGCACCTGGCTGCGCTGGACAAATACAAATCCCCTGGGCCGGATGGGGTGCACCCAAGAGCGCTCAAAGAACTTTCTAGATAACTTGCAGAGCCTCTGTCTATCACCTTCAAGGCCTACCAAAGGACTGGGGATGTGCCACAAGACTGGAGAAGAGCGAATGTTATCCCAATCTTTAAGAAAGGGAGGAAGGATGACCCAGGAAACTACAGGCCGGTCAGTCTGACTTCTGTTGCTGGGAAGATATTAGAGCAGATTTTAAAGGGATCAATCTGTAAGCATCTGAAGGACCGCTTAGTGATCCGGGGAACTCAACATGGTTTTGTCCCCAACAGATCTTGTCAGACCAACCTGGTTTCTTTCTTTGATCGAGTGACAAGCTTACTGGATCGTGAGAACTCTGTCGATGTGATTTACCTGGATTTCAACAAAGCTTTTGATAAGGTTCCCATGACATTATAATGGGTAAACTGGAAGACTGCGGACTGGACTACAGGACAGTTTGGTGGATAGGGAACTGGTTAGAGGACCACATTGAAAGAGTGGTGGTCAATGGTGTTTTATCAGATTGGAGGGAGGTGTCCAGTGGGGTGCCACAGGGCTCGGTTTTGGGCCCGATACTTTTCAATATTTTTATCAATGATCTGGATGAAGGGGTAAACGGGCTACTCATTAAATTTGCTGATGATACCAATTTGGTAGGAGTGGCAAACGCTCAAGAAGATAGAGTTAAAATTCAACAAGACCTGAATACTCTGGAGAAGTGGACGGTTGTGGACAAGATGCAATTCAACATAGATAAGTGCACAGTATTACATCTGAGCCACAAAAATGTGAAGCACAAATACAGGATGGGGGATACACTTCTGGGCAGTAGTCTATGTGAAAGGGATCTTGGGGTAAGAGTGGACTGTAAACTGAATATGAGCAGTCAGTGTGATGCAGTGGCAAAAAAGGTAAAGTCAGTCTTGGGTTGTATCAAAAGGGCCATTGCTTCAAAATCACAGGAGATCATAGTCCCTCTCTATAATGCCTTGGTCAGGCCTCACCTGGAGTACTGTGTGCAGTTCTGGAGGCCTCACTACAAAAAGGACAAAATCGAGAGGGTGCAGAGGAGAGCACCAAGAATGACCAGGGGTCTGGAGACTGAGCCCTACGAGGAAAGGCTGAGGGCCTTGGGAATGTTTAGTTTGGAGGAGATTGAGGGGGGGCATGATCGTTCTCTTTAAATATCTGAAAGGCTGTCATTTGGAGGAGGGCAAAGAGCTGTTCCAGTTGGCAGCAGAGGGTAGGACCTGAAGCAATGGGCTTAAATTACATGCACAAAGGTACCAGCTGGATATTAGGAAGAACTTTTTCATGGTCAGAGTAGTTCAAAGGTGGAGTCAGCTGCCTAGGGAGGTGGTGAGCTCCCCTTCACTGGCAGTTTTCAAGAAGAGGCTGGATGAATATTTGTCAGAGATGCTTTAGGCTCATCCTGCATTGGGCAGGGGGTTGGACTAGAAGGTCTGTATGGCCCCTTCCAACTCTGTGATTCTGAATCCAACCCATTTATCTCTCTGCTATCTCCCTTTTATTGGTTTCCTTGATGGTACAGCTTTTATCACTGCTATAAGAGTTTATTGATGCTTTTTTTTGAATTTTATGATTACTGCCAGTTTGATATCTTTTTTACAACATTCATTTGGTTATTGAATCCAATTTTTATTGCTGCTCATTTATTGGGTATTTACATTCTAGAAGCCAAGTTCTGAATGGTATTTTAAATTGTTGAAAGCCGTCTGGAGGGAATTCTGGAATAGAAAGGCAGAGTATATCAAATAAATACATAAAAGCACAGCTTCCATTCCCCATCATGACTGTTACTTCATCCCAGCTTTTTGGGCTAAGGATATATTTTTTAAAAATTTCATTTTCATGAATGCCTCAGGGGTCACTTCAATACTATAGAGTCTCTCTACACAAGAGGCAATGTTAGCTGGGAAGCAGGGCCAGCGCGCCCATTGAGGCCAGGCAGGTGGTGGCCTCAGGGCACGAGGGCAGTGGAGAGGCGCCGGAGGGGGTGTCGGGGGCGGAGGCGCGCACTGCGGAACTGGCATGGCTGGGCCGCAGCTGCTGCAGCCAGCCAACCCCTTGCCGCCACCGCCACATGCCCCCAGCCAGGCGCAGCAGCCATGACCTGCTGCTGGGGCCCGCCACCCCAGCCATCCACCAGCCAATGCCCCCCGGTTTGCGCTGTGTGATGATGTAATCGCATGATGATGTAATCACGCAGTTCATGGTGCGCGCACTGCATGCGCGCGTGGGGGGGGGGCGCAGGCGGCAGAAACCCTGGCGCTGGCAGTGCCGGGAAGGGTAATTTAAAAAGACTGAGCTGGTGGCAGGGCAAAGGATTTGCTATACACTGGAGCTGTATGAAGAGGTTGTAAAATGCCAAAAAGGAAACTTCAGCCCATTATAATCTCTCCAGATCCAAGCCTGGCTCTGGAAGGCTCCAGCCCATTTCCATTCCTCGCTGCCCTCTGGTTGCAATCCCACACCATTTCAGACTGGAGAGGTGAAATTGGCAGAGCCTTCCGGGAGGCGAAGAAGATATTAACAAACCCTCTGAAAAGTGATCTGTGCTGCCTCTGTCTTTTTAAACTACACTTCCTGGCTAAAATTGCGTCTCCCTACACATCATGAACATTGAGGCGTCTTGTGTGTAGAGACTCACAGTCAACAGAGCTTTTGCTTTTGGGGGTTAGCGACCCTCTTGAGTCAAGTTGTGTTCTCCTTGGATTGTGTTATTTTGAATGAATCTCTGGTGTGGTCTATACGACTGTTTCTTTATGAACAGCAGCAGCAGCTGCATAGCATGAGGTCAGACAGAATGTTTGTGTTGATTGCCTGACAATGGTATATTCCTAATTGTTTTACATCATTAAGTGATTCCACACACATTGGATAATGCACTTCCAATCCTCTTTATAGATCATTTGGAACGGATTTTTTTGTGTGCGGAACAAAAAACCCACCTCAAACTATTGATAAAGTGCATTGAAAGTGCATTATCCAACGTGCGCAGAATTACTCACCAATTAAAAATTCCAAAGACTGGATGCTTGCAGTGCACCAAATCATTTTTACATCAACCGAAAACAGTAAATCACTTTTTAAAGTGTGGTTTGAACAATCAGCACATTAAAAAAAAAACATGTTTTCTTGAGAAGTGAGAAGCAGGTGTTTTATTTTGATCGGGTGTTGCGAGCTCAGAACCAACATTATGGATAGAAATGCAAAACACTCATCCTCGTGACAATTTGGGCATTATGCGCTGATAGAGGGCCTGCATGATGCAAAAACTGCTCGATGAAAAGGAATGTGCAATTATTTCAAAAGGAATGAAAACATAATCCACAAAAGCCCCACCCCCTTGCATTCATTTTGAAATGAAAACAAGTGGGAATTAAAATGATTGAACGAATCCCATTCCTTTTTACTTCCAATTGGTTTCAGTGGGAAAGACATTTTGGCTGTAATTTCGTTTTCTATTATGTTTGGATAGAATTTTCAGGGATCGCACCACTAAACCAGTCCGTCTGCCAAACTTCAGATGGAAACGATAAAAACTCCCGGTGATACAGGCAATAACACATCGGAAATAAAGATGTTTTGATTGATTGAATGCTTACTGAGTGTTGGTTTCATATCTCTCGATCTTTCCTCTCTCTCTCTCTCTCTCTCTCTCTCTCTCTCTGGCCACAAATTTAATTGCCTACTGGTTAGATTTTGATCATATCCCAAATTCCTATGGCCTTCGACAGCCAGGTGAGTTAGGGGTACCCTTGGGGCATGCACCGGGCAGCCGTGACATAGGAGAACAGATTTCGATGAAGCCTCCGCTTGGCTCTGTCCTTTGAGAATTGCTAGATGAGTTCCTTTGAACGAGAGCGAGAGTCATTCTGCGCACACAGAGAAATCACACAATGGCTATTAACTCCTCCGCATTAAAGCATGGGTTGTTTAATGAGTCTAAATAAAAGGCAAAGCAACAGCGTGGAAAGCCAAGTGATAAAAATCACAACAGGCACACGAAGCCGTTGGGCTTCATTTAAAAAAAAATACTTTCATTACTGTGACCTACATCCTGACATCCTTCAAGGACAGTTTGCCTCCTCCAGCTGTCCCTTCTGGTGGCTGGAAGAGACACGGATTAGAGAAATTCTCTTTAGCCAAGTTCAAATGAGAAACCTGAGCTAATTTAAACCAGAGAGGATTTTTTTCACTGGGAACCATTATGCAGTAAGTGCTGCTATGGCAAGCTTGTGGCATAATCAGAGCCAGTCCCATGGAAACAGCGCATGTCCCTGCTACGTCCTCACCAAAATACCAACCACCAGATGTAGGGCACCGCCACATGCAATGCAGAAACAATTTCAGTCAATCAGTTGGGTTGCGATGGATCCACTGGGCAATCTTTTTCTGGAAGTAATCCCCCCTTCTGTCTACATTTTCTCTCTCCATGTACTTCCGTCATCACATATCTGCTCCTAGTTCAGCTGAGATTCTCTGCCTGCCCACCCGCCCGCAGGTTAAATTTTGTTTCTGTTTTTTTAAAATATAATTAAACTTTCTGCTTTTCAGTTTGTTCTCCTCTCTCCCCATCCACACCTCCTTTCACATGTCCCCTTATTTTACATTAATTTTCAAATGGAAAGGTGTTCTTTGCAGTTAAACAGAAAGTAAAGGTAGTCCCCTGTGCAAGTACCGAGTCATTACTAACCATGGGGGGACATCACATCACGACTTTTTCTTGGCAGACTTTTTTGTTATGGGGTAGTTTGCCATTGCCTTCCCCAGTTATCTACACTTTACCCCCAGGAAATTAGGTACTCATTTTACTGACCTCAGAAGGATAGAAGGCTGAGTCAATCTCGAGCCGGTGACCTGAACCCGGCTTCTGCCAGGATCGAACTCAAAGTCGTGAGCAGAGCTTGGTCTGCAGTACTGCAGCTTATCACTCTGTGCCACGGAGCTCCTGCTGGTATTTACAAATACTGGGATGCATCTAGGGAACTCCCCAAATGGAGGCTAAAACCTGAACCAATCTACAGATGGATAAATGCCAGCCTAATTATTTATTAATTACATTTATTTATTTATATACCGAAGGTGTGCTGGCTTCTCCACTCGCCACCCCCTTAATGGTAGATTGAATACTGAATGAGCAATTTTGCCTCCTGCCAAACAAACTGCAGCAATGCCTGATGAACAGCAAAAAGAATCATCCTTTTTTTGCAATCTGTAGCCAAAATTGGATTGTAAGAAATTTCATATCCCGACTTTCTCTCTAGGGCGACACAATTGGTTGGGAACTGAATCAGAACTCTGTCCATTCAACTCCCACTACTGCCATGAGCTCAGGAGGTGGCTTTGGGTAAGCCACTCCTCTCAGCCCCAGCTCCCCAGTAGAAAATAATAACAACATGGACTACTGTAGCATAGTGGTTAAGTGGCTGGGCTGCGAATCAGCAAGCTGCTGGTTCGAATCCTACTTCTGCCATGAGCTCAGCAGGTGGCCTATGAAAAGCCACTCCTTTCAGCCTCAGCTGTGTTTTGGGGATAATAACAACACTGACTTTGTTCACGGCTGAGTGGAGCACTAATCCATCCAGAAAAGCCGAATATATGCACAATTATTATTATTATTGTCCCCTCACAACAAATCTGTGAGACAGGTCTGACTGAAAGTGTGTGACTTGTCTGTGGCAGACATAACTCATCTGAAACTAAAGCTAGGAGCCCCAAACCATCCTGTCTTCAGGAATAGTAACGAGTCCAGTAGCACCTTTAAGACTAACCAACTTTATTGTAGCATAAGCTTTCGAGAGCCACAGCTCACTTAATTAAATGCATCTGACGAAGAGAGCTGTGGTTTTTGAAAGCCTATGCTACAATAACGTTGGTTAGTCTTAAAGGTGCTACTGGACTCTACCATTTTGCAACTACAGACTAACACAGCGAACTCCTCTGGATCTATATCTTCAGGAAGATGCTGCTGAGAGCGGCAGTACCCAAATAAAAGTAATCGGACCATTCTGGCCCCAGTTATTTCCAGACCCCCCAATTTGCAGCGGATGCTAAAGTTACTATGGCAGGCGTAACTCATGCATAGGAGCCTCAAAATTGGCCACTGGCTTGGGATGATGGTGAGACATGCAGTAAAGAAAATGAAGGGAATTGGACCATCCTGGCACAAATTTGGGATTGCCAGCCTCCCATTCCTAGCTGTCTTTTTCTGCTGCTGTGAAGTAAGTCGGGTGGAGTGTGTGTGATTGGGTCAAAGTCAGCCATCGGTCTTCCATGGCAGAGCAGGGATTCAAACTTGGACTTCCTTGATCTTCTCACGACATTCTAACCACTACCCTGCACAGGCTCTGATCAGTAAGAGTTAACCTCTCTCTGTGCTTTTATTGCAGAGGGCATAGTTTTCTTCCTCTGTGTCTGTGGGGTTAGCACTTTCTTGATTTCTTGAGAGTAAACCTTTACTTCCATTACAAAAGCAGAGGGTTGTTGTAAAATTAACATGTGTCGTATTGGTAGAGGGCATGCTTTGCATGTAGAATGTCCCAGAAACTCTAGTTAAAATAATCTCTGCTAAGATCCTAAGTAGAGATGAGCATGAACTGGGAAAATTCCAAACCGTGTGGTTTGTGGTTCGTTGAGTTTCACAAACCGCGAATTTTCACGAACTTGCCCTGGTTCACGAACTGGGTTATTCAGTTCATGAAAACGTCACTTGCCGGTCTGCAGAGAGCCCATCCCCCTGTTGCCTAGGAGACTGATTGATCAGCGCCAAGCTGTCTTGACGAGCCAAAATATGGTTGTCTTGACGAACCAAAATATGAACCCAACAAACTGGCTAAAATTCATCATGGTTTGTGAGAAATGAGTTCCCACGAACCACCGGTTTGTGAACCACTAACTGGCCTGGTTCGTGATTAACTTCGGTTTGTATTTCGATTTGTGCCCGCCTCTAATTCTAAGATCCTTGGGGGAGCACTGCTAATAAGAGTGCATCATATTCCCCAAGATGGACCAATGGTGTGACTTGGTATAAGGCAGTTTTGTGTTGAGCCCTAGCTGCTTTGGCAAGACACTGTTTGATTTAAACATGCAAGCTATCGCTTGATGCTTGAATTCATGGCCAACTATGTGCATACTGGTATGCCAGCAAATGAGGAGGCATAGGGGATAAAGGAGCAGGATCGCTTCTGAACCCAGTACTTTTCCAGATTTCCAACCCTTGTCGAAGAATCAAGCTCACATTACTTAGCAATAAAAAATTTCATTTTTAAAGACCTTTAAAAAAAAGAAAGAACTAAAGCCTAGATTTATCCATGACCACAAAAGAGAGCTGGTGAGTGCATGCATGCATTTGTATCCCCCAAGCCATTAAACTCCTCGGTGATGTGAACCAGATGGAAAATAAGACAAAAGAATTCACAACTCATAGTAGACTGAATTGAATTCCTTTAATTTCACACAATGAATAACATATGAATAGGATTAACTTTTTTTTCCTTTTTCTGGTATTTTTTTTTAATAGTTAAGTGCTCTATACTGTGCTAACCTGATTTGGTAGCGAAAACGGGAGCTTTCCTTTTAGAAAAAAAATGTTTAAAAACCAACATCTAAAAACCATGAAAGAGCATGACATTTTCGCATGCCAGATGTACCTAACCCTCAAATAACAGCAAGTCCGTATCCATTTTTTTTAAATGTACAAAAATGCTTCATGAATAAAAACCGTTACAAAAAGAACATTTCAAACAAATGTACAAGTTTTTTTTGTCTCGCTTCTATATTCAATAAAATACAAATACATTTTTTTTGCTCTAAAATATGTATACATACAATCAAAGGAGAACATGCAAATTACACGTTAAAAAAGGTTTTTAAAAACCACGTATGAGTACAAACTAAAAAGTAGCCAGCACGACTTATAGAACAATCTTGTGCCCCATTCGTTTTTGTAGTTTTTTAAATTTTTTTTTGAAATATTTACATATTTAACACTCGGTGTGCATTCGTTATTATTATTATTTAAAAAAAATAAACAACCCAATCGACAGGGGATTGTACCTTTTTCACATTGACAAAATTGGCAGCTCCTTTGCTTTAAATTTCCCCCCTCCTTTCCTTGGCTGAAATGTGCTTCTAATGAATGAGCCCGATCCAAAGACTTGCTGCGCTATCTAACAACTTGCAGTCATGCCTGTAATTACAAGGCTTCAACTAATAATATTATGCCAGTGGTTGCTAACAGGTATGCCGGTTTAGAATTTGGGGCGAGTCAGAAGTTACGGTTGCACCTTACTTTTTGTTCTGGGGGGGGGGAGGCATAAACCCAAGAAATATATTCTAATCTGCACGTCAGCAATAGGTCGTGCTCTGGAAGATGTTCCCATGGAGAACCAAAGAGTATGTGCTCACCAGAATACAGATTTTGAAAGGATCATGGCTCCTGATGTCGATTGAGAGGCCATGGCTAAGTGACGGAATATTGGTTTCCTCTGCCAAAAGTCCCAAGTTCGATCCCCAGCATTTAACTTTAAAAGGGTCAGGTGGCAGGTGATGTGAAAGACCTCCACCTGAGACTTTAAAGAGCTGCTGCCAGCCACAGTAGACAATACTGACCTTGAGGAACCAAAGGTCTGATTCGGTACATGGCAGCTTTGGTGGGTCCATGGCCGATTCCAGACGGCCCTCTGCAATCCAAAACGTTGCACATTGTCGCGCGTCATCGCGCGGAAAACGCGAAATATCACGTTTTCTTGCGCGAGTTTTGCGTGACCTCACGCAAAACTCGCGCGAGAAAACGCAATATTTTGCGTTTTCCGCGCAATGACGCGCGACAACGCGCAACATTTTGGATTGCAGAGGGCCGTCTGGAATCGGCCCAAGTGTTCTACCCAAACTGATTAAATTTTAGAGTGGGAAAGGTTGTAGCTCACAGCATCTCTAAGTCTATGGTTACTGTAATGGTCCAAAACGCAAGCAGTGAAAAAGTTTTTAGAGCAAACTGTCGAAGGTCAATCATTACAACGTTTATTTTTGTGTGTTTCTCTGATGCTTTTGTTGCAATTGGTTTCTGCGGCACCCTTCTCCGTACCAACTGCAAGAAACATGGTGTCAATGTAATATAGAGGGATTATATAACATATTAACGTTCCACTGGTACATTAATATATTAATTCTAAGAAAACAACTACCCTGATCCAGCAAGGGAGTTCATCGTGTGGAAGAGGCCTCTCAATATGTTGTTGACGTGGATTTGAGTCAAGACAAGATACTTACCACTCGTTTACCTAATGATTTAACTACAGTTGGTTCCGATGAGTATATTTTGAGAATTTAAACATTTCCTCAACTAAATCTAAGAGGGAGAGAGACAGAGAGGAAAGGGGTGGGTTTTTTTTTTGTATTCTTGCATAATACCTTGAGCCATTAAAATTAAATTCTTGACAATGTGCATGTAATACATTCTTTTATAATTTTATTCTGTCGGCAGCTTTTATAGGTAGGTTACATGACATGCGAAAGACACATTTCAGTTGCCGTCTTACAGCATCAGTTTGCTTCATGTGATTTAGTTTGCTAATCTTTCCCTTCAAGCACAAATCAATACAGTGTGTGTCAGCTGTTGGTCAAACAGCCAATCGTGGATTGTGGTGCTGCATCACTCATCGGATGTTTTATTTGCAAGGTTTTTTTATGGAAAAGCAGAAATCTATCTTGTGTGGCTTACCATGATTCTTGGCAGGGGCGGGGCAGGGGGACGAATCCAGCTTGAAGCCAATGGCTTCAGTGTATCTCAAAGCACAATATTCTTTCTCTTCCGCTGCCATATATTAAGTCAGATCAGTACTGGCCACTCAGAGTCTCTTTTCACGAGACATCTGATATGTGAAGAACACGTGTCGGGAGATGCAATGTTAGCTGGGAAGGGTAGTTTAAAATGACAGAGCCAGTGGCAGGGCAGAGGCTTCGCTATACACTGGAGCTGTGGGAGGGGGATGTGAAATGCCAGTAGGGAAACTTCAGCCTATTAGGACCTCTCCAGGTCCAAGCCTGGCTCTGGAAGGCAGCTCCAGCCCATTTCTATTCCTCACTACCGTCTGGTTGCCATCCCACACAGTTGTAGATTGGAGAGAGGTGAAATTGACAGGCAAAGATGAAATTAATAAACCCTCTGAGGAGCGATCTCCACTGGCTCTGTTTTTTTAAACTACACTTCCAGGCTAATATTGGGTCTCCAAACAACTGACAAACACGCATCGAGACGTCTCATGTAGAGATACTAATTCTGGCCAGCAGACAGATCAGGTGGAGACTCTAGGTATGAAGCTGCCCTATACTGAATCAGACCTCGAGGTCAGTATTGTCTACCCAGACTTGCAGTCACTCTTCGGGATCTCAGAGATTTTTCTCATCAGCTACTGAGCCAGACTATTAGTGAAATATTGTGGTGTCTTACTGGTTAGCCAAAGAGTCTCTGATACATGAAGAACAAGTGTTGGGAGATGCAATGGGAGCTGGGAAGGGTAGTTTGAAAAGACAGAGCTGGTGGCAGGGCAAAGGTTTTGCTACACGCTGGAGCTGTGGGAGGCGGCTTTGAAATGCCAGAAGGGAAACTTCAGCCCATTATACCCTCTCCAGGTCCAAGCCCAGTTCTGGAAGGCAGCTCCAGCCCATTGCAATTCCTCACTGCCCTCTGGTTGCGATCCCACACAGTTTTAGACTAGAGAGGTGAAATTGACAGAGCCTTCGGGGAGGTGATGAAATTAACAAACCCTCTGAGGAGTGATCACTGCTGGCTCTGTCTTTTTAAACTACCCTTCCTGGCTAACGTTGCATCTCCCTACACTTGATGAACATGCACTGAGGCCTCTCGTGTAGAGAGACTCTCAAACTGGCAGTGGATCTCCAAGGCCTCAGGTGAAGGTCTTTCACATTATTCTACTACATAATCCTTTTACCTGGAGATACTGGAGACTGAAGTTGGGACCTTTTATCATAGGGGCTAACAAAGTTCAGATTTCATTAAACTAAGAAGAAGGGCCGTTTCTCAGTGGCAGAGAAAGCACACGGTGTCATGTCAACATACTTGCTGATGTGAAAGATCTCTAGCTGAGATTCTGGAGATCGGTTAATTCTGACCATGACAGACTAACAGTGCAATCCTAAACAGAGTTACCCCAGTCTAAGCCCACTGAAATCAATGGGCTTAGATTGGAATAACTGTATAGGATCGCACTATAATTGTTTGACTCGGTATATGGCAGCTTTATGTACCTCTAATGGGGTTCAAAGGTATTGGAGTTTTGCAGCATGATTCAATGCATGCTAACTTAGAAGTAAATCACACTGTTTTTAATGGGGCTTACTATCCAGCAAGTATGCACCAGGTTGTTGCTGTAGTGTTACTTTATGTGTTTACAGCCCTCTTGGTGCATCGCTAAAGAAGAGAAAGCTAGATTTGTAGTGTCTAATCTCAGAGAGGAATATTTTGTTTTAGAAGAATGATGTTATTTCAGACATCATGCAGTGGCAAACTTATGTCTGTTTCCTTCTGTATACCTGGCCAACCCCATTTCCCTGTTCTTGTGCAATACATGTTTGAAGCACATGCATGCATGTTGTTGCATGCATTATGTTTAACTTTTGGTTGCAATCAACAGTTGCATTGAAAAGCCTTGTCATGTGGAGGTCACAGAATTATAACACTGAAAGATGCTGGACGGGTCTGCTTGCTATCAAATAGGCATTCCATCAGGGTTCAATAAACCTATTTTCCCCCTCCTGCCCTGAACTGTGAAAACAGGACGCACTTTACAAGTACATGGCTGCTAGACTGCACAACTTTGCTTGATGAGACACAGTTCATGGCAGGTTTGCCATACGTTATGGTATGCGGCTTGGCTGAGACCCAAGCTACAAGTGACTTTTTTCATGTGGAGAACACTTGATTGTTTTCTCAAGTTTTCCTGGGAACTGAAGTCCGAGTGTCCTTCCCCTCTCTATTAGAATCGCTGCCTGAAGAGCCAGAGAAAACCAGCGGCAGCAGCAGCTTTTGCAAATCGTTCCTCCAGTCACAAGCCTGCTGCTCTGGAGAAAGCTGCCGTGTTGGTGAAGCTCCCCAGGAGCAGGACACCCAGGGAGAAAGTAGCAGCTGCCCGCCCCCAAACGATCGTTGAGAGCCCTCTTGTCCAGCAGGCTTGTGACTGGAGGAACGATTTGCAAAAGGGAAGGATACTCGGAATTCAGTTCCCAGGAAAACTTGAGAAAACAATGAAGTGTTCTCCACGTGAAAAAAGTCACTCGTAGCTTGGCTATGAATGACCAGTTAGGTAAACATTTTCCTTTGAGTAAATGCATTAGGAAGCTACCATGTGCAAAATGGCAAGTGGGAGATAAAGCCGTTCCTCATGACTTAAATGCCACAAAGGTCAAGAACTACAAACCAATACGAGCTTTGCGAGGCTCATGATGGACTCTTTGACCTTCCAACCCTATGATTCTATGATGGATGGTTGGGCCTACTGGGCAATGTGGACTGGAAAGTGAAGGGAGCATTGACTTTCAAATGCTCATACCCTGGAAATCTAAATGGTCTTTAAGGTGCCACTGGACCCGACTCTTGCTCTTCTGCAGCAGACCAAGCCGAATCAAGAGTCATATCATTGTGCCTAGCCAACACGGTTTGTATTTTATCAGAGTGACATGTGACCAGATCACACAAAGTGGCTCCCATGTCATGGGTAATACTGAACTGACCCTTAGATATCTGTAACTGGTTAGAAGCCTACTGTAGCAGCAAATACCTACACAATTATCCCGTGTATCCTATATTCATTTTGACGGGAGATGAGTAACACGGCATTGCATTCAAAGTGAGCATAAGCGTGCTCAGTGGACAGAAGCTAGCCTATTCCTTTGGTAAATTTCAATACATATGTAAAAAGGGGATGTCCATGTAGTATTTCCCAGCAATGATGAGAATGGGTCACCCCTTGCGGGGTGGAAGTTGGGGCACACACTGGCGCACATGCATCAAATCAGGGACTGGTCTTAACGGCAACTTGGGAGGATTTTTCTTGGGGTGTTTTCTGAGAACAAAGAGTGAACAACATTGACCATATCCTGCTTCCCAGAGAACATGCTGTAAGGAGACTCCACGCCAGCAATAAAGCTAAGCTAATTGCCAAATTGCATTCCTCAAATGACGCAAGCAAGATGAGACCATAATATCGTGGTCTGAAAAAAAAATCTGCTTTCTACCCTTCTCTCTTTTTAAATTTTGTAACGTCCAGCCTGATGAAGAGTTCTGGAGAGCTCGAAAGCTTGCTCGATGTTTTGGGTCAATTTGGTCGGTCGTAATAAAAGGTATTACATGGATTTGGTTTTTAGTTTGGGATTCTGCATGGCCCAATGTGCTGTACAATTTATTTAACTTGGAAATCAGTCACAGGAAAGAAATACGTGAGAATGAAGGTGTAGGGTTAGGTTTGTTTTTTGTAATGCTCTGCAGATTGTATCAATAATGGGAATTTTTATCAGAGCAGATTTTCAAATGACTAAATCACGCCCTCCTTATGCATCAATGCAAGGAAACTTGGAATAAATTAATCGAGCAAAGGAAAGAAATCTGTTTAGTACCTGTTTTAAATTACAACAAGTGATTTGAGATTCACTTTGAAAGAAAGTATTATTACTGCAATGTAGTAATACATTCTTTTAAAATCTTTGCATTTCTGTTAAATCGTTTAAGCTTCAGTCAAAATAATACTACTACCTATTATTCTTGTTTTGGCTAAGGAAATGCTTCAGATACAGATATATATATCCAAGCTTAAAAAAATACTGGTGGCTAAAAGTACACTTTGAATTTGAACTGGACAATTGAAACTGACGATTTAAAAAAGACAATTTGTCACACACAGTTTGTGTCCATGCAGACTGATTTCCTTCTTTTTTATAATTACATTATATACAAAAGAAAAAAATTACTTTTTCAGTTTATTAAGGCAACCACATCTTGGAAAAAAATTGTCCAAAGTGGCATGAATACAACCGCAGTGGTGATACCCTTTGAACGTCTTGATTATTATTATTATTATTTTAGATAAGAACACTTATTCTGTTATCTTAATTTAAATACTTGCCAAGATATGACATCATTTTGCTTTATTCTGTTTTCATTTTCTGTGTGGATTATTCTTTTAACTGTGTTTGCTGTTGTCTTTATTTAAATAAAGAAGTCAAGGCATTGCTACACTGCTTGGATCCAATCCTGCAAATATTTTTGCACCCGAGTTTCCTACTGACTTGGCCTTTTTGGAATTTTTTTTTTGCAGGCATTGGTAAACCCTTGCTAATATCACCAATGGGAATGCCAAGTCACTGTGTTGGAAGGCTTTATATGTCAGTGAAAGATTGGCTTTTGCTTTTGATGTGAAATATTAAGCTATTTCTGTGGCTTTCTAGGAGAGTGCTGTTTCCTTAGTAAAGCAGAGTTTTGGTAGTGTTGCCTACTGCACTCACCATTTGCTTATTTGCATCAAATTTATTGAGGCAAAGGAGGAAAATGGTAAGATTCCAAACTAGTTCAGACCTTTTGGGATCCAGTTGCCCTTAACCTGGCAAATGTTTCTAAAACGCCCCTATAAAATAAAAGTCAAACATTGTCAAAGCAGATTAAAACCAGGAGCACAGCTGAGGGATTTATACACTCTCTCTTTTCGTTGTTGAAAAGCAAACGTTCAATTGTAATTTCCATTCTGAGGACTGCCAACGTTTTTACTGGCGGAGGTTCTTGTGTCTTTAAAATCAATGCGGTAGGGAGAACTTTCAATGAACGTGACTTTTCCTAGCATGGTACTGCATCATTCGGATAAGCTGTCCCTGTCCCTTTATCCTTTGCAATCTCATCTGTTAAAGAGACAAGGCCCTCTGTTTAGAATGACGTTGACAATTCTCATAAGGCTATTGTCAGTCCCCGCTGTGTAAGAATCTCTAGTGACTTTGAGTGAACCCCCTTCTCCTTGAAGACACAAGTACCACAACACCAATTTGGATCAGAAACTCTGCAAAGTCGATAGATAGTTTTTCGGGGGGGAAAAAAACCCTCTCTCCGCACCCTCTCCCATTACCAACTTAAGAGCTAATGCCAAAGATTTGTCATTATTGTAATTATTACTGGTCATTCCTATCTTAACTCTTAATGGCTGCTGTGCTACTGAAATGCAGAGCAAGTCTGATGCTGTGGAAGGTGACGAGCAGACCTGCCGAATTCTGCGCTCGGGCCGTGGTCCCAGGGCACTAACCATCTGGCGCTGTCCAATGATTGGCCACATCTGCAACTAAGGAAGGCTTTCGCTTTCGCTTCCTCTAGTTTTCCGGTGCCGCTTCACCTTCACTTCATCCTCCTCCTCCTCGGCATGCTGTGATTTGTTTTTCCTTTTTCCAACTCTAGCTGTCCGTGGAGGTGGTGGAGGAGGAGGGGGAGGCTGCGTTGTCTCTCGGGCCATATGTATTACGGCCTCAATGGTGGCCGTGATTGTATCTTGACTGGCTGCTTGTTCCAATATTAAAGGGTTCAGCGTGAATCTTTGACCTCGTTTGCAAGGAAGGTCGACGCATTTCTCCAAAACGGGCATTTGGTCTCTGGAGTCTTCATCAAAAGAGAGAGGCTGCTTGCGGGGACGCCCTCTCCTCTTTTTGACAAAGTTATTGCCTGTCTTTGATTGTCTCTGCAGCCGCTTGGCTTTCAGGATTTTGTTCACGTGATCCAAGTTCTTCTTGGTGGAGAGAATCTTGGTGTAGTTGCACATCTTGCGCACCTCGCACTGGATTGCTTCGATTTCGCGGCGCTTGAAACGTTTCTTTAACGGCGAGATGGCTGCAGGGCGAGAGAAAAAATGATTACTGCATTTTGAAATCAAATGAATAGGGAGGTCTTCAAAATAGCTGCTGAAATATTATTAATGCAGGGTGATATAAAGATTCCCTGAGACTGAAGAGTATGAATAATGGTGGAAAGATAGAAAACTGCACATAATACAGAGTAACAGAAATATTTCAGAATTATTTATTACAAATACAGTCACAGTAGAACAGCCATTAGTATACTGTGTCTGTTAGTATGCCATTAATATTGCCTTAGTAGACTGAATTAACGAATGGAAATTAGCAACATACCAACAAGATATGTTTTTGCTTTCTAATAAAGTTGGGCACAATCCACTTATAAGGCATGAATTCTTGCAACACGAACCGTCTCGTCTCTTTCTTGTAGAGATACAGTTTGAAACTATACAATCTCTACAACGAATTAATACCCTGAACTTTCAAATACTAACTGAAACGGCTTACAAAAGTTCAAGTACCAACATACATAAAATATAAAACCAACCACATCTTTACAAAGCTATCTTAATAGCAGAAGGTGGCCAGGAACCAATGGTCCATAGGTGGTGTTTTGCACCCCCTTCCAGCAAAGTCCCAACATGGGCCGTTTTCACATGGCTTACCTGTGCTCATAACGTCCTGGTAGATCGCACAAAAAATGCGGAAGATCACGTTTCCTTGCGCGAGATTTGTACGACGTCGTGTGACATCGCGCAATTCTCGCGCGAGGAAACACGATCTTCTGCATTTTTTGCGCGATCTACCGGGACGTTACGAGCACAGGTAAGCTGTGAGGAAATGGTCATGGTTGTAAGCATTTTCCACTGGGGCACGGTACATGTGGCTGAGATCCTGGCTATTACTCCAACTCTACATAAATAATAAGAGGAGACAGCCAGTTTGGTGTAATGGTTAAGAGTGGCAGGACTCTAATATGGAGAACCAGGTTTGATTCTCCACTCCTCCACTTGAAGCCAGCTGGGTGACCTTGGGTCAGTCACAGCTTCTTGGAGCTCTCTCGGCTTTGAGAGTGATTGTCACAAGGATAATAATAACATACTTTGTAAACCACTCTAAGTGGGCGTTAAGTTGGCCTGAAGGACAGTGTATTAATCAAATGTTGTTTTCATTTATTATTATTGAGCCTAATGCAAAATGCAAGGCAGACACTCTAGCTGTAACAATCAATGACGAGAACACAGGAAAGTCTCCCATCCCTAAACCTAGCTAAAGTTAGTTGTGAGCAAAGTTGCAATCCTATGTCAGTCCTCTCCAGGAGCTGCCAGAATCTATGGTTTTACCATAGAGTTTTGGCCAATTCCTAGAAAGGTATGGTATAGCTTCTGATTCTACTTGAAAGGGACCTTATGCTGTCTGGGACATCTAAAGCTGGGGGATCTCCACAGAACCTGCTCAAGGTGGCTTACAAATTATAAATTAATAAAAACAAAATACAATAAAAGTTGTTAACAATTAAAAACCCAGCATAAAAACCCAGCCTAGGTATAAAACAGCACAACCCATTAAGTCACATAAAAGTCGGACCTTTTCATTGTGGAAAATGGCAGTCAAAAAGTACAAAAGTGACTAACAGCAGAGATACACACCCCCTGCCATGTCTGCTAAACTGCAGAAAGACTGTATCACTCAGCAAGTAGGACAAGTTCTCTGCACACACATCTTGTAAGCCCCTGTGGCAGTGATGGCAAAGGGTGGGAGAGCTGGGAGTGGGAACAGGGTGGTGGGTGCAACATCACCAAGACACCCCTGGGTTTTAGGCTAGCTCTAGGAATTAATGGAAATTCTATGGTAAAACCGTAGAGTTTTACCATAGAATTTCTGGTGATTCCTAGAACTACCCTTTTTGTCACTTCTGGATATATCCATCTTGTGAAATGAGGAGAACAACAACTAAAGTTTAGGCTTCGATTCCAGTAAAGGATAAAAACATTTCCCTCTAAGTCGACCTCATTTCATGGCAGTTTGCAACATTAATTTGCACCTTCCTGTTCAAGCTGTCCTTGAAGTGTTGAGGGCAGCCAAGATTTCTAGAAGGGTTCATTTATCGACCACTGGCTAGATTAATGGGTAGCAATCTAATTCATACTAGAAAGAATAAAAGTTGCCTTGGAGTCTTTTTAAGAGATAATGTGAGTACCTGATGGAAAAAACACCACACACGCAAACTCACAGTTCTTGAAAGTTTCATATTAAAAGACTAGCATCAAAACTCATTACTGTTGTCTTTAATTTTCCTTTTTGTTTTCAACGTAATTGGCTTATGTGCTGCCACGATCCTTGGCCTCTGAAAAGGACTTGTTTAAACAAACCCAGATTACAATACAAGAAGCAGGAGTGAGTCATCAACAAAACACAGACATATTCTCTCATGTAAGTAAAGATCTTCATGTCCAGCCTTCCGAAGTCTGGCTTTCATTAATTATAAACAAACAAAAAATCCCTTACATAAGACACACTCCATCCTTAGGAGAGACATTGGGAATTCTTGCACTTGTACCTGTGGAAGCCGAGTTGCTGTAGCAGATAGAGTGTTGGGCCAAAGTCTAGGAGACATGAGTTCAAATCCACCACTGGGCCATAAGGCTCACTGGGTGACCTTGAATCAATCACTTTCTCTCAACCTACCCTACCTTACAGGGCTGTGCTGAGATAAAAAGTTGGAGGGGAAAAGTATATATGCCACCTGCACATGAACACATGAATTTGTCTTGTACAGAGTTGGACCACTGGTCTAGCATGGACATCCTTCTCTAGTCTGGCAGTGGCTTTCCAGGATTTCATGTGGAGCAAAATAGATGCTCAGCCACTGATCCAGGGTGTTTGGCTGCTGTTGCCTCCCAGAACGTAGTATCCAGAGGTACAATATATATATATATAAAATTTGTAACATGTAAAATTTGTATGCTGTTACACCGCCTTGAGCCTGTTTGACGAAGTGGGCAGTCTAGAAATGCAATAAATAAATAAATAAATAAATAAATAAATAAATAAATAAATAAATAAATAAATAAATAAATAAATAAATAAATAAATAAATAAATCAAGCAAGCAAGCAAGCAAGCAAGCAAGCAAGCAAGCAAGCAAGCAAGCAAGCAAGCAAGCATGCAAGCAAGCTGTTTTATTGTTAGCATATCTCCAGGAAATCAAAAGTTCTTCATAGGTTCATTCACCCACCAACACATTCTTCATCCCACCTGAAGAACTTCATCAAAAAATGACCATTGGCTCAACAAGAGTTCTAGAAAAAGCATCTGTTTCCAGACAGACATCAATTTCGGAAAGACAATTTCTCTCATAGCCTCACTGCTTTTGTTCTCCACCACCGTCTATCCACCAATCCCATTCCTTCTCCTGCCATGGCAACCGCCCCATAACTGTGCACATCATTGGTATGCACAGGACCATAACGTATTTCGCTTGGATGGAAGGAGCCCCACAGGGTTTGCCTGGTTGCCTCTTTCTCCAAAATGCCAAGAAACCCAGGATAGCACCAAAGTAGGTCCAGAAAAGGATTCAGACAATGGTCCCAATGTCTAGTTGACTGGGGGCAACTGCAGTTCAAAGCAACAGAGTGCAAAGATTCAGCTTTCGCATAATGAACTGCCTTATATTGAGTCAGACGGCTGGTTCATTTAGCACATTACTGTCTACTCTGGCTGGCAGTTATGCTCTGAGGTGACAGAGAAGGTTCTTCTCCATTACTGCTGCTTGAGACTTTGATTGGAGATGCTCAGAGCCAGCATCACCATACCTGAGGTGGGGCAGCTGCCAGGGTCCAAGGAGGGCCCTGTGGTGGAATGCACTCGAAAGAAGGTTTCCTAAGTGCAGAAATCAGAGACCTGGAAGGGAAGAAGTTATCAACTGCCTGGAATGACAGCTTGATTGACAGGCTGCTCCCTCCTCTTGGATTGGCCAGTGAGAACCAGCCTTCAGGTTGACAGTTGCTGACAGGATTTTCTTTTGAGAAAAAGTTTGTGAGTGAGTCTGACAGGGAAGGTTCCCCGCTGGAGGGAGGGAAAAGAAATCTTTTGCTCCATCTGTAACATTACTTTCCAGAAGAAGAATTCTAGTTAAGAATTCTTAGTAGAAGTTCCCGCATAAGCTGAAGCCCACTTGACACAGACACCATAAAACTGGTATGTGTGTGTGTTTTTGGCAAAGAGTGATTGTGTAATAAGTGGAAATTCCCTTTCAAGCCAAGAACTATTGAATTTCTAGATGTATGGAACTCCTTAGGAATTGTTGTATTTTGGGTTTTGTATGGTTATGTTTTAAGTTAATATGTAATAAATTTATTATTAAAAAAAGTCCAATAAACGCCAACTACTCAGGCATAACAAAAAAAGCCAAGTGAAGAAGGGTTATATTTTCTTAGGAGAAGAAGATTAATTCCTGCCCAGTTTCTAAAGGGGGGTTGGCTCTGAGGAGGACCCTGGGTCTGTTGTGAAGACAGTTTTGAACTCATGTCAGGAGTTGTTAAAGGGAACTCTGTTAAGGAACCTTGTTGCTGTAATCAAAGTATTAAATCAAACACCTCATACAATCAAGTATTAAGAACACAGAAACTAAGCTGCGAGAAAACTATTTTGCCTATTACTTAAAGAGTATTCTGTTCTATCAACAATTTTACCTCAGCTCGTTCATTCTCTGACTGCCCTTATTCCATTCCTGCCTGTTCAATAAAGTAGTTGTTTCTTTTGAACGTTATACAATCTCTGGTGCTGCTGTAGCACAGTGGTTAAATGGTTCGGCTGTGAATCATCTCTCTATTGCTTTGAATCCCACTCCTGCCATGAGCTCAGTAGGTGGCCTTGGGTAAGCCACTCCTCTCAGCCCCAGCTGTATTGTGGGGATAATAATAACACTATTATTATTATTATTATTATTATTATTATTATTATTATTATTATTATTCCAATGCTGAGGGAGAGGGCTCCTGCTTCCCCCCCATCAAGTTTCTGAGCTGGGCTAAAAAGCCAAAATTATAACTGCTTATGAAAGTGGGACACAAAAGAACCTTAAAACCGCAGAGATGCGCAAACTTGAATTCTGTTGTGAAAATCTGCTTCATAGTTGGGGAGTGAAGGGGTGGGGTCTGTCATAAGCTTATTGCTGCCTACCCCTCCGCCACTCACTTGCTAGCACTCTACCACCCATGCTCCCAGCGGTACACACTTCTCAGTGCCACCAGGGAAAAGGTAGAAAAGAACTGGAGTCCAGTAGCACCTATAAGACTAAGCTCATACCCTAGTACAAATTTTGTTAGTCTTACAGGTGAAGAAGCGAGCTGTGGCTCACGAAAGCTCATACCTACCACAAACTTTGTTAGTCTTATAGGTGCTGCTGGACTCTTGCTCTTTTCTACTGCAACAGACAGACTAACACGGCTGCCCATCTTGATCTATCACCAGGGAAAGGGGTGAGGGTGAAAAGGGTGGCTGTAAGCATGGGTGCTGGATGGTGTCATAAGCAGACGGAGAAGGACACATAGGCAGGTAGGAGGCATGAGGATGAGTAGGAGGGAATGAGGGTGTGAGCAAGGCCCAGAGAGGGGTCCCTGCGAACTCTTTACCCAAACCCTGGAGCCATTCCTGACCAAGATATATCTTCTTCTGCGTGACACCATGTAGTTTAACCAAAGACACCATCTCCCTTTATTCTAAGGAAGTGATTCACACAGCCCAATCAATCTGGCAAGTTATGGGCTGAAGGCAACCAGCCAAGTCCTGAAGTGCTTGTGTGAATGCCACAACTCATGCCACACATGTTGCAGGGAACAGCTACGGGGGAGGAGGGGGTGGGTGGGAGTGAAAGGGATCTGAGTGAAAGCCTGCAGATGGTTCGGCTGGCTCAATAGCTGGCCTCGAGCTGTCCATTTGGTTTGAATCACAACCCGCCCCCCCCAAAGCATTTTCAATTAATTACAGGATATCCACAACACTAGCCTCATTAACGGAGGCTCCTTCAGTTTTCAATAAAGTACCTCCACATCTGGGTGACAGACAGCAGTTTTAATTAGACGTAAGCAGCGCTGCGAGGTACGCCCTTCTTCTGAATTGGAAAAACAAAACGAAACACGGGAGCGCCCTTCTCAGTTTTACAGATGATTAAATTGTCCTTAGATTAGCTCTTCAACTTGTTCTTTTGAGTGCTTCTGTTCCCACTAGAAGCCTCATTGCCTTGTCAAGACTTCTACATTGCTTTTCCGGATACCAGCTTCTGGGGTGAGCCAAGTCAGTAGCCAGCTTTGGACTCTGTACCCGACTTGTGGGATTTTGGCAGGGCATCTGGTTGGCCACTGTATGAAAGAAGCTAGACTAGATGGGCCTTCAGTTTGATCCAGCTTTCCTTACGTTCCTGCCTCAAACCTGGCGGTGGAAGGTGCCCTCAAGTCATAGCCGACTTATGGTGACCCCGTAGAGTTTTCAAGGCAGCAGACAAACCAAGGTGAGTTGGCATTGCCTGCCTCTGCGCAGTGACCCTGGACTTTCTTGGTGGTCTCCCATCCAAGTGCTAAACAGAGCTGACCCTGCTTAGCTTCTCAGCTTGACCTAACGGAAATTGCATGTTATCCTCCATTTTATCCTCACAACCACCCTGCGAGGCATATTAAGTTGAGAGAGAATGACTGGCTATAGATCACCTGGGAAGCTTTAGGGCAGAAGTGGAGATTTGCATTCAGGTTTCCTTGGTCATACTTGGGATGCACTGGGTGAATCTTCTCCACCCTTCACATTCTAGACAAACTTTAATCTCATGTTAATAAGTCAATCGGGACTTTGCTCTAACAGGCCACCCAGGGACTCTGTCCTTCCCTCTCCTTTGTCGGGTTATTGGATGACAGTGATACTTCTGGGTTTCCTGCACATCCTCCACCTGTTGCGTAGTCTGTACTACACCCTTAGTCTTTTCATTAAGCTTCTCTAACTGCCCATCTACTGGTGGAGGAGGATGGGCCACCATTGCTGCACAAGGTCTTCACCCTTCTCTGATGAGCACACAATGGTAGATACTTCAGCTACGGTTGCTTAATTTTTTTTTCCGGGCACATTTCCGTTTGCTTTGCAACCCAAAGGAGCTAATCGTCACTCAAGTTACCTGCTTCCGAGGATGCTGCTGTTGATGGTAGGTGAGATAATACTGGAGTCGAGGTCATTGAAACGCCGTCGAGAGCTGGTGGTTTTCGGCGGGTCATCATCACAGCAGAAGCCGAACCTTCGTTTTTATGATGAAGAGAAATCTGGTCCACTTTTAGGTGGGAACTGGCAATTCCTGGAGAAGGAAAAGATAAACAAGGGTAATTATTAACGGGGAGGGAAACAAAAAACTCATCTGTGTGAAATGCCCTGCTGAGAATCAAAAGGAAGCCGACCTTCCCAGCATTCCCTGCTTGTAAATGTGCTTCTAAGGATTATGAATTTCTTTTTATTGGGTTTCGTTCATTTTGCCTTAGGACATCACATAAACATTGACTCCAAGCCAGCACATTATTGCCTCACGAGTCTATTTTTAAGACAATATATGAGGAAAGATTCTAATCACATCTCTATTTGGAGTTGTTTTCTCATGTCCCTCTCTCCACCCTTGTATCTATCCTACAATTACAAAGACGAGAACCGACAAGAATATCATTATAGTCTAGCCGTTAACCCTCCAGCAGAGACCTCAATGTACAGATAGCACAACACAGAAAGTCCTACTACACCAGCAATGCAACTGATAACTACTCCACTAGGTACATTGGCTGGTTCTGTATATGATCCCCAAGTCATGAAGTGACTTAAGAGGAGCCCTGTTGAATCAGATCAGCGGTGCATCTAGTCTACAAATCTGTTTCACACAGTAATCAGCCAGTTGCGCTGGAAGGTCAACGAACACGGAACAGAGGCCAAGGCTGACCCTCTTGAGGTTGCCTCCTCTGCCCTCTGGCATTTAGAGATTTGCTTCCTCTGGATGTGAAGTTTCGATTTAGTTATTGTTAGAAGTCACTGATGGATATTTCCTCCACGAATGTGTCTAATCCCCTTTTAAAGTCTTCTATGCTTGTGTTCATCACTAGATACACTGGTAGGGAATCCCGCAATTTAATTACTCGTAAAGATGTGTCTATCTTAACTCTTATTGTCTATCAATTTCATTTGGTGCCCCTGAGTTCTAGTATTACGGGAGAGGGATAAAAAATTCTATTTTCTCTATACCATGATTGATTCCGCATACATTGAATAATCCACTTCCAATCCTCTTTATAGATCATTTGGAATGGATTTTTTCATGTGCAGAACAAAAAATCCACCTCAAACAATTGATAAAGTGCTTTGAAAGTGAATTATCCAACGTGTGCGGAATCAGCCCATGTCTAATGTTATAAATCATCATCTTTTTGTAGGCTTTTTATTGTAAACCGACTCCTTTCTTTGCAACACCTCTCCCAACCTCTGACTGGGATATAAGAGCTTAGGAAACTCCATTCCTATTCGTATCTGACAAAGGAAGCATTGACTCTCGAAAGCTTATGCCGTGGAAATCTTGTTGGTCTTTAAGGTGTTACTGGACTCCAATAAAGACAATGCATTTTACTCACAAGATATGCACGGTTTTACTCACAGAACTGGTTCCTGATGAAACATGGTTTTATTGGCTATACTGGTAAAAAACTGGTTGATTGGCAACCCTAATGGGGAAAGATCTGTACAACCTCCCTTTCTGCTTTAATGCGCCATTTCAAGCATCTCTCTACATGAGTGTCCAAAGTCCGTATGCAAACCATTTCTGTATTGCTATTAATAAGCAGAGTGCAGAGACCCAGACCCAACAGAGTTGAGTCCAGCAGCTTTTGTGCCTAGGTTTCAAATAACAAAGCAGACTGCACTGTGAACCAAACAAGACAGTTTGGTTCAGTTAGAGCAGTCAGTTAGAGCGGTCCCTCAGTGGAACAGGCTTCCTTGGGAGGTGGTGGGCTTTCCTTCTTTCGAGGTTTTTAAGCAGAGGCTAGATGGCCACCTGACAGCAATGCTGATTCTGTGAACCTGGGCAGATCACGAGAGGGAGGGCAGGAAGGGCTACATCAGTGCTTCATTCTTGCAGCCCCTTCTTAAATGCCCAGGGTAATGCCGATCACCACTCTGAGGTCAGAAAGTAATTTTCCCCAGGCCAGTTTGCCTAGGGATCCTGATGGGTGTTTTGCCATCTTCTTGGCATGGAGCAGAGGTCACTGTGTGTGTGTGTGTGTGTGTGTGTGGAGGTAGTTGTGAATTTCCTGCATTGAGCAGGGGGTTGGACTAGATGACCCTGGATGTACCTTCCAACCCTATGATTCTAAAATGGCATTAAGCACAGGCAAAAACATACCCCAAATTAGAACTGTGCCAGCATTTTAAACATGGAAACAATTTCAGCATGCGTACATATGTTTGTGTGTATGTGTGTAAGAGAGAAAGAGCTCGCATATTTAGACTATAATAAAGCTAACCACCTCCTGGATTCAACATCTGTTGATAATTAAACTGAAGAGCCTGTACAAAAAGCTCCACGCAAAGTAACAGCTGTCACCTCTTGACCTCTATTGATAAAACTATTCCCCCCCAATCTCCAAAAAACAAGCCCCCAGCTCCCTGTCGCCACAGCCGAGGTCTCTGCAAAACTGCCCTTTGCCATATCGAGGGACAGTGGTCCATTTTTTTCAAAGGTAATCCCTCACGAACCACTTATCCTCTCAAAAAATCTCTACCTGCACACAGTGTTTGCATTAGGGACCCTTGATTTATGGATCCCGACTCCTTGAATGTAGAGGCCTACTTCCTGTTGCCGTGGTTACTTCGATGTTGGCTGAAGGTTAAACTACTCCCAACTCCAAATCAGTGGCAGGCCCAAGCATCTAACAACCCGGTTTTTATTGACTATCTTATGTGGCTTCAAAGGTCAAAGACCAGAGTGTGCCTTACTGCCTTCAGGGGGAGTCAATATTTTCAATATTTTTATATGGTTTCCTCTGAAGAAGTGTGGGGGGGTTGAACACACCAGGTTGCCACCTCTCTGGGTTTAGCAAGGTCACACAAATCGTTGAAGAACAGTGTTCTCCTGGGGAGCCATTACAAATTTGACAAACGACTTCAAAGGAGATATCATCCACCCTTCAGCTCCTCATTAGCTCTCCACGGGGCCGCTGGCATGGCGTTTTGCAGCTCGGCTTTTGTTTCTAATTTACTGCAGCCTGATTTGGAAAGCACCTCTTCCCTTGCAGTTGGCTCAGCCCAGATAACGGGACACTGAACCTTACAAAAAGCAGCCAGACAAAATGAAAGACAGAAAACTCAACCAATATGAAAAATACCCTCCCACAGCAGACCACAGAGTCCAGCTGAAATGCAAACATTTTTTATCTCCAGAGTTTCTGAAGGACCTTTGCACTTGGATTTTGTCAAGAGGTATAGTGAAGGAATCAGCAAAGGGTAGACTGAGGTCCACAGCCGAACTATTTGCCAGTTTTTGGCAAGCCATTTAGTGGTGGGATGCTTGCTGCTTTGTCTGGAGTTTAAACTAGAAAACTTGTGCTGAAGTGTATAGTGTAAAGGGGGAAAAGTAGTTTGAAAAAGTATGTGTCAAAATCCCTCCTATTACATTTTATTACAGTAATTCTTAACAGGGCCCTTTCACCCTCAAGAGATATGGGGGGGGGGCACATGCAGAACTTTTTAGGGGAAATGTGGGAGCTTTTGGGGTTCCTTATCCCCATCGCAATAGCTTCTGATGGCCAGAAGACCATTAAAAAGTGACACAGAGCAATAGGAATCAACATAACAGCTGAATGATCGCTCTCAGGCATAAGAGTTGGGCATTATTTTTATTTATTTATTATTTTCTACTTTTATTCCGCCCTCTCTGCAAAAGCAGACCCAGGGCGGATTACATCAAGTAAAAACACTCATAACAACTTACATTTTAAAAACAATTTAAAATCAACAAGCAGCACAACAGTATACTATAAAAATTAAAATAGACAAGACAGCAACAATCAATATGCTAGTTGGAGGCAACCAACCTGCCTCCTGGGAGCTAGATGGTGCCTCTCTCTCTACTGTAAGCATGTAAATATAAAGTTGTCTTATCTAGAATGCTGTTTTTAGACCATGTATTTTACATGGCTTGGAGGGAATTGATGATAATGATGTATATTTAGTGGGCAGTAAGGTTAAGCCCGCTTGAGTGCTGTAAGGTAGAAAGACAATCAACAAATGTTATAAACAAACAACAAACAAATAAAACAACAAACAAATATATTCCCCGGAGGACACTCCGATCAGGGAACAAACAGCTGTTGGTGGTCCCTGGCCCCAAGGAGGCCTGCCTAGCCTCAACTAGAGCCAGGGACTTTTTGGTCCTGGCTCCCACCTGGTGGAACACTCTGTTTGCTGAAATCAGGACCCAGCAGGACCTACTATCCTTCCGCCGGGCCTGCAAGACAGAGTTGTTCCACCAGGCACATGGCTGAGGCTGAGCCTCCCGTCGGCCTAAAAAAAAAAGGGGGTATATAAAATCTTAACCCTCCCTGTGAAGGCTGTCCACCATCCTGTTTTAAATGTGTATGGATTTTTATTGTATTTTAATATGTTGTTTTTATTGCAGGTTGTATTTTAATATGTTGTTATCCGCCCTGAGCCCGCTCGCGGAGAGGGCGGAATAGAAATTTGAAATAAATAAAAATAAAATAAAAGCAAAGTTATGGAATATGTCTGTCCGCCTTCACTTTCAGAGAGAGGGCAGTTGAGAGTGAAAAGTGACAAATCTGTTAAGAGAGATCTTCTTTTGGCAATGTATCATCAATGCAAACGTGTGCCTCGGTTACATGGTGGGGAAAAAGATATGAAGAAAAAGAAGAAATGAAAGGAAACTAATCTAACGCATTGAAAGCGACTAAATAAAAGTTGTCGCTGTAAAGAAACGGTCTGACATGTTTGGGAGGAGGAGGCCCTGTGGGCAGGGGGGCATTAACATGGTAAAACCAGAAACGATTCATGCTGAAAATTCTTAACCTTTTGAGAAGTTCAGACACATAGCGAGAAGCCACAGCGAAGTGCGTCTAGCTAAGGGCAAAATGTTTCCCAATTTTCCATCTCTCAATGAAAAAGGAGAATATTCATTAAGATAAGCTGATAACGGGTTCTAGCTATATCTAGCGCTGGTGTTTATGAGATCAGGATGGATAAAACAGGGACACGTGGGAAACGGTTAGAAAAACTAGCGGAAAAACCGTTAGGAAAGTCTATAAGGATTTTCATCAATGTTGTCAGAGGTTAGTTCCTGGAAGGAGCTCTGCATTTTGGTTCCTCCCAACCGCACAGATCTGTGACTTTATCCTTATCAACTTCTATGCATCTCCGGCCTCCAACGCAAGGCTCCTTTGCGCTCCCTCGCTTTTCAATTTGCATTTGCAACATAATGCCCCTCAAAACATTAACTGGGTCAGATTATTTGCATTTTGATTACTATCTTGAATAAAGATTCAGAAAAAGCATATCTGGGAAATTCCCCTTTTTTTTCAAAAAGGGAATGAAAAAGAGAATAAGGATGATGTGAAGTGAATCACTGAGAGCAACGCCTGTTTTCCCCATAGCTCAGAAGAGAGAACGTAATTACTTTCGATAAACGCAGCAAAAGGAAGTAATTATTCATTTGAAAGTAACGCCGGTTCTGCCCCAGCTAACATGCGCCACCCCTCTGAATAACTCCACTTTTAACAAGTGGCGAGCACCATACTTTTGAATCTCAGGCTTCTGTGGGTATGGCAGCAGCCTAGATAGGATAAGGAAGATAACTGTGGCATCGCAATGTTTAAGACTGATCCTATACCAGCCACAGACAGGGTTGTGGGCTTGGATGTTTGGGCATTCACATCCAGTAACATTTGCTTTATGCAATGTGGTCCGTATGGGTTACATGGACCCCACCGATGGGTTTCCTGGCAACCATTGGCTTCTTCGACAATGCAATTCTTCCCAAAGGATCATAGTCAAACTTGGCTTCCCTGCACCTCCCTGGAAGAGAGTTTTCTGAAACTCCAGGGAACATCACTTTTACATGTTCAGGGAGCACCCATTCAGAAGCAGCCGCCTCCAGTCAACTGTTTGAGGATGCTTGGCTTGCAACCTTCCAATATTACTTAATGGAGGCAGCAGCCCACGGCAGGCATTTCGGCACCCGCTCCCAGTTCTCAGCATTCCAAAAGTGCTTCCAGGCTCAACAAGACTGGGGACCCTTTTGGTGAGACGTGTGTATATGACTCCTTCCAGACTCCTTCCTGGACACATTGTAGTAAACAACGAGGCAGGTTAAGAAAACTGTACAAATCTCCTCCTGTTAGGGTTGCCAGGCCCCCCAACTCACCCAGCAGGAGATCAGGGGCCTAGCACTTACCTTGCTGTGTCTCTTTTTGCGTGTGCTCCTGGCTTGCGTGATGACATTACTTCCGGGAAATGATGTCATTGTGTGGGTCAAGGGGTAGCCTGGGAGCTCTCCTGTGCTCACCAAGGAGCCGAATCGAGGGTGATTCAGCCTGAATCGGGCCTGCTGCGGGGTGCGATTCGGCCCAAATCGGGACGTTGTTGGCACAAGAGTGCGCTGTGCGGCCCGGAAAGTGCACCCCCTGCCAATCAGGTAAGTCGGGTGGAGGGTGGGAGCAGGGGATCCCCTGCCCTGGGCAGGAGAATGGCACCCCTATCTCTGGTGCATCCGCACAACTGATTTTTTTAAAACTACAAATTGTGTAGATTGCAACATGATTACCAATACTTACATTCAGGGGAGAAAAGGGCATTATGCAATGAAGATTTCTTACTTATAATCGGTTGGTTACTGGGAATGTATCGTCCCTGTGCAGAAAGATACGCATTGGTTACCCGTTTGTTTCTGGGCATAATTCAAAGTGCTGGTTCTTACGTTTAAGGTCCTAAAAGGCTTGGTGCCAATGTACCTAAAGGACCATCTCCTTCCATACTATTCAGCCCATCCGTTAAAATCTCCCTCTCAAGCCCTGCTCTCAGTGCCCCCATCTTCAGAGGTGACACAGGCGGCGAGTAGAGACAGGGCATTTCCTGTGGTAGTACCTCTCACTTCTGGAATGCCCCCCTCCCCGAGGCTCTCCTTGCAACTATTTTGCTTTGATTTAGATCAAAACACAATTTTAATAAGAATTTTTTTTATCTTACCAGCTTTTTAATGGTCTGCTTCTGACCTCAGGCCTCTTTTCTGGGTCGTTTTTATGCTATTTGTATTTTTAATGACTTGTTGTTTTCTATTTATTTGAATGTATTTGAATTTTTATATTTATTTGAATTTATTTGAATAATTTTATATTATTTTAATTTAAGCCATCGCAAACAAGGTCTCTGAAGAGGGGGCATATGCATTTTCTAAATAAATACATGTAACAAATGATAATATCAAATTAATATAATAATCAATAATAAACTCTGAAAACACTGACAGGGGAAAAGATACAGTTTACTTTAAAACTCTTGATCTTTGTTATCTAGCCATCACAGTTTTTTTTTATCCCATGGTTATAATGTGTACGATATTTCATAGACATTCTTCTACTAGGAGCTTGTTAATTCTAGATTTCCAGTGATTTCACACAATTGGTAACTGGCATTCCAGAATTTCAAATCCCCCCTTCTGTAGCCAAGTGTTGTGTGCAGCCAAAGGTTCTTGTTACAATCCAGAGAAACCCTGGTTGACATTTAAACCTCACATTTCGTCATGGTATGATATATAAACTGTCTGAAGACAAGTGCAAAGAAGTCCAGATGTGTTGTGTTTTTAATTCTCATGATTTCTAAAGCCAAGGCTAGACGATACACTCACCATGTTCTTGGATGGTGGTATGACATCTATCACGAGTACTTTCCATGAGTGTCGATCATTCCAAATATTAATCTGCATTGTCTGGTAGAATGGATTTTTTTTTAAAGAACAACTTTCCCCATATCTCTGGGGGGACGTATCCCATAAATCACTGCAAGCTTCCTGAAGTAAGTTGCAGAAGCGGCTATGATTACAGGAGAACCACAGAAACAAATGGTTCGATAGTCCCCATTCTTTCAAACAGTTTGGAATCAGAATTCTATGCTAGTCAATCTTGAAAACTCCCTTCCTTGGTAGTATAGAGCAAACATCACAGGAAACCCATCACAGAACGGCTGCAGTCGATTCCCGAGGTGACAAACGCACGTGGTAAATTTTATTAATGAACGAATGTGTCACGCGCCATAGAAAAGAGCAAGAGTCCAATAACATCTATAAGACTAACAAAATTTGTGGTAGGGTAGGAGCTTTCGCGAGTCACAGCTCACTTCTTCAGATGTGCCATGTGTAAAGAAGCATGCCGCTGTGATGCCTACATTGTCTGAACTTGGACCAGGAGAGAAGTTATGTCTTCAAAGACTATTAGTAAAGGTCGTGCAGCACGATATGCTAGAAATATACGTGATTAAATCTCCTGATGTGGTTGTTTGACCCTCAAAAGCTGTGACGAGGAGGGATTCATATCACGGACATGAGGCTGGACAAGGAGGCATTTAACTTCCTCTTCTCTATCCTCTTGACTGAAATTACCCATTCCAGATTACAATCAGGCCAAATCGGAAAACGCCGGGATCCTGCCTTTATTTATTTATTTACTTTATTTATATCCTGCCTTTCCTCCCAGAGAGAACCCAAAGCAGCTCACGTCATTCTCATCTTCTCTATGTTATCCTCACAAAAACTCTGTTGTTTAGGCTGAGAGCCAAGCTACAAGTGACACCTGACACAGATTGGACACTTCTCAGCTTCCCTCAAGTTTTGATGGGAAATGTAGGCATCCTGGTCTTGCAGCTGTAATGGAAAGCCAAGCTGTAAAACAAGGATGCCTACATTTCCCATCAAAACTTGAGGGAAGCTGACAAGTGTCCAACCTGTGTCAGGCGTCACTTGTAGCTTGGCTCTCAGAGCAATCAACTGGCTCAAGGTTACCCAGAAAGCTTCCATGGCAAAGTAGAGATTCAAACCTGCATCTCCTAGATCCTAGGCCAACACTCCAACTGCTACGTTGTGAGACTTCTGCTGTCACCATGTCCTGATGCCATTTTCGTGGCGCCCTTGTGACCGCCTACATCAGAAATCACACTACGACGCCTCCTGCATTCTGTGAGTCTTGCGCTATTTTAAGGACGTGTGGAAATGGCCCTGGATCTCACTACACTTTTGCCTGTATACATCCACTACTCAGCTTGCCAGCAAGGACTTTGATTGGGAATATGGCATTAGGGAAAGAGTTACCCTCACAGCATCACAGCCCCGCTGTTAACTGTTAACCCAGCTCACCAGCTATGTTTTGCAGCTAAAAATATGTTGCAAGGTATATTCTCATCTTCCTTGGGTAATGTGCAGTTTCACCCCGAGTCTCTGGTATTTAAGAATGATCAAGATGGGTAGCTGTGTTAGTCTGTCTGTAGCAGTAGAAAACAGCAAGATTCCAGTAGCACCTATAAGACTAACAAAATTTGTGGTAGGGTGTGAGCTTTCATGAGCCACAGCTCACTTCTTCAGATACAGCTAGAATGTGAGTCCATCCGTCCTTGTATCATGGAGAGTGGAGTGATTGCAGAAGCCGAATGATAATAACCAGTGAATGACAACGGCAGGCGTGATTGAATAAAGTGAGGTATGGTGGTGGGTTTGGCGAAATCAGCATTGGTGATGAGACAGGAATGCTGATTTCTCCACACACAGCACCCCTCTGCGTACCCCACCCTATTCAATCACGCCGACCATTGTCATTCACCAGCTATTATCATTTAGCTTCTGCAATCATTCCACTCTCCAAGATATAAGACAGATGGACTCATATTGTAGCTGTATCTGACGAAGTGAGCAGTGGCTCATGAAAGCTCATATCCTCCCACAAATTTTGTTAGTCTTATAGGTGCTACTGGATTTAAGAATGATAGTGCTGTAGAGCAAACTGAATGGATCCACTAGATATACTTGGGCAGCTTAAAACAAAAACATTAAGACAACATGCAAATTACATTAATCATGTACAAGTTGGCCATTGCTCCCTTGCATATTTTGGATCAGCTAGTGGTTAAATGACTTATCTCGGCTTCAAAATGTGGGGAGAAACAGAGAGAGAGAGAGAGAGAGAGAGAGAGAGAGAGAGAAGAGCACAACCCGAAGAGTACACGAAGCATCATTAGCTCGACCTCCCGATTTTTCTCTCTCCTGGCGCACTCAGAAGAGCTAATGCCCAGATGATAGCTTTGAGAAACCTCCTAGGAATTGGATGAAGGGACCTGATAGTGACGAACTCCCCAGCTAATAAACACCAAGTGGTTATTCCAGCAGAATGATCAATTCCTCGATGTCCTGAGGGTTGTCTGATAGAGACGATTCACTCACCTCACTAATAAAGCCAAAGCCTAATATCAGATTAGAACGGAGGCCGGCTTCTTAAAGGCGCCGCAAAAAGGCCAGCGTGCCGGCATGCAAACACAAACGCGCACAAATCCTCCTACTCCTTCTTGCAAAACCTTCCAATTGACGTTTTTCTCTGCTGCAATTGTACCAACCTCGTTTCTTTCTTTCTCTTTTGCTCTGGGTTGATACGGTAATACAGACAATTAATTTGTCATCTTGTTAGCGGAAACTTACTACAACGATCTAAAAGAACTTGCATGCATTATGATAAACTCTGTGTCCCTCCAGGGCACTCCCCCTTCCCTAGGACTCGTTTCACATCTCATCCATTATGCAAATGAGATGTGGAAATAGTCCTGTTGCTCTAATGCATCTGTACACTGATGGATTATGCAGAGTCAGCCTGGCTAAAAGTAATGAGGTTAAATACATCTTGCCATTCCGTCCTACTTCACTGGGTCCTTTAGAGGGTTGCAAGAAAATCCGATCAGAGTATTTCTCTTACGTATCCTCTTTTAGGTTTTACAAGAGACTGCAGTGTTATTATTATGGCATTTCCTCATCAAAATAATGGACTCATGGCCTCACTGCAAGTTTCAACTCTAACCTGAGAGTAATCCAGTCGGAACAGACCAATGGTTCTAGTCCAGCATCATACTGAGAGCACAGTCAGATGCCACAAAGAGTCTCTCTACACGAGACATCTGACACGTGAAGAACATGTGTCAGGAGATGCAATAGTAGCCGGGAAGGGTAGTTTAAAAAGACAGAGCTGGCGGAACAGCAAAGGTTTTGCTAGACACCGGAGCTGTGTGAAAGGGCTGTGAAATGCCAGAAGGAAACTTCTGCCCACGATAACCTCTCCAGGTCCAAGCCCGGCTCTGGAAGGCAGCTCCCGCCCATTTCCATTCTTCGCTGCCCTCTGGTTGCAATCCCACACAGTTTTAGACTGGAGACATGAAATTAACAAATCCTCTGAGGAGCGATCTCCACCTGCTCTGTCTTTTTAAACTATGCTTCCCGACTAACACTGTATCTCCCTACATTTGACGAACACGTGCCGAGGCTTCTTGTGTAGCGAGACTCAAAGAAGACTAGAAGTAGGGCCCACCTTTCACAGGCTTCACTTGCTAACTGCTTCCCAGCAACCATTACAACATCCTGCTACTGAAAATGGAAATCCAACACCAGGCTCTTTTGTGTTGGCACATTTCAAATCCTTATAAGCCAGCAGTTATAATCACATCTCATGGAAAGACTCGGTCGTTCCTCTGAAACATGGGTGCAAAGAAAAATTCAGATGCACAGAAACCATTAGCCCAACGTAACCAAGCAGACACAAGAGTGGTAATACAGGTAGCCTACCAAGGTTCCCATTTCTCTTCACCAAGTGCGCATGCGCTTTGGCCTAGGTAGGTGGAAACATAACCAGCAGATTCCTTGGTGATTTCCAGCCCAAAGGAGTCTTCCTTGGTGGTCCCGCATCCAAGTCCTGGCTCTGCTTAGCTTCAGAGATCTGACAAGACTAGGCAATACCATGCTGCCTTCCTTTCCAGTAAGTCTGATAGAAAACCTGTATTTTCGACTGTGCAACCTGAACTCAGAACTCTGTTTACTCAGAATTAAGTCCCACTGAATTCAATAGGGCTTCTTTGTAAGCACGCACAGGATCGAAACCTCAGATTGCAACTAAGCAGTTTTTAAAAGAGAGGATTTAATGCTGATTTATCCCGACAACTTGTGCTTTTCTTATCCATGCAGAGAGAAGGAATAATATACATCAATTCCTAATCTGTGATTAATGCTCTCGAGAGATGGAGCTTGTGATTCTTTCTTCTCTATTAAGGAAATATATTATCTCACAACTGGTTCATGCGTATCTGAGAGGGAAATGGTATAATCACCAGGAAAAGCTGCAGATTGGATTAAGGAAAGTAAATAACTGCCTGCAAATATTTTGTCCCTCCTGCATTGTCTAGAGCTTCGGGTCCTAAAAATCAACCCCAAATTATGGAAGGAAAAGTCACAGGACAGTGTGCTCACACCCTGCATGTGAAAATAAATGCACCCTGTAGAAATAAAAATAAGCCAACTGGTTCCCTTATTTCTGATGTCATATACCTTCCTAGAGGTTTGTATGTTTCTGGCTATCCCCAAAGAAGGCTCCTGAGCACTACTGAGCAACCGGCTGTATTTTGTTCCCAGTTCACGCATTATACAAAGACAAATCTAGATTTGACACTGGACACCTCAAAGCCTCCTCTCTCAATTCACACAGAGCCAAGCTACAAGAGACAAATTACACGAGAACACGAACGTGAAGGGATCCACAATGTTAGCCAGGAAGCTGAGTTTTAAAAGAGATCGGAAGGCTTTGTCAATTTCCCTTTTCTACAGAGCCACCCCCATTGCTCCTCAGAGGATTTGTTAATTTCCTCTTTGCCTCCTAGAAGGGGAGGTGAAACCGACAGAACCTTCTGGAGGCAAAGAGGAAATTAACAGTCAATCTCCCTGGCTCTGTAGAGAGGGGAAATTGACAAAGCCTTCCAATCTCTTTTACAACTCAGCTTTCCAGCTGAGTTTTCCAGCTCATTTTTGGGTTCTGACCTACAGTTTGAAGCGTGGGGATTCAATTACAGGCTGGACCTGGGTAGCCCAGGCAAGCCTGACCTCATCACATCTCAGAAGGTAATCTGGGTTGGCCTTGATTAGTAATTGGATGGGAGACCTCCGAAGAAGACTAGGGTTGAAGAGGCAGGCAATAGCAAACCACCTTTGTTAACCCCCAGCAAGGGTTGCAATAACTCGGTTATGACTTTGCGGCACTTTCCACTTCCACTAATACAATCACATACTTCTTTTGAAGGAACTCGGCATGTATTAATACAGACAAGGGTTTGAATTTTAACGACAATGTAGGCAACCAGGGTTATAATTTTCAGCACTGTATGGTCACTGGTTGCCTCTGTGTGGAACCTAGAGACCTGGGAAACTCCTGAAATTTACCAAGCTAATTCTTCTGTTCTAAGCAAAAGAGGCGCCTTGCCGTTAGTTGCAGCCATATCTTCTTTGCCAGTGTTATACCAACAATAAATATAATAATAAAAAAAATCTCCCCATGAGACAGTTCCAAACCCTTCAAATCCAAATCGGGCCGCTTTGGATGTTTACAGCATCCATAATAACAAGAAACGGCATAATTTGTGGATCGTGAAATGCAAATCAGTCTACGACACACAAGCAAGCAGACTTGGATTCCCCTTGCTCCTCTGGTCACAATGTTCACACAATGCGGTGTCTGGGATTTTTAAAGTATTAAACAAAAGAGAGAGAGAGATTTCAAAGTTATTGGTCCCTGAGTAAATGTAACCTTGCCGCTGGTGCCTACTCTCCACCCTGCCTAGCTCCCCCCATCGAATGCTTGCGAAAGCTGCAGATGGCATTAACTTTTATGCCTTCTTCTATATGTACAATACAGCTCTGTTATTGTTGCTCTGGGAACCCTGGTGTTTGCATAAATTTTAATTTCCTGTCTTTTGTTTGCTTTCTTCATCATCGTCCTAAAGAAAAAAAAGATATTCCTCAGCTTGCAAAAATTATCCGTACAATATTGTAACAGTGGGCCCAGCGGGTATCGCTTAGGCTGTGCTGCCTCAGCAGCTCCTGCTGTGGACGACAATGCATTCACGTGGACAGATGCTCCTTTCTCATGTCAGTTAATCAGGCTTGCCAGATGTCAGAGTTCTTTCCCCCCAACACCTGGATGGTTCAGGTGCTCTCCCCTGGTCTTCTCTAAAGTCCTCAAGCAGGGCATTATGTTGTACACCATGTATACATATGACAACCACACAAACATTCTTGGATAACTTTTAATAGCAGCACAACAACAACAACAACAACAACAACAACAACAACAACAGCAGCAGCAACAACAACAACAACAACAACAACAACAACAACAACAACAACATTCAATTTATATACCACCCTTCAGGACAACTTAATGACCACTCAGAGTGATTTACAAACTATGTTATTATTATCCTCACAACAAACACCCTGTGAGGTGGGCGGGGCTGAGAGAGCTCTGAGAGAGCTGTTACTGACCCCAGATCACCCAGCTCGCTTCAAGCAGAGGAGTGGGGAATCAAACCCAGTCCTCCAGTTTAGAGTCCTGCTGCTCTTAACCACTACATCAAACTGGCTCTCACACGAGACATCTTACACAAGGATGCTCAAGTGTAGGGAGAGACAATGTTAGCCAAACATGCCAAAAGCTCTGTCAATTTCACTTCTCTAAATGAGGGTAGTTTGGAAAAAAACCAGAGCCGGTGGAGATCGCTCCTCAGAGGGTTTGCTCATTTCATCTTCGCCTCCTTGAAGGCTCTGTCAATTTCGCCACCCCTTCGGGAAGGCGAAAATGAAAATAACAAACTCTCTGAGGAGCGATCTCCACTGGCTCTGTAGAGAGGTAAACTTGACTATGCTTCCCAGCTAACACTGCGTCTCCCTACACTTGAGTGTCCCCACGAAAGATGTCTCATGCAGAGAGACTCTTAGATGGATGTGAAAGGAGGTTGGGCACATGTGGAGGGCAGGCGGTCTGTCATTGGTTGTTTGCCATGATAAATGGGTTCAGAGGCAGAATTGGTGGAGTGCCTCAGCTGAGGGGTGGGGGTAGGACTTGAGGCCCATGGCACTTGCTTGTCGGCTTAACTGTGAAATCTAACTGGTCTGGAAACAGGATGCTGAGTTCAACCGACTGTAACTCTGATCCAACAGGGCTCTTTTATCTTCTTGATACTCTGAGAATTCCTTCTTTTTTTAAAAATGAAGTTTCTAGCCTTCGTGATTGTGAAGGAACATCTCAGTGGGCTTTCTCCATCCTTTTATCCACTATATTGTCATCACCCACCCACCCCTGGAAAAGAAAAAGTATTAGAAAATTCAAAACCCTAGCTGTCCTTGGTCATAGATCAAGACAAGAGTGATTTTAGTTATCCAGAGATGAATTTCAAGGAGAGATTAGAAAGAGAGACTGCCGAATTGCAACTGATAACGAAGCTCAAGACACTGCATCTACCTGGATTGAATCAAGACCTAGGCTTCCTGTCTCATTACCAATGCTGATTTTTCCACACCCATCATCCCTCTGCATACCCCATTCTATCCAATCGTGCCTGCTGTTGTCATTCACTGACTTTTTGTCATTTACCTGCTATTGTCATTCGGCATCTGAAATCACTCTCCAAGATATAAGGACAGATGGACTAAGATTCTAGCTGGATCTGAAGAAGTGTGCACTTCACGAAAGCTCATACCATACCACAAATTTTATTTTTCTTATAGGTGCTACTGGACTCTAACTCTTTTCTACTGACTTTGGACAGACACTCTGTCTCAGACTTATTAACTCCAGGATAAAAATGGGGAGGTGTTACCGGCATGCTGCCTTGTGCTGAGTATGAATCATGGTAGCAGAATAAATTCTGCGTTCAACCATGGAAATTTAAGGCATAATCCAGCCCGATGTTCAAGAGGGATTGGATCCACTTGTCCTGGATGGAATGGAATTGTCTTTTGCAGAGCAGATGGAAGAGCTTGGGGGGGTGGGGGGCTCAAGGACCCAGCCTTGCTATGTGCAAAGCAGGCAGGCACAGTGGCCAAGAGCACCTTCCACCAGCCGAGTCCTGTCTGCCATTTGTCTCCTTTCTTAGACTAGGGGTGGGGAACGTCCAGCCCACGGGCCATATATGGCCTGCAAAGTCATTTGGACTAGCCTGCAGAGACAGATGAGCGGCAGAGCTGCAGGCGAACGGCGGTGCTGCAGGTGAATGCAGCAGGCGGATCCCCGATTCCACCTCCCCCCCCCGCTCCCACTTACCCACTTGGCAGGGGGGGCGCTCCCTGAGGTTCCGCTCCCTGGAGGGCACGCTCCCGCACCATGAGAGCAGGTGGCGGCGGCAGCAGTGAAAGCAGGCCACTCTTCCTGCCGCCACCTGCTGTTGCCAGCGACGCCCACTGCTGCTGCCACCGCTGAGAACAACCTGCAGCAAGAGCAGGCGGCAGCAGCAGGGGTGGCGGTGCTGGCGATAGAGCTGCCGCTGCTGCTGCAAGCAGGCCGCAGCTGTGGCAGCAGGGAGAAAGGGGACACAAGCGCCCTTTCTCCCGTGCGTGTGATGTCGCTCCTGGAAGTGACATCATCACGCATGTGGCGTGATGATGTCATTTCCGGGAGTGCCATTACACGCATGGGAGAAAGGGCGCTCCCTACGTGGGACAGAACATAAAACTTGGCCCTTGGCAGAAAAAAGGTTCCCCACCCGTCTTAGACTCAGCCAACTTGGCCACGTTGATCCATGTTTCTGTGACATCACAGCTGGATTCCTGTAACATGCAGTATGTTGGGCTGCCCTTGAAAACTACCCATAAACTGCAGCTAGTCCACTATGTTGCAGCCTGGCTATTGTCAGGGGCTAGCTGATGAGAAGATGCCTGTTTTGAAATAACGACTGCCTGCCAGTTTGTTTCTGAGTTCAATTCAAGGTGCTCACTATGTCTTCCTTGCAAGGAGGATGAACTTCTCTAGGAACCGGTTACTGGCTCTGAAAGGCATCATGATTGGTGACTGCAGAGAGTTCTCCAACAAGGCTGGGGTATTTCTTGGCGTTGTGGGGTCTGAGCAGCAGGTGGGGAGAAACCTCAAGGGCTACCTGGGGGATGTGGTGGGGTGGTTGGAGTCCAAGAAGGAAGGAAGGCTGTTTCCTCGCTGAGAGAGCTGACCCAGTCTCTTGTATCTTTTCCTGGACATCAACGGGAGCTCCTGAAAATTGTCCCAGATGCTTCCTAATCAGTGATCTCAGGACTGCAGACTCCTGGGCCGTTTCCAGACGGCTTACCTGCCTCCGGAACGTTGTGCCATCTTGCGGGGGAAAACGCGAAATATCGCGTTTTCTTGCGCGACGTTGTGCAAAACTCGCGCAAGAAAACGCGATATTTCGTGTTTTCCCCGCAAGATGGCACAACGTTCTGGAGGCAGGTAAGCTGTCTGGAAATGGCCCTGGTCCATGACAGCCATTTGCCATGTACAGTGAGACTATCTCCATGCCCTCCTCCTTCCATTTTTTGAGGTCAACATCTGGCAACAAAAAACCCAGGAGCATTAGGCTGGATTCACACATTGTTGGATACTGCGTTGTTGTAATAATATGGCTTCCTGGATCTTCCTGTCCGGACTGTAATGTTCCAGAAGAAAATGATTATAATAGCTCAATAGCCAATGACATCTGGAGCCCATCAGACTGAGCTCCTGGGAAACTACAAGATGTGGTTGGTGGACTGCATTTGGAAGGGATCCTTCATCTACTTTTAAAAACAAAGGTTAGCCAACGCTTGTACTGTGGGAACAACATATTCTGCTGGAGTAGGGAATCTTATCCTCCCCTCTATATCCTTGGTGCTACTCCATAAGTATCCCTGAACAGGATAGCCTGATCTCGTCAGATCTCAGAAGCTAAGCAGAGTTGACTTTGGATAGTAATTGGATGGAAGACCTCCAACGAAGACCAAAGTTGCAGAGGCAAGCAATGGCAAACCACTTGTTAGTCTTTTGCCATGAAAACCCCACTAGGGGTCGCCATAAGTCAGCTATGACTTGAGGGTACTCTCCACCACTCACTCCATAAATAACTGCATACAGAGGATCCAACTTGGTGCTGACAGTTTCTCTCCTTAGCCGATGTTGAGAAGTATAAATACAGTACAACAATGGCAGTCAGTCAATTTGTTGGGGCGCATTTTTGATGAACCGTGACAACCCGCTATGATTTTTACGGTGGTTCGTTTGGTTCATTTTTTGGTTCATCAGTGAGAGTTGCCCCCTCGTCCACCGATTGCCCCATGCACACTCCCAACTGGCACGGCAATGTCACTTCCTGAAGTGATGTCATTGCGCCGGCCACGGGAGCTTTCCCGTGCTTTGTTTGGGGACGATTTGAACTTGTGTGGCTGGTGTGGTGATGTCACTTCCCAAAGTGATGTCATCACATCGCCACTGGGTGTGCGCGTGCTTTGTACTTCACCAGAAGCGACAAACCATGAACCAAATAAACTAGTTCGCAAACCGGGCAATTTCATGCTGGTTTGTGCTTTGTGAAAAGCAACGAACCACTATTTTCCCAGTTCGTGTCTACCTCTAGTTGTAATTCCAGAAGATCTCCAGCCACCACCCGGAACCTAGCAACCCTAGTTTTAGCCAACAGCTGGTATGCTTCATGAACACAGATAGTTCCACTGGCAATGTGAGGCGGGGTTTCTCTCCATTTATCTATCTAGAACATTTTTATTCTGCCCTTTCTCCAGCAACATGCAAGGTTTCCCCTTCCCAATGTTATCCTCACTCAATCCTCTGACACTGAGAGAGCATGTGACTGGCCCAAGGTCATTCAACATGCTCCAGTGCTAATAAAGCTGACTCCCTGAAATGCTAGTGTGACACTCTAACTGCTGCACAATAACGCCTCTCACTGGTTCTGGCACTGAATATGCGCTGCCTCCCTGGTGCAGCTTTTTGGGCATTGGACTGAGTAGCTGATTGAATATCGTACTGCTGCTCCGTAATGCCCCTGAATCAAGCGCCACATCCCTCTCCCATCAAGAGAGAACGCAGCGCGCAAATGAAAGACAAATATTTTCTTAACGCTGCTTAATATGCATCTTCTAATCAGGATTATCAAGTTTCCCAAATCAAAGACAGAAAAAGAAGAGCGTTTTAGTATCACATGGCTGCCATCTGCCCGCTTGTGCATGCATGCACTCCGAAAGCCAATGGTTTCGTTACAAATGAATGCAATGATCATTCGCTTTTAATTAAAATTCATTGGAGATAGGACCCAAGCCAGCCGAGATCTGCGTTTAAATGAAACAAAGTGTGTGGGGCGGGGGGAGATCAGAAAATGGAAATGTATCGAGTCCTGGTTTTAGGTATAGATGATGAACACCCAGGGATCATTTTGCGGTTTGCATAATAACGACATTTGCTAATTTTAAACAGGGTTGAATCTTGACTCCCCCTCCCCAGTTGCATGTGACTTACAAGATTCCCCAAGGGAACTGGAGGCAGTCTGGTGTGGGGAGATGGTGCTTGTGTGTATATAATGTAACAGTGCCCAGAGATTTACAGAGAGACTGAGAGCGAAGACCACTTCAAATAGCACAGGGCAGATTCATTAAAATTGCTGGCTGCATTCCAGCGGTTAAAATTGAGGCAGCATATTTATTGCGTTTTGCTCAAATAAATCTGGAAATGTGTGAATCATATCCCAGAGCGAGAAAGAGAGAGAGGAGATGGGAGGACGTGGTTAAAATAAAATCAAAATCAAAAGCGAGGACTATTTCTTAAAATCGGAATATGACCGAGAACACAAGCAAAACTACTGTTTAATGAAAAAATATATATTCTTGGCAGGTCTGCATTTCTTTTATTCTGGAAGCTGCTGGTAAATGGAGCCACCGTTCTCTGCCTGGGTGTTATTCCTAAGACCTCCAATATCCAATCTGGCTCCCCCCCCCCGCTAAAAAAGCTCATTGTTAGTATTTCTTAGTTTGGCTGGTTCTGCTTTGCAGCTCTCTCCATCTCTCCTCAGACACAGCCTGCAATGTTGGCACCTCTCCCCAATCGGAGCTGCGTTCAGCTGGGATTCAATTATAGCAGATTGCTTTCTCAAAGATACTGTGGATTTCGGGGGGTGGTTGGGCAGGAGAGAGAAACGGCTTATTATTCTTTCCCCCTTCTTCTGAAAGCAAAGAATAATAAGCTGTTTCTCTCTCCTACCCAACCACCCCCCGAAATCCACAGTATCTTTGGCTGATTCCGCACACGTTGGATAATGCACTTTCAATTCACTTTAGCAATCGTTTGGAAGTGGATTTTTTGTTTCACACACGAAAAATTCAGTTCCAAATGATCTCTAAAGAGGATTGGAAGTGCATTATCCAACGTGTGTGGAATCAGCCAAAGTTACTGTGGATTTCGGGGGGTGGTTGGGTAGGAGAGAGAAACGGCTTATTATTCTTTCCCCCTTCTTCTGAAAGCAATTTTAGTATTGTTATGATTAAGTAGGTGGACAGGTGTGATTGGGGCTTTGGCCTGTTAAAGGTTGTGGACATTTTGCAAGGCAGAGTCCAAGCTCGATGGCTGAAGTCACACATGGACTGAAAATGGTCAGGGAGGCCGGACGATGCTTGCAATTTAACTCATCCTGCATGGACAACACATCCCGTTCTGAAATTGCATACATCTAAAAACTGCCCTTCCGATCTTCCGTATGTACAAGGGAACTGAAAAACTCCTGCTGTCTCATAGAATCATAGGGCTGGAAGGGACCTCCAGGGTCATCTAGTCCACCCCCTGTCCAATGCATGAAATTCACAACTACCTCTCCTTCCCTGCCCCCCCCACACCCAGTGACCCTTGCTACATACCCAGAAGATGGCAAGGATCCCTAGCCAAACTGGCCTGGGGAAAATTGCTACCTGACCCCCAAGGTGATAATTGACATTACCCTGGGCGTGTAAGAAGGGGCCACAAGAACTGAGCACTGATGTGACCCTTCCTGCCCTCCCTCTCATGATCAACCTGGAGTCACAGAATCAGCATTGCTGTCAGATGGCCATCTAGCCTCTGCTTCAAAACCTCCAAAGAAGAAGAGCCCACCACCTCCCAAGAAAGCCTGTTCCATTCAGGGACTGCTCTAACTGTCAGGAAGTTCTTCCTAATGTTTAGCCAAAAACTAAATGAATGAATTCACTAAATGTGAATTCAGAATGCCTGATTTCGCTCCTGGCCCAGTCCTGTGCTATATCAGAAGAGACCTAAGAGAAATAACTTTTTTTTTTTTTTGGTTATCCAGCTGTCGCTCTAGTTTGGGGAATGGAGGCTCCCAAATACAATTTCTCTCTTTGGCTTTAAAGCTTAAAAATATCAACTGGGATCTCTCTACCCCAGATGTGCTACAGATGCTCAGTTCTGAGAGGTACTGCAGAGCATCCTACAAGCAAACACGGAACTTAGGAGAAGAAAAAGAAGCCCCACCGGAAACAACAAGCTTCCTAGTGGAGCCAGAGACACAAGGCAACAGAAGATGTGGGCGGCAAATGTCACAGCCACACTGAAAAGAATCGGTTCCTGCAAAACAGCAGCATCCTTTGAGGAGAGACGGAAATAATAAAAGGAAAAGTCTATTTAAAATCCAGTTCTCAGTACATGCACTCCTGTTTGCAGGGATGTTACAGATTTGAAATCTGGATTCGGGGTCAAGAAGACTTGGGATCTGGTACAAAGAAAGATCTTTTTTTTTTTTTTTACACAGAATAAGCACAAATAAAAGGCATGAGATTTGCTTATTTTGCATCAATATGTTCCACTTGCATTCTTTTCTCCGATGTTTTCTACCATCATGCCCTTATAGAAATGCATGGGTGGAATACAAGACTCAATTCTGATTACCCTTATCTCAAAAAATAACATGGTTGATTATATTTTACTAACTTACACCCGATTTTTCTCCCTAACGGGGACTCCCAGCAGCTTACAATATTGGCTGTTGTGGGTTTTCCGGGCTGTATTGCCGTGGTCTTGGCATTGTAGTTCCTGACGTTTCGCCAGCAGCTGTGGCTGGCATCTTCAAAGGTGTAGCACCAAAAGACAGAGATCTCTCAGTGTCACAGTGTGGAAAAAGATGTTGGCAGGTCATTTGTATCTACTCAGGAGGGGTGGGGTTGAGCTGAGTCATCCTGTAGGAGTTTCCCAGGGTGTGGAATGCTAATGGAGAGAGGCGTCACTGAATCCTGAGGAGGTTACCTGCCAACATCTTCTCCACACTGTGACACTGAGAGATCTCTGTCTTTTGGTGCTACACCTCTGAAGATGCCAGCCACAGCTGCTGGCGAAACGTCAGGAACTACAATGCCAAGACCATGGCAATACAGCCCGGAAAACCCACAACAGCCATCGTTCTCCGGCCGTGAAAGCCTTCGACAATACAGCTTACAATATTGTTCTCTCTTCCTACATCTCATCCTTGCAACAACAGCCCTGTGCGGTAGGTTATGCCAAGAGACAATGACAGATTCAAGGTCACTCAGTGAATTTGCACAAAAGAGGGAGGATTCGAACCCATGTATGCCTGATACCAGTCTGATCTTGGGCATTGGAAAAGACACAGAAAAGTGTAAAAAAACCTCTCTGAGTGTCAGAGCACTTAGGAAAAGCTAAGGATTTGGAGGGTTTTAAGTTTAGGAAAAAAAAGATAACTGAGGGGAAACATGATACAATTTTAAATAATGATCAATAACATGGAGATAGTGGACAGAAATAACCTTTTTTCTTCCCTGCCCGTTAATCCCATTTGAAGTTAGCCCATAAAAACAATGGGCCGTAGATACAGGATACAGAGAAGGAATAGCTTCTTCACCCAACGTGCAATTAACATGTGGAACACAAAGGATGCAGAGATGGACACCCGGCTTAGATGGCTCTAAAAAGGGATTAGATACAAAGAGGTCGATCAACTGTTATTAGCCGTGATGATCAAACAGAATATATTTGGAGGTAGCATGCCTCGAATCGACAGTAGAGATGCGCACGAACAGCAATACAAACAAAAAAAAAGCCACGAACAGCCCAATCTGCTGTTCGCAAACAAGCTGTTCATGAGGCCCCATTCTAAACGAACAGGTGGTCGTTGCAAGCCTCCTTCGTTGCTGTTCCTCAAACCAGACAGTCTGGCACCTGCAATCAATTCCCTTGGCAACTTTAGGCAGGGATTGTTTGAACTCTGTCTGAACTCCTGCTGTTGCCCTGGTAACCCCAATCTAAGCCCAATTTAGCTTGATAGGCAGGTCTTCCTTTCAAGTGTGGAGCTCCAAATTTGTTACAAGGGAGCAAAGACCAGGGGGAGGGGGGCTCCCAGCTCTGGTTTTGCAGACAGTGAGGGAGAGACAGTTGCTGTTGGCATTTTGAGAGAGAGAGACAGGGAGAGTGCATTGGAGCTTGAATTTTCTTTGTGTGTGGTGGGATAGTGATCTACCCCTTCAAGTTCCAGGGCTGCTGCCAGGCTCTGGGCCAAGCTATTATTTATTATTGGTACCTTTCCTGGTACCTGCTCAGTAAGGTTTCTGGGAGTGGTGCAGTAGGGATCTTGACTTGGATGATGGCTGGAGAAGAGACTGCTGGCCCCCACGAACAGCCAACCACGCACATTTTTGTGAACAGAGCCATGTTCGTGATTGTTCCTGAGTCCCTGTTCGTGGATGGCAATGAACAACGAACATCATGTTTGTTTATTTTTCTGTTCATGCCCATCTCTAATCAACAGCAGGGGAAATCTGTCGTACTGCTGCGCAGAGCCAATCCAAGGAATCCACACAGAATTCCAGAATCAAATGGGAAAACCGTATTGCAAAGGCCAAGCAATCAGTTCTCCAGACGGAGACCTGGGTTCAATTCTTGACATTCCCATACAAAAGACTAAAAGTCACCAGTTTGGAAAAATACCCTTGCCTGAGATCCAGTAAGATCCATTGGCAGTCAAAACAGGAAAGATGGATCAGGTTGGTTACTGGTCTATCTCAATCTGGCCACATTCTGTTGTGCAGCTGATATAACTGTCCTCCCAAGGAGAGGTAGTAGTGGCAGATAACAGTTCACACTGTTATTTCTCCATGAAACCATGTGTGTGCGCACATGTATTATGTGCCATCAAGTCACTTCCAACCTATAGCGATCCTATAAATGTAAGACCTCCAAAATGTCAAGATCTTGGCGGGCCTGAGTGTCTTATGACAGAGAGCTCTGGGGTACATATGGGGAGAAGCGGTCCCTCAGGTATGCTGACTTTCTGCTGAGTGAAAGCTACCGTGTAAGACTTGATGCCCTCTTGGATCCTTCTCACCACAAGATCTTGGCAGGCCTGAGTGTCTTCCAACAGAGAGTTCCACCAGGTTGGGGTCAGGATAGAAAATGCCTTGGCCCTGGTCAAGACCAGTCGAGCCTCCCTGGGGCTAGGGACCACCAGTAGGTGTTAACCTGCATATCTAAGTGCTCTCTGGGGTACATAGGGGGAGAGGCATACGGGGAGAAGCTCAGGTATGCTGAACTTCTGCTGAGTGAAAGCACCCATGTAAGACCTCATACCCTCTTGGATCCTTCTCACCAGCATGACTGCTGAGACAAAGTCTGCACACGTCCTGTGCTTGGTCCAGAAAGGTGGCCATCTTCCCCTGAAGTGTTTGGAACAAGGGAATGAAAGACCTAGGCTTGCTGTGTCAGACAAGAGTATCACAGTGAAGTCTTTAATTGGCGTAAGGACTTCCACTCTCTTGGAGATAATCAGATAATCCTCTGGGCTGAACTGGCTCCATATGAAGGGCTTTTTTTCTGGGAAAAGAGGTGGTGGAACTCAGGACCGCACAATGATGTCACTTTGGGTCAGCTGGAACAAGGGGGGAGTTTTTAAAAGTTTAAATAGTCCTTGGTGAAAATGGTCACATGGCCGGTGGCCCCACCCCCTGATCTCCAGACAGAGGGGAGTTTAGATTGCCCTCCGCGCTGCTCCAGCGGTGCGGAGGATAATCTAAACTCCCCTCTGTCTGGAGATCAGGGGGCGGGGCCACCGGCCATGTGACCATTTTCAAGAGGTGCCAGAACTGCGTTCCACCAAGTTCCAGCTGAAAAAAAGCCCTGTCCATATGCAATGTCACTCTCTGAGAACCACATTATGAGAATTTTTCTCATCTAAAATATTTATATGCCACCTTTCCACCCAAGTAAAGTTCCTAAGGCGGTGAACATCATGGCAATAGAACATTTTAAATATTAAAAAACAGCATTTAAAATGTATATATAAATATTTAACACTACAATAAACAGTTCAATAGACATACAAACAAACACAACCAGGGAGGAGGAATAGGCCACTGCTACTCTGAGCAGGGAAACCGAATTTTTTAAAGAAGTATATATTAGGAAAGCAATCTACGCAATTCAGTCCAAAAACTTTACTGCACTAGCCCAGAAGCCTTAGCAAATGATATAATTCCAACAGAGTAAATAATAAACAAATGAAGTACATATAAATCTACACGTGTGTGTTATGTGTTGTCAAGTCGCCTCTGACCTAGGGCAACCCTATGAATGAAAGATCTTGCAAACTGGAGGAAATCTATGCATAAACAACCACAGTTTGCCCTGACCTGGATAGCCCAGGCAAGCCCGATCTCATCAGCTCTCAGAAGCCAGGCAGGGTCGGCCTTGGTTAGTAATTGGATGAGAGACCTCCAACGAAGATCAAGGTTGCAGAGGCAGGCAATGGCAAACCACCTCTCTCAGGGCCAAGCTACACATGACGAATGACACGTGAACGGCAAGTGGATTGATTGGAGGGCAAGTGAACAGGGAGAAATGCACTTGCTGTTCAAGTGTCATTCGTCATGTGTAGCTTGGCCCTTAGTCTCTTGCCACGAAAACTCCATTAAGGGTCACCGTAAGTCAGCTATGACTTGATGGCACTCCCCACCACCAGCCACAATTTATTATGTTTGTGTGTAGCTGCTCTGTGTACTCAGCACCCATCTTACAGCTTAGAGACCACCTGTTCTTTTTGTACAACACTAAACTAATTTAGCAAAAAAAATAGACATTCACTGCAAATTATAAGAAATCAGCCTTTTTGTAGTTTATGGACTGACTGTCTCTAGCTGGAATTCTTCCTTTCTTCCTCATATTTTCAGTTACTACTTAAGACTTATAGGTCAGAAGAACAGAGTAAGTAAGAAAGTTTTCTTGCATAAGGACACAGAATCCATAGTCCATAGCTGAATGAAAGTGGCTCTCTTAAGTGTTGCTGGATTGAGTGCTTATTCGTCCTCACCCGACTTTTGCAACTGATTTGCATCTACTCCCACCTCCCCTCACCACCTATATATATCTCTGGCCAGTTTCTTCATACCCTCCATGCATCTGACGAAGAGAATTGTGGTTCTCAAAAGCTTATGCTACAGTAAAGTTGGTTAGTCTTAAAGGTGCTACTGGACTCTACTATTCGTCCTCAGTTTACCCAGACCTGCTGATTCTTTCTCTACCCTGCTTCCCCCATTTTGAATTTTCATGTGTAAACCCCTTGGGACAGAGGCCTGGCCTTTCACTGGGAGTCTATAAAACACCATACAGATGGATGCATTTAAAGTTAATGCCATACATGAGTAGGATAAACCCCAAACCAAGGCCATTTTCATACTACTAACCTGCTTCCGTAACGTTGCGAAATCACGCAAAAACCACAGAAGATAGCGTCTTCTCGCAAGAGTTTTGCGCCATGTTGTGCAAAACTCTCGCGATGTCACGCAAAACTCTCGCGAGAAGATGCTATCTTCCGTGTTTTTTGCCCGATGTTTCGCAACGTTATGGAAGCAGGTTAGTAGTGTGAAAACGGCCCAAATCTATACATTCGTTGCACATCAGGCAGGCCTGAGATTACAATAAACGGGTTCCCATTGATTTCATTCCTACATCTGCATTGATTTAGGTTATATTGATTAAGTAGGATTTTGGTCAAATCAGTAAAAGAAACAACAGAAAACAAAGTGTCCCCCCCCTCCACAACAGAAGCTAAATTTAGTGTCCACCACTCTTTCCTCCCAGCCTTTTCTCCACCAACTCATATGGCCGATTTCCTGCCATTTGTGAATTAAAAATGGCGCATTAATGGACCTCTGTTAAAAGGGGAAAAAAAGACATATGATTTATAACTGTGGTGCCAACTGACCCTTGGCTGCTGGAAAGCTAAGTGGTCTCCACTTTTAAAACAATCACCTATTGATTTCCAGCTCTCCCATTTTAAACAAGCCTCCTTTAGAACAAGTTCTTTGAACGGTCCTCTCATTGACGATGCTTGCCTGCCTTAAGAATAATTGGTATTCAATTGAAGTATAATCAAAATAAGGCCGATTTCAAGCTCAAATGGTCGGTTGTCAAGACTTTCGATAATTGTTGTTTTTCTTCCCTCGCTTCTCTTTTCTGGACTGCGTTCAGCCACACAAACAGACTTTTGTTCGTTTCCTGAATGTCGGCTACATGGATAGCAAAAGGAGAGGGCAGAGGGATTTCTCTGAATCAGCAGCACATTTGCCAATCTGCTCCCACTGCAGATTTTTCTAAATCTCTTACTCTATAAGCAAGAGATTCTGTCTCTCTTTTTTGGCCACATACCTCTGAGATTCCACATAAATACACAATATTGTTTTCAATATATTGAGGCTAACTGATGGTGGGGGAAAGGGCCTTGGTTCCTTCTGCTTCTGTCCTCTGATGTCTTCCTCATGGTCTTAAGAACAAAGAACGAGCCCTTCGGGGAACAGACCACAGGACAGTGCACTCCCCAAATTTTGTGATCTTTCAAAACCCCTCTAGGTAGATTATGGAATAAAAGCAACAAACATTTCCTGTTTGCAGCCCTTTTCATTTGGCATTTTCAGATAGACTGCTTCTATATACAGAACCCCAATTTAGCTATTCTGGCCATTAATAATTGATAGACCCATCTACCATAATTTAATTGCGCGGTCAAACTCTTGTGACCACATCTATTGGCAGTGAATCCATACACTGATGTACACACTGCCTAGGGGGTCCAGGTTTCCATTAATACGATTTCCCACTGCTGCTCTCCGATTTCCCACTGCTGCTCAAGCAGCTGGCAGGAAAAAAATAATGTAAGTAAAAAAAAAAAAGCTACTGGTGATACTGTGACATCACTTCCAGGAAAAAACCTAGAAGTGATGCAGTCTGCACAAGGAATTAGGTGATTCCTAAATGTATGACATCACTTCTGGGTTTTCCCACTGAGGAAAATCTAGTTGTGAATCACTGCTAGGCTTGCCAGCCTCCAGGTGATAGCTGGAGATCTCTCGGAATTACAACTGATCTCCAGAGATTAGTTCCCCTGGAGAAAATGGCTGCTTTGAAGGGTGAACTCCCCACTGAGGCTCCTCCCCTCTCCAACCCCACCTTCTTCAGGCTCCACCCCACAAATCTCCAGGAATTTCCCAACCTGGACCTGGCACCTATAGTGCCGTATCCAATGATATGATCATTATAGTGCCATATCCAATGATACAGTCATTATAATAGTAACTGCGCTTATATACCACTCTTCTAGACAGATTAGTGCCTCACCCAGAGCGGTGAACAAATTAGTGTTATTGTTATCCCCACAATAGAGCTGGGGAGCTGGGGCTGAGAGGAGTGGCTTACCCAAGGCCACCTACTGAGCTCGTGGCAGTAGTGGGATTTGAACCAGGAGAGTGCTGATTTGCAGCTGAACCACTTAACCATTGTGCTACAGCAGCTCTCAGAGTATTATCAGGGTATTATCTACACCCCAGAACAGGATGATATATGGCTGTCTCCTAGTGGTTGCATTTCAAGAAGTAACCCATGTTGCTATTGGCATGTGTGAATCGAGCTTCAATGAGGGAATATGCATGGCAACGCTGTTAGTTGGGTCTACAGGGGATGTACCTTGCACACCAATAACTCATGTAATCATATCTATCAAGATTCCACAAGAGAAACCCAAACCCTTTTGAGCGGTCGACAATTGCGTTATTCAGGTTTCCCAGGCCTTTCACTGCCGAAAACAAAACTGTCGGGCCTAAAAGGTTGCCAAGAGTCCCTCAGAATACATAGGCCTGGCTCCAGTATCAGGTCTGGCATGGCCAAGTTGCCAAGTCGACGAAAGACAAGCTGAGTCAGATGCGACACTGAGAGGACGCTGTGACGTGTGTCAGTCAGAGTGACCCACACAAGAATGACTAACCTCGCAGTCACCTGTGTTGTCATGGAGACCTGGCAGCCATTGCCTGCTGCCGCTGTAAAATGAGCTCAGCTCCTGGCAACGTGGAAAAGGCAACGGGGTTGCATGCCAAAAGCCAGGAGAAAAAGCCCTTTTTAAAAGCAAGCCGTGATGTAAGGGGAACAGACGTATGTGTGGGAAATCACACCTACCATTCCCCCCCCCCTTTAACGTGTTTGATGAAAGAATTATATATAAAGAGACACTGACAGCTCACAAGCCTCACTTCCAGGCAACTAAATTAATACAATAATAATTCACAATGTTCAAGGACTGAAAAGAACTCCCCTCGGGTCAGGCGGGTTGGATTTTTAAAAAAATCAATGGCACGCCTCACTTTTCTCCAGTATCTAAAGAGCCAGCTTCTCAGTGAATAGCCCTCCAACATGCTTTTTGGTCGGTATAGCCATGGGGCAGTGGCACAAAGTGAGGAGGGGTGTAGCTTTTTGGCAGACTGCAAAGAGTTGCTATTTGCCCCATCTGAAGACACTCTATTTCCCCAACAGGGCAAAGGCGAAGGTAAATTCTGTTCAGTTAACCCTCTTTTTCTCAACCAAAAGGGAGACTGCAGTGAGGAAATCAAGCCATTGAGACTTGAAAGAGCAGCTGTGAGGGAGCTAGAAAAGATCCTTAAAGATAAAGATGTCTCTCTGGGAACCAAAATCAAGATAATCCAAACTACAGTATTCCCCATTATCATGTATGGACGTGAAAGTTGGACAGTGAAGAAAGCTGACAGGAAGAAAATTGATTCATTTGAAATGTGGTGCTGGAGGAAAGTTATGCGGATACCATGGACAGCCAGAAAGACAAATAAGTGGGTGCTAGATCAAATGAAGCCTGAATTCTCCCTAGAAGCGAAAATGACAAAGCTAAGGTATCATACTTTGGTCACATCATGAGAAGACAAGATTCTCTGGAAAAGTCAATAATGCTAAGAAAAGCGGAAGGCGGTAGGAAAAGAGAAAGACTCAAAACAAGACGTCTTGACTCAATAAAAGAAGCCACGTCCTCCAGTTTGAAGTATCTGAGCAAGTCTGTTAATGAGAGGACATTTTGGAGGTCTTTCATTCATAGGGTCACCATAGGTTGGAGGTGACTTGACAGCACATAACACACACAATCCTCTTTCCTAACCTTGTGGCCTTGATCCAATTCAGTACTCCTTGGGCTGTGACATCAATGACAAAGGGTAGCTCTAGGAATCGCTGGAAACTCTATCACTTCTGAATTGTATGGGAGGTCTGGTAAGCCTACTCATCTACCTCACAAGATTGGTGTGAGGAGACAACGGGGAATGGGGAACCATGCATGCCACCATGAAGTCCTTGAGGAAGATTGGGATAAAAATATTCTAGACATGTTTTAAATAAAATTCAAGACCCTGGGAGATTCAAAGAAGGAGATCTCCATGGTCTTATTAAGGTGCACCCTAATTTGAACGACAGCTTGGAAAGTCCTGGAGAAGGCAGAGGGAACATTATTGTGCATGCTGTTGAGGGGTGTAGGCCAGTTTGGTGTAGTGGTTAAGAGCGGCAGGACTGTAATCTGGAGAGCCAGGTTTGATTCTTTACTCCTCCACTTGAAGCCAGCTGGGTGACCTTTGGTCAGTCATAGCTCTTCAAAGCTCTCTGAGCCCCATCCACGTCACGGGGTGATTGTTGTAGGGATAATAACAACATAATTAACATAAACATAACAATGAGTGTTGTTAAGTTGTCATAAAGGGTGGTATATAAATCAAATGTTATTATTAATGTTACTAGGACTGTATTACTCACCCCAACGTGTTTCAAAAACTGATCTACCTTCCTGTTCGGTTATTTCTGGGAAATGTTTTTCTCATTTCATTCAACTACAAGGTACACCTTCACATCATTTGAGATTGCGCAGCAGCAGGGTGGTGGAGGGGGGGTAGTGTCTCTTATAAATGTATCCGCCATAAAAGCAGGGAAACATCTAATTCTGATATGGATGCATAAGCCAGCAACAACATGTGGAGTACAGCCTTAATCAGAAACTGCGTTTCGTAAGCATTGATAGAATCTGAAAAAAGAGATGGTTTTAAAGCTAATTGTGTTCTACTATTTGCTTTAATGTATGCACTTGAACCTAAAACAATAATCAGAATAATAAAAGGGATGGGAGTTTTTCTCCGTTTCACCCAGCGATGTGATTTCCTTCAGTGCTTCACATGTGGTAGGAGGATACATGCTGGAGGGTTTGAATAGAAGGGTGGAGGGTAAAGCCACCCACACATTCACACAGCTAGCCCTTAAAATCTGGCAGGAGCATTGGAAACATTTATGTTTTAAAAACACAATGAGGAAGGTGGAAGGAGGGTGAAGAAAAAGAACAGGAATGAAACTCCAGTTGAATTTTTAAAATTGTCATTAATGCCAGGGTATTAAATTAAATCTACCTCCCGTTCCTCCTCCAGCCCTCAGGAATAACAGAGAACTCTTTCGAAACAAACACAAAATTCCATCGGATTGGCTTGGGTTCTTGCAAACGCTGTGCGCGTACGCAAAGGAATTCGTCGCTCTTGCAAATGTTTCCAAGGAGGAAATAATTGGAAGGAGAAGCTTCTCCTTTTCCACCAAAAAGGGGAGACAGTGAACGTCCAGATCCTCAGCAAATCCTGACAGGTCCCAGTCTTTTGCTAACAGGAGCTAACAAAAGATCAGAATTACCCTGGGGGCTCCCTTCTCCCCCCTCCCCAATAATTGCAACTACCACATGCATGCTTTCTGCCTAGGCCAATTAGAAACAGAAAGGGTGGAGGTCCTAGAAGGGAGGGATTTTCTTTCCAAAGAGGATTTGTCTGACACTTGCTTTCTTCTGAGCAAACCACTGTTCTTGTGTTTTAGAATTAGGGTTTTTGTTTTGTTTTTTTAAAGTCCACAAGGGCTGTATCTGCTTCAAAGCATCTTCCAGCTCAGGAATGAGAGAGTGCAGCCGGAAAACACTCCAGGTTTGGATTTACGAGCAGCCCCTGCTGCTAGCAGTCAGACCCCCTTCCCCGCACTGTAAGGGCAGTTTATCGATATGGAATATCATCAACCCCTTGCCTAGGCACTACCTGGCCCAAGGCAGAATGGATGCCACCTGGCCTAGAAACTGTTACCAAGATATAAGTCATAGGGGGAATCACTGACTGACAGACCCCAAGGCCTGGAGATAAGCAGAGAGAATGAGGCTTTCTGAGAAAACTCCCTGCCTAATCTCATCAATGCTTTCCTTTACCTCCCCTCAGCCACTTATCCTAATCAAAGCTATTCAGCACACCTAATAGCCTTCCCATCCAGTACCTACCAGGTCATCAAGCAATATTTTCACCTATAGACCATCCCAGAAAGTCATAGCCTTTCTCAAGTTATAGCCCTATCTTTGGACAAGCCATTACGATATTGTTTTGGGGAGCAAGATGTTCGCATTGCCCCAGGGTGTGTTTTGTCCTATAACTGGGCTTCCCAGCCATGTGTCGAGTATGTGTGTTTTGAATCCATGTGCTCACCTCCAAGTTCGCTTCAGACTCTTCCTCTTGCCATGAAACACTGGTCATTCTCATGGCTTCCTCTGCAGACCTCTTCCTCTTAGAGACTGGTAATTATCGTCCTTCCCCCAAAATTGCTTTTCTATTTTCTCACTGCTTTCTTAGCTCTGCTTGTATGCTGTGTGTGGTCTTTTAGGTAAAGGTAAAGGTGTGCAAACACGGAGTCATTACTGACCCATGGGGGGACGTTGCATCATGACGTTTTCTTGGCAGACTTATTGTTACGGGATGGTTTGCCGTTGCCTTCCCCAGTCATCTACACTTTACCCCCAGGAAACTGGGTACTCATTTTACCGACCTTGGAAGGATGGAAGGCTGAGTGAACCTTGAGCTGGCTACCTGAACCCAGCTTCCACCAGGATCGAACTCAGGTCGTGAGCAGAGCTTGGCTTGCAGTACTACAGCTTACCACTCTGCGCCACGGGGCTCCTAGAATGCTGGTCTTTTATCTCTCTGTTAATTAAAAAAAAAACCTTTCCTGTTGAACATCCGCTTGATTCGCTAAGGGAATAATCCTAGTATACATAGATGGAGAATCCCAGTTACCCCTTCTCGCTTGCCTCCTTAATGCTAATTCCCCAAACTAATTAAGGAGATCTCCTATTGGGTTAACGCTGCCAAATGGATACCAGGTAGATCTTTCTCTTGTCCTCCTCATGAGATGAACAGGGCCTGTGCTAAAAGAGGAGGCCTCTTTTTTCATTATTGTAATCAGAGGCTGCTAGGCAGATTATAGTAGCTTAGTCATAATAATGGCATATATTTGGGGGATGAGAAGTTGCTGAGGAGGCGCCTGCCGGGAAGATGGCTGACTTTCTGAAAGGCTTGCCAGTTTACAACAAAAGCAATTTCAGCCGATTCCATGCAGACTCTGCATGCAAAGCATCGAATAGAAGACTGTCGGTGTATCTTCCCATGCGGGAATATCCGTCTGAACAGATTATCGTGACAGAAAAGACCAACATACTTTTACATTACCTACATCAGTAATGGGACAAAAAGAATGCAGCGAAAAAAGAGATCCAGAACAAATGGAAAATTCTGCCCCAGCCTGCAAAATTACCCAGACAGACAGTCAAGATATGAATGAGGACACTTAAAGCTCTCACTCTGCACTGAAATAAATAAATAAATAAATAATGGCATATATTCAATCATGCAATTCCCTAATGACATTTAAGTCTTTGTAAGAGGGAGTGGTAATTTCTGCCAACTCCCTTTCCCAATGAACCCTGCCACCTCCACTCAAGTCACCTATCCAGTTCCTGAGGAGCTGGCTGATCCCGCCACCCAGGAACAAAATTTTAGGGGACTCAGCAGAAGGGGGAAGTAAGAAGGTCCAACTCTGAAGTCCACACCAGGCTGGATACATGACAGTACCTCGTGCAGGAAAGGGCACAAAGAGAATTCAATATCCTAGAGATAAGTGGTGTCTCATTTTGTGAACTGTGCATAAAATGTATGTACGAAGAGCGCACATTTATTTGCAAATCTAGGTATTGAAATTGTGTGGGAGGTGAACTCTTCTCACCCCTGCCAGGTTCAAGACGCATGCAATTAACACTCTTTGATGTAAGAACCAATATCCCTAGATAAGAATGGCCATGAGGTATCTGTTTCACTGCCTGGCCAGGATTATAGATAACCATTCCCAAATTTAGACCTAGACCGAGCGCAAAGTGTTAGCATGTCTGCGAATGCATAATCTCTTCAACCCATGGCAGCTGAGGTCAGCTGCTGGAGGTAGAAGTCAGAAGGTCTGTTCTATTGACCAGGCAAGGTCAGGGATATCTGCTCCAGCCAATGGGGACACTTCCTTCCATGCCTGCAATCAGAGAGCCTGATTTTTACAACACTATTTCTTTCTTTGCCTGAAGAGCTTTGAGTCCAAATAGTCTCAAAGAATTAGCTATGGTAAGCCATTTCCCTGCCTTCAGCCACAATATGCCCTGATAATTTATTTTATTACAGTTATATGACTGTCTTTTTGCCTACCAGCCGAATCCAATAATCCAAGTGAATAAAAATTATATATAAAACCTTTTTTTAAAAAAATTACTAAAACAATTAAAACCTAACAGCATGTTCTGTTCAAGCCCTGGACTCCCCTATAACCTGTTCTGATGCAAGTAGCGAAGTTCTCAACGAAGAAGAATGAATTAACCAATTATTAATTGCTAATTGTGAAAAACAAATTAAGGGAATTATACGTCAAGGGAAGTTCGTGGAGGTTCTCAACGGCTGCAAACTTTGAATTAGGGTATTTGCCAAATGAAATTAACGCTCAGATGAGATATATAATTGAAAAGCTCAATTGATTTCAGCTCATTAAAGTTTCTGATTTAGGTGAGTTAGCTTGACTCCAAACACCTAATTTCCACAACATAAAGGAACTATTGAATCGTTGAATTTTCAGAACCTAGATCAAATAGTCAAGGGGTTGGATCCTGTCGGAAAAAACAAAACAGAATGGGAGGGGTTAATTTTTACCAACTTCTGCCTCTGGTTCCGGACTCCCTCCTCATGCTGTTCTGGGGGAGGGGATACCTTTGTCCCCCAGGAGCAATAGAGATTTTGGGCTGCAGTGGGAGAGGAGGAAATTCCATAAACGATCCACTGTGGGACGCAACACAATTTTCAACCAAGGTATTTATGCAACTATTTATAATTTGTGGACACACACACAGCCAGAGAGAATTGTAATACCTCCTGACTCAGTGGTTTGGGGCAGATTTCCAGAGTGCATGGCTCTTCATGCTGGATACTGGTTGTGCCTACTGAACCTCTGTTGCTTTGTAAAACCCAAATACAGCTGTGCATTGCAAGAGAAGATCGAGTTTGTCCATGACCGAGTTTATCCCCGAGAACGGCACTAAGACTCTGGACAATGCCATATCTTGACAGCCATTGAGTCAGTATTATACCATTACATTTTTGGGCAGACTAACCCAGCCTTTACCTGTTTTCCATTGGTCCCAATCAGTGTTATATGCACTAATAGCTCCTAGTGGCCCTTTATATATCAGCCTTGGCAACCGTACTTCCTGATTACTGTTAAGGAATTACCACGGAAGTGAAGATGCCAAGTTTCAGGATATGGGAAGAATGAAAACAAACACACCCAACCCAACCTCAACGATCAATATCAGTGAACGGAAAATTCCTTCTTGGTCATCTAGCATGGTGGTCCGTAGAAATTGACACAAACCATCCATAATGTGTGTGAGAATATGATACATGCACATCTATTATTCCTCCCTTTAATCTAAGAGCTCAGAGGACATATATAATAATAACAACATTCAATTTATATACCGCCCTTCAGGACAACTTGATGCCCACTCAAAGTGGTTTACAAAGTATGTTACTATTACCTTCATGTCAATCACCCTGTGAGATGGGTGGGGCTGAGAAATCCCCTAGAAGCTGTGACAGACCCAAGGTCACCCAGCTGGATTCAAGCGGAGGAGTAGGGATTCAAACCCGGTTCTCCAGATTGGAGTCCTGCCACTCTTAACCACTACACCAAACCACTATACCAGGGAGATGAGGAAGTATGCCTTACTAGGAACTGCTGGGAGGCGGAGGTTGGGGCAGCTCAATCAACATCATGCAAGCATTCTCCTTCTCATTGTCCAATTGTCACTAGCGTGAACTCCTGGTAGTATCTAGGATTGCTATCTTGTGCATAGTGATGAGTGAGGAACACCCAATCCCACTGCAGCCTTCTACATCTTCCTCCACCTTCCCCAGTTAGCCATGTAGAAGCAACAATAGAATTTTACCAGCAGACTGTTCTACTGGCCACAGGTGACCTTACACCAGCAACAGTATGAGAAGTATAGTGTACAATGACACCCTAAACTGTCCTAGCAATTAATTTATTTGACCCAATTTATCTACTCTGAGGAATCTTTTGTTGTTGTTGTTGTTCTTTTTAAGCAACACCAAAATAATTTCTGATACCCAGCATGTAAAAATTTCATGTAATTTGATTTTGTTGCAAACTTAGAAACAAGATGGGTCACGATTTTATCTCGTTTGCTTTCGTCGAATTTGGAAATGGAAACCATATCTTCCATGCTATAATTAGACACCACATTACTTAGTCTTCCTGTCCCCGTATAAATAACAATTAGCAATAATTTAGCAGTTGTACGCTCTGGCATCTTCTCTAAACCATGCCATTGTATCCCACTCCAGATTCCTTTGCATTAATTAGGATCATAAGCCAATCAGAGCTAATTAAGAAGAAAATAAGTATAATAATAAATGAAACAAAGCTAGTGATTTGTATCTGTTTGGTAGTTTCTCTCTCCCTCTGCAGTTCATCAAATAGCCGTAATGCACGGGAACTTCTTCTAATTGAAACTAATTACGAGGTTTCCCTTGCTACTTTGAGCCTCATGTTCAAATCCCATGAAGCTCATTAAAGAAGTAACAAAGCTGGAATCTTTAGCACATATCACAACTTGCTTCATGTTAATTGGTACCTTGTTCTAAAACCAAGAAGAAGATATGCAGCAAGCAGTATAACATGATCTTCCAAGATGTTCTTTGCTGAGATGAGGGCACCAGAACGAGACGTTGATGATGTTATGAACGGAAAGGAATTTGAGTGACCCTAAAGTCTAGACTCTCTTCCCCTCTAAGATGTGTGTATGGCAGAAATGTGGTTAAAGCTGCCACTGAAATTTCAGCTGAGTTGAGATTCAAATTGAATGTGTCGGTTCTTCTGATAGAGAGGTATACCAGAAGAATTCTGAGGAAACGCTGTTTCGGCAAGATGAGCAAAACTTTTTCTTCATGTGCATGTGGGTGTCTGTTCTTCACATCTGGAAGCTGTTAGCAGATTACTCTCAGGAAAAAAAACCCTAAAGTGAACTATGGGCCAAGCTACAAGTGACGAATGACACTTGAACAGCAAGTGTATTTCTCCCTGTTCACTTGCCCTCCACTCAATCCACTTGCCGTTCAAGTGTCATTCGTCACTTGTAGCTTGGCCCTAAGTGAAACAAAGGATACCCCAAAAGTATTTCAATAAGGCTATTCAAAGTTATCTGGGGACCTTGCAGGTTTTTACACGTTCACAGGCTCAAGTGTTCCATTATCATCCTCTGCTCAGCATCCTAGATCAAGTGTATACTTGACGACTGACAACATTCTCCCTGGAATAAATCAGTGGAAGGAAGCTATATCTGACCAACCAATAGGAATTAGGCAGGAATTTCCCCTCACATTAGATTGCTACTGATCCTGTTTGAGAGGTGTGGAACATGTGGCAATATAATATATTCTACGGTGATATGGAAGACCTGCTCGAGTCATCTAGATGATAGCATTTTGCTGGCAAGGATATCATCATGCAAGTTGGAACTATGAGCCAAGCTACAAGTGACTTTTTTCACGCGTAGAACACTTGATCGTTTTTGCAAGTTTTCCTGGGAACTGAAGTCCCAGTGTCCTTCCCCTCTGTTAGAATCGCTGCCTGAAGAGCCAGAGAAAGCCGGCGGCAGCAACAGCTTTTGCAAATCCAGAGCAGCTCCCCGGGAACAAGATGCCCAGGGAGAAAGTTGCAGCTGCCCGCCCCCAAAGATCGTTGAGAGCAGGCTTGTGACTGGATGAACGATTTGCAAAACTGCTGCCGCCGGCGGCTTTCTCTGGCTCTTTAGGTAGCGATTCTAACAGAGAGGGGAAGGACACTGGGACTTCAGTTCCCAGGAAAACTTGCGAAAACGATCAAGTGTTCTACGTGTGAAAAAAGTCACTTGTAGCTTGACTCTCAATGACAGTTCTCTTCTAGCGAGCACTGTTATTTCCTGTGTCCGTTGTGTCTCAGTATAGCTTTTTGCTTCTTGTCTGCTGAGCTGTGGGGGGCGGAATGCCTGCCTATCACAAAGCCAGGCCTTTCTGGGTTTTATCTAAGATGAATACAAACTTGCTTGGGCCTCCAAAATGCAGAATGGCCTCCATCCGTTGCTGTTTCACTCACAATACATCCCACACCCTTGCTTGTTTTCTGGCTAAGAAGCCAACTGGAGAGCTGGTGGCCGCTAGAGAAGGGGTGGAATGAGGTATGGCCACAGTCAACGGGATTTTTCTGCATGAGGACTTCGCTCTCAAATAACACTAGCGCACCAGTTTGGAGAGGCACTCGGGGCCAAACTAGATATTCTGGTTTGCAAAGTCTCGGGTCTGGGTTCCCTGGTCCTAACGTGGGTTCTCCATAGACATATAGCAACTGCGGGGAATAGCTTTTAAAATGGCTAGGCGGAACCCACAGTCACACAGCAATTGCAAGGAATGACTTTCAAAGGAGAGCCCAAACAGGGCAGGAACTCTGCCACGGGAGGAGGAAGCGCTCCTACACCCCCCCTAAACCGTTATCCTGTTCCAAATCTGTGCTGGGAGGAGAGTTATTTCCCCACTTTTGCTGTTCTATATGCACAGAATAATCCACATGGAGTAGCAAAAATGGGGAAATAATTCCCCCGTAGTGCTGTTTCGGCACAGGTAACCAGCTGAGGTGGGGGGAGGCAGAAGCCCTCCCCCATAGCTGTGTTTGAAGCCCATTTGGGTTCTCCTTTATTTTTAAAAACTCATTCCCTGCAGTTGCTGTGTGGCTGTGGGGAACCCAAGAAACGTCTGGGGAACCCGAATTCAACCTGTTAAAAAAACCAACTCCTCGTTTGGCCCACAGTTGCTTATTTTGGTAGCTGTAATTCCGATGAGCATTTTTGAATAAGTGGTGCTTTGCATTTCGCCTTCCCAAAGCCTGTGCTAATTCTCAGTTACAGCCAATGGCTTTCCATTCAGTTCCCTGAATTCCAAAAAATCTAATTCTCTTGCTGAGCCACTATGCAGTTTGGGTAATTGTTTAAAAGCTACCTTTCAATTTCCCTGACTGCAGAAAATGAATACGGCAATATTCTATCTTGTTAATCTCTTGGTACTTATCTCTGGATTAGAGTGACTCACCTATCTTGCGGCAGCGTCCTGAGGGTTCATTAACTTAATGTTCATACAACTCTTTGAATATGTAAAGGACTACTGAAGTGGAAGTGTTATAATCATCTCACTGTTTAGACACACAAGCTTTGATCCTCGAGAGGAGGGCGCAGGTTGAGCTATCTACTGATTATGGCAAGGCAAACAGGTGCGGGTTGATTTACAAATCAAAACCCTCTGCCTGCTCTTTGCAAGAACTCAAAACATGTCAGGTGCCCTGGAATTTGGGGAAGAGCTGTGGTTTAGTGGTGGCACATGTAAAGACCTGGGTTCAATCCCCTGCCATCCCCAGTTCAAAGCACCAGGCAACAGGTGATACAGAAGACGACTACTTGAGTCTCCGGAAAGCCATCGACAGCCAAAACAGTCAACGTTGTCCTTGATAGCCCAATGGCTTGGTTCAGCATAAGCCAGCTTTATGTGTTCAAACAATGCATTCATTCAATGAAAAGAGATCAGGGATGGCTTGAAGAAAGCCTTAAACATGGCCCGAAAGAGAAATCTGGTAGCTTTAAGATTATTCTCTTTCACTCGTAATTGACTATCAATGGAGGTACGTGCGGGGCTGAGGAAGAGAGGATGCATTGGCTGTAACTTGTTTATTGTATTTTGCTTAACCATATACAACCTTTTTGTAATCTATGGGCACAGTTACAAGTTCACAAGTCAAATTCATTTCTCCTCTTTTTAGAAAACCTACCTTGGCTCACAGTTACCAAAGTACAAAGGGATGGTAGGAAGATGCCTGCCTTTATCTAAATTACAACATTCACAGTGAAATCCTAAGCAGAGTTCCTCCAGTCTAAGACCATTGAAATCAATGGGCTTAGACTAGAGTAACTCATCTTAGGAATTCACTGTGAGATTTCCAAGGTTTCTCCTATATCCATTCTGGTTTGGAGGAGAGTAAGTCATAATCGGAGAAGAGTCTCATAAAGGACAGGAATAAGGGGGTTGGATGACAAATTATGTATTTATTTACTTTGTGTGTGTGCATATATGCTGTCAAGTCACAATCGCTTTATGGCAACCCCAACAAGGGGCTGTCAAGGCAAGGGAAAAGTAGAAGTGGTTTGCCAGTGCCTTCCTCTGCGAAGTCTTCCTTAGCAGTTGCCCATCCAAATACGGACCCTGCTTAGCTTCCAAGATCTGATGAGACTGAACTTTACCATGCCACCTTCCTTCCCATTTACTTTATTTAGAGCTTGCCTTTCTTGTTGAGACTCAAGGCGGATTACGGAATATAAAACACCGCAATCAGATGCGGTTGTACACTGGATGCAAGTAAGCATCCAGTGTACAATGCAGCAATACTAGGATTACAGAATTGGAAAACAATACTAACAACAAACAGTCAAAGGCAAGGTACATTTTAACAATGCGGAAAGTAGAATGACAAAGGTAGAAGGCAATACAGGAAAGAAAAGAGAGCACTTATAATAATTGTTGCAAAAGATTACAATCCTATTCCATTATAAGTATACTACTAACTCCCAAGCAAAGTGGACCAGCCAAGTAAATCCAACATCTATGGTAGAATGAGATGACTGCCGGGCTCATTTCATCACAGGGGGACACAGTCACAAATTTTCTGCATCACATGAACTTCAGCCTTCAGTACAGTAGCTATCCGACAATCCTTTTTTATGCCCACTGCAACTCTGTGAGTTGATCAGATTCAGAAACAGGGATTTAAACAACATTATCCAGTCAGATCCATGGCAGAATGGGGATTTGAACTCTGGACTAGAGATGGGCATGAACAGCAATACGAACTAAAAAAACTCACGAACAGCCCAATCTGCAGTTCGAGAACAAGCTGTTTGTGAGGCCCCATTCTAAACGAACAGGTGTTCGTTGCAAGCCTCGTTCGTTGCTGTTCATCAAGCCAGATGATCTGGGACCTGCAGTCAATTCCCTTGGCAACTTAGGCAGGGATTGCCTGAACTCTGTCTGAACTCCTGCTGTTGCCCTGGAAACCCCAATCAAAGCCCAATTTAGCTTGATAGGCAGGTCTTCCTTTCAAGTGTGGAGCTCCAAATTTGTTACAAGGAAGCAGGGGGAAGGGGGGCTCCCAGCTCTGGCTTTGCAGACAGTGGAGAGGGAGAGAGTTGCTGTTGACATTTTGAGAATGCATTGGAGCTTGAATTTTCTTTGTGTGTGGTGGGATAGGGATCTACCCCTTCAGGCTCCAGGGCTGCTGCCAGGCTCTGGGCCAAGCTGTTTTTTATTATTGGTACAATTCCTGCTGCCAGCTCAGGTAGGGTTTCTGGGAGTGTTGTAGTAGGTTTCTTGATGGATGGAGGAGAGCCTGCTGGCCCACACAAACAATGAACATGTTCATGACAGGATCATGTTAGTCAGTGTTCGTTGGTCGCGGATGGCAACAAACAACAAACACCATGTTCGTTTTTTTCTGTTCGTGCCCATGTCTACTCGGGATTCCCTCAGTCCAAGCCAACCATGAATGCATTACACCTGACCTTACAACCAGGGTGCGAAGATACATCTCTGGGTATGTACATGCAGATGAGCTGTTTTATACCTTTTAACTCACATGACTGTAAGAGGAGAAGAATACATTTGTGTATACCTGTATAGGCCAATGCTATGCATAACTCTTAAAAGTGAATAAATCCAGCCTTTATTTTAACAGCTGTATCCTTATTTTATTCCCCCATATACTTAGGTTTTTTCTACCAACACCAAATCTGTGGTCCTTGGAATTCTTTGCACTTAAACATAAAGGTTTTATTAAAAAAGGTTTTTTAAAAAGGTTTTTTTTAAAAAAAAAACCTTTTCCTTTGGTTGACATGATTTGAGGGTTGGTTTCCTTTCCCACTACTCAGTGGCAAAGGAGTCGCTTAAGACAACCCCAATCATAGCCCAATTTAGCTTGATAGGCAGGTCTTCCTTTCAAGTGTGGAGCTCCAAATTTGTTACAAGGAAGCAGGGGGAAGGGGGGCTCCCAGCTCCACTACTCAGGAGTCAAAGGAGTCGCTTAAGACAACCAAGCAGGTCTTTTCCAGCCTTGAGGGCTGCGATTCTATGAAAAGTCACATTCTACCCATTTTGCAAGTGCACGGAAAACATTATTCTTGCCTGTCTGTATTTGAAAGAGATCATTGAACTGGCAGGTGTCTCATTTCTCCCCTTACTTTGATTTTAAAAGGAGAGGGCACTCCATTTATGTAAGTGGCACTCTCTGTGCTTTGAGAGAAACTCGTGGCTTTTTTTTTTGCCAGCTTCTTTAATTTCGCTTGCAAAGACAACTCAGATGAACGATGTCACAGAGGATGGTTTGGAAAAAAGAAGCAAACATATGCGAATCGCCCATCTTTACCGATCCAACCACTGCAAATGGTTACTTTATAGAAGTGCATTAACAACAGCAACAACAACATTCGATTTATATACCGCCCTTCAGGACAATTTAATATCCACTCAGAGTGGTTTACAAAGTGTGTTATTATTATCCTCGCGACAATCACCCTGTGAGGTGGGTGGGGCTGAGAGAGCTCTCAGAGAGCTGTGACTGACCCAAGGCCATCCAGCTGGCTTCAAGTGGAGGAGTGGGGAATCAAACCCCATTCTCCAGATTAGAGCCCCGTACTCTTAACCGCTACACCAAACTGGCTCTCATATACCACCCTTCAGGATAACTTATCACTCACTCAGAGCGGTTTACCAAGTGTGTTATTATTATCCTCACTACAATCTCCCTGTGAGGTCGGTGGGGCTGAGAGAGCTCTGAGAGAGCTGCGATTGACCCAAGGTCACCCAGCTGGATTCAACTGGAGGAGTGGGGAATCAAACCTGATTCTCCAGATCAGAGAAGCCTCTCAGAGACATTTCACCGGGGGTTTCATGTGACATATTAGCTAGCCATATATTTCTTCAGGAACTTGCATGGTTTACACAAATGTGGAATAGCAATGACTTTGGACATTAAATAAAATACTCCTGTTGTAAAAGTCGTAAAGGAAACAGAGTGGCCACCTTGCTACCTTGACCTGAGACAACCGGGTTGTATCTCATGACTCCTTTCTGCTAAAAGAGGATACCTCTAATCCAACGGCGTGATGCTCTGAAGGAAGGTCGCTAAAGAGGGAGGTAGCTGCTGAATCCAAACCATAAACCCTTTAAATGATGGAAGAGGCAAGCGAGCAGTCTCATTCCTGTTCCATTCCCTTTCTTGTTACTGCAGCCACAGCTCAGAGGAAGAACACCTGTGGGAGGTCCCACGTTTGATCCCTGCCGTTTCCACTTTAAGGGATCAGAGAGTGGGTGATATGAACAATCTCTGTCCGAGACTCTGGAGAGCTGCTGCCAGTCTGAGTAGATAATATTTACTTAGATGGACCGACTAAGGACAAGGTGCTGTGTGTATCACGCATCAGGCAGGAGGGCTCCAGGTACATTTAATAAGAAGTGAAGGGTGATAAGAGAATGTCAGACACAGGAAGTGAACAAGCATCAAAAGCTACAGATTCCTTATATCCTACTGCGATTGGAAATTCAAAAGTCTTTGTGGAGCATCTAAATTGCAAGGTGGAAATCCGGATGGGAGTTTCCTTCACGAGCCCTGACTGCCCTTCACTTCCCGCATCTCTTGCTGTTTCCCTAGCACGCGTATTAAAATGAGATTACATCAAACTCTTCTCAGCAGCAACGGACTGGCTAGTACCAGAGACATAACTAATCAGAAAGTACAACTGATGCAACAGCGCAGCTTTTGATACTTGATGTTAAAATACACAATTATTTCCAATAATTCTTAACAAGAGGAATACATCACACTAACTGTTCCACAGCTATTTAAATAATAAACATTTTAAAGCTCATTTTCCTTTCCGTATTTCGTATTTCTCAACATTTTGTCATTTAAACAAAGAATGTACATTCCTTTTTCCTACCCCAAGTCAGGACACCCAATTCCTGTTATAAAATAGGCAAACAGGGAGCTACTGTGAGGATGGCCTACTCTATCACAGTGTTGTAGGATTCCTTTCTTCCTCCTTCATTTCCTATGAGGATTGCATTGTGTTGGTGTGGGGATATTCCTTGTAGATGAGTAGATCCAGGTAGAATGTAGCTTACAAATGTTATACCATTCAGCCCTCACCATACAAGATTATTTTTCTGACAGCCTTCCACACAGGGTCTGTAATTTTTGAAGAGGCCCTGATACAGCCTGGTTATGCACCGTTAACGCTCCCTTAGCATGTCCTGAGATTATGAAATGTCTACCTTAGTTAGGAAGTTTGAAGGGCCAATTGTCCTTGCTTAATACTTGAAATAATGGCCCTGAGGCACACACACAACAAAAGGAAGCTCAATGGAAGCAGACTTCCAGTTCTTAGGGTCTTATTGTTTTATTTTACTGCAATTTGTTCTAAATTAAGACAGGGAAACGGTGGGGCATGTTGCTTAACTGTTTTCCTGTTACAGCATGAAATGCAGAGTGTCAAATAATATCCCTCCAAGCCGATTAGGCCTAATTTTGCAGGATGCTAAATATGGATTATCAAAGCAATTACTGCCAGCTCTGTAGGGTGGCTATAACAGAGGCTTGCATGCTGTGGAATTTGTTCCCAGAGCAAGAAAAGGGCCAACTTGTATCCCTGCCTCCTTATGCCAAGGAAACGTCAGAGTTCAAAATAGAACTTCTTTGGTCTATGTAATTATTTTCACTGAGGTTGAGAACAAGATAATAGCAATTCCTGATCTTGTTAATGTGCACTACAAAACTATGAGGGAATTTGGCCCTTTTGTGTTTTCAATGTACAATTTGCTCAAACAGAGATTTCGGCTTGAACATGCTGCTTCCCAGGGGCCATTTCGTAGAAAAAGAGCTGCAGGAACTCATTAGCATAACTCATTAGCATATGCCATGCCCCCTGACATCGCCAGAAGTGTGTCATTAGCATAAGTGGTTTGCATATGCACACCCTCTGACATCACCTATCCTGGCCATTCAGGGCCGAAATTGGGCCCAAAATGGCAAAAAGGGGCTGAAAATGGCCAAAAAGGGGCCAAAAATGGTCAGGATCAGGCCTCTGCTGAGTGGGAGAGTGATCCGCCACCCATCAGAGGCCCGATCTGGACCATTTCGGGACCAATCCTGGCTGTTTCAGCCCCGATCCTGGCCATTTCGGCCCCAATCCAGGCCCCAATGGGCCCAAAATGGCCGAAAATCAGGTGGGCGGGGCGTTCCTGTGCTTTCCCCCTCAAAATGAGCCCTGTGTCCTCTCCAAACTATTCAACAGAGATACAAATGGCTATTTTGCTAACACCAGAAATCTTCTCAGGTGTTACCTAGAAGTGACGCTCCTCTGAAGAGTTGAAAAACCTTCTCTTTTCAGGGCCAAAAGCAGTTGTGAGTTTTTGCGTAGTAGTAGATGGATCCAATCCCCAGCCCCATTTCCTTAAGGACCAGGGTTTGGAGAATAAAAGCACCTTGGCGGGTGGGAGGGCTGACATAGGGTCTGGGACAGGGAAAACACTGGGAAACTTGTCTATCTGGAAGCCCTGCACTGCATCACAGAGAATTGCTACCATGTGAAAAAGGCCTAGAAATCAAGGAGTGGTGAGAGATACTTCTACTCAGGGGTCATTTGGTAGAAAAGGAGCCGGAGGAACTCATTGGCATAACTCATTCGCATATGCCACACCCCTTGACATCACCGGAAATGTGTCATTAGCATAACTGATTTGCATATGCCACACCCCCTGACATCACCTATCCAAGCTGTTTTGGACCCAATTCTGGCCATTCAGGGCCAAAATTGGGCCCAAAATGGCAAAAAGGGTTTGAAAATGGCTGAAAAGGGGCCCAAAATGGTCAGGATCGGGCTGCTGCTGAGTGGGAGAGTGATCCATCACCCTTCAGAGGCCTGATCTGGGCAGTTTCGGCCCCAATCCAGGCTGAAACGGGCCCCAAATGGCCGAGAGTCAGGTGGGTGGGGCCACCTGACATGTGACCCCTTTGGGGAACTACCGGAACTGCGTTCCTGCGCGTTCCCCCTGAAAATGAGCCCTGCTTCTACTAAAGCTTGTCAAACAACATGCACAAAACGTTTCTGTGGGTCTCAGGTAAGATTGTCTGGTAAGTCCTCCGTCATTCCCCAGAAACTGTGCCGGTGTCGTGAACCAAAACTGGACCTTTGAGTTTCACAAACATTTGCAGTCATCCACGGAAAAGGTTAACCTAGACCTGCCACCCTCTTGCCTAAATCAATTTACTTCTTGTCCTATTGTTGATGAGTGGTGTAAACAAACCCTTCTTTTCCTGTGATATCAGAGATTCTAGTTTCAGGATTGAGGAACTGAAGTCTATTCTGAACCTTGATCCAAATTGTGCTTTTCTGACATAGCCATGAAAGTCTCCTGCTCAGACAAACTTCTCTGAGCAACTTACTATGGCTTGAATCCTGTGCTATCAGAGAATAGCAGCATGCACTGAAGGGGGACTTTCCAGTCTTCTTTTGCTGTAGCATGCCATATCCGCCAAACTCCTTCAGGGGTGAGGTAAAGTTGATGGAAGCCCCGGAACAGAATGAGTGGCAAACTCGGAGTATTAATTGGGAGTGAGGAATAGGTTGTGATTGCTCCTCTCCTCTTCCACGAGTGGACACTGTAGATAGAATCCAAGTTGATGTTCCTCTGGATATGAGATCAGTTTAAAGATAAGAATATGCTAACATACAGTCCATATCTATATATGCCAAAGATGCTAGCTTGTTCTTTCGTTCTCTCTCTCCCTCTCTGACTGTCTTCATCTAGAAGGCCCTACGCAAATCCTATTTTTGCAATATTATAAAATGGACCCTAATAGTTAAAGCAGAATCCTGACCCCGCGGTCATATCGGACAACCTGCACAACGCTGTGGCTGCATCATCACTGATAACTGGTAAACTCTTCCAAATTGTCTGGGTAGGTTGTTCCTGTTTGGCGTGGCATCAGCACCAGGGGAGAGGCCATTTGAATGGTTGATAGCAGGTGCCATTTCATAGGAAAAGAGCTGGAGGAACTCATTAGCATAACTCATTAGCATATGCCACACCCCTTGCCATCACCAGAAGTGTTTCATGGGCATAACTGATTTGCATATGCCACACCCCCTGACCTCACCTATCCTGGTTAGTTTGGACCCAATCCTGGCCATTCAGGGCCAAAATTGGGCCCAAAATGGCAAAAAGGGGCTGAAAATGGATGAAAAGGGGCCCAAAATGGTCAGGATCAGGCCACTGCTGAGTGGGAGAGTGATCTACTACCCATCAGAGGCCCGAATCCAGGCTGAAACGGGTCCAAAATGGCTGAAAGTCAGGTGGGCGAGGCCACCTGACGTGACCTCTTTGGGGAACTGTCAGAACTGTGTTCTGGCGTGTTCCCCCTCGAAATAAGTCCTGGTTGATAGAGTGCTCTCACTTTGCTCTGCTCTACTGACCCTTTCAACATCCCTATCTGCTAGGTCCAATGGAGTTGCAAAGTCCAAAATTGCAGAAAAAGCCAGGCATCCCTTTGAAGAGGGACTGTGGCTTAGTGGCAGAGTGCATGTGGCTCAGTGGCAGAACGTCTTAGAATCTCCATTTTAAGGATTTCAGGTGTTGGGAAGGAGTGCTCTCTGCATGCTGTCAATCAGAATAGACAGTGTGGAGTAGAGATGGGCACGATCAAAAAAAAAATACCGATTAAGCCGTTCGTGGATGCAGGCTGCTGCCGAACCCAGGCCACCGATTCTAACCGATCAAGTCTCATTTCCGATCCGGAATTGGGAAGGCCAAAGTGGGAGGGCACCCTGCTGTTTGCAGCGATATAGGAACAGAGGTTGGTGGCAGCGGCCGCCAGGCCCGGCGGGCAGGGGGAGGCAGGGGACATTCACACACACACACACACACACACACACACACACACACACACACACACACTTAGAGTAGAGGGGGGGAAAGTTTTTAACCTGGCAACGAGCCGCCTCCCCTCAGGGAGGGGACATTCCCAGTGCCGGATCTACGGTTGCCAGTGCTCAGGGCAACCGTAGTCAGGCTCGTAGTCAGGCTCGCCCCCCCGCCCATGCAGCAAGCCGGCTGTCCCGGTGCGCTGTGCAGCTGGCGGCAGCACGAGTGGCTAGGCGGCTGCCCATGCCATTCACCTCTCCCGCAAGACAAGGGGTGGCCGGCTTGCCCGCGCGCCCCTTGTCCTGGGGAAATGAGAACAGCGCAGGCGGCCTTTCAACCTCCTGCGCTACCTTTTGCCTTTCCTTTGTGCCCATGGCTTCAGAACACCCCATTCCCCCCCCCTCCCCTGGGTTGCTGCTCCGTGGTTGGAAGGAAGCCTGCTAATCAAGGAAAGCTGGGCTTCCATTCGTGTTTCGAGGGCGACAGAAGGAGGGCAAACACAGCTCATTCCCCTGGCTCCGTTGCCCCGGGAATAAATTACTGGAGCAAGAGTGTCTGCAATTCCAAACAGAAACCGATATATCCGATCAATTCCCGGACAAGCAAACCCCCGACTGCTGGATCGGTTGCCATGGACGGAACCGATTAGCTGAGTCACGATGGCACAAATGCCAAAATCGGGGTTTTTTTGAAATCGTAATTCAGATCGTGCCCATGTCTACTGTGGAGCTAGCTGGCTGAACCTGCTATAACTTAACATATTTAGGAGTTCATAAGAATTTTTGCACTGAAGCAAGAGCCGATCAGTGCATCAGCCAATTCATTTTTTTCTTCTTTATTGTAGGCAATGCGGCCAGACCATCAGCTAAGTTCACAGAGAGCTGGGATTGCACAGCAGTTTAAAGGATGAACGATAAGCTGGGAGGTGATACGATGATATTCTCCACTTGTGGAATGTAAGGACCCGTCCTAGAAAGTTCTGGAAAAATTTTGGCTTTGCCGTGTTGCTAAAGAGAAGGGGTCAGAATCCTACCCAAGTCTGTTCACAGAGTTGCCAGCTGTCAGGTAGAGGTGGGCAAATTCTCCCACTGCACCCCGTTTCTCACTGCTGATCAATGAAATGGAAGGAGGAAAAAGGGAGAGAAAAAACAGCATTACTTATGCCATCAAAGTCATTAGCTACTGTGATGCTCTAGGAACACCACTGATCTCTGCAGTCTTTAGCATATCGATTTTTGGGACTCTCGTTCAGAATCCCGCTTTATTTCAGATTTCTGCAAACAATCCTACTCTATCGCATATATAATACATTGATAGCATTGCCCTATGTTGTGCCATCTGCCTTGAGTCTCGGTGAGAAAGGAAGACTAGAAATAACATAAATACATCCATTAATAAACAGAGGCTATCGTACTTTCGTCACATCGTGAGAAGACATGATTCTCTGGAAAAGTCAATAATGCTGGGAAAAGTGGAAGGCGGTAAGAAAAGAGGAAGACCTAAAACGAGATGGCTGGACTCAATAAAAGAAGCCAAGTCTGTTAACAAGAGGACATTTTGGAGATCTTTTCATTCATAGGGTCGCCATAGGTCGGAGGCGACTTGACGGCGCATAACACACACAATAACGGAGTGGTGAATTCTAATTCAGACCACATCCTATTCCACTATCACTGAACATTCCTTTAATATTAATAGTATACAGAGTAATTGGAATGCCCAGAGTTCAGCTGTGGGCTCAGCCATCTGTTGGCCTTTCCTGGCCCAGTCACCCCAATTCATGCTTAGGAAGGGAAAATTCGCTTGAAAATGAATCTAAAAGCTTGTCGAAGGAGACTAAAAACTGAAAGGCAATCCCTGCAGCCAGATACCCCCTGTCATGGCCCAGTCTGGACTCAGTGAGGGTGAGGTCTCCTCTGGAGGAGGGGAGCCTTGTGTAGCCAGCCAGGACTCCTCAGGAGAAGAGGAGTTCTGTGTAGCCAGCCCTAGCCCTGACTCAGCAGAAGCCAGTCATCAGGAACAACAGCTGTTGGAGGATCAGAGCTCAAAGCCAGCAGCTGAGAAAGAGGCACCCTCTGTCCCAAATACCACAGGGGAAGCTCAGCCAGGAACATCCAAGGCTACAGGTGCAGTGCAGGGCCGGATCGACGGGGGGCAGGGGGGGTAGTCTGCCCCTGGCACTCCTAAAGGGGGCACCGGGCACAGCTGACAGCCCCGGGAGCGCGTGGGTGGCAGGACAGGGGGTGCGCTTGCCGGCCACCCCCTGGCCTGCAGGGCAGGCAAAGGGCATGGGAGGCCTCCCAGCGACTCGCGCTGCCACCCGCCAGCTCTGCAGCACGCCAGGACAGCCAGCTTGCCACATGGCAGCACGTGCCGCCCTCTGTGATGACATCACAGAAGTGACATCATCACGCAGTGCCAGGAGCGCACGCACGCTGTGCGCGCGAGTGGCCAGTCTTCAGTTGCCCTGGGTGCTGGCATCCGTAGATCTGGCCCTGGTGCAGCGTATCCAAGGGCCTCCACCCCCTCAGGTTCACCCACACCCAAAGAACGCCGCAGACAATGCCCGAGACTGGAGCTGCAGGAGAGACGGTGCAGTGCTTGTCTCCTGAGCCAACGCCAGCTGCTGGAGAACGATGATGAGTAGCGTCAGGATGGAGCCCCAGCAGCTGGCTGAAAACCACGCCTGGCTATAAAAGCCAGTCTGGAGAAACTGCCAGGCGTGGGAGCAATGTGTTGATTACCTGCAACCATGCCCTTGAACCTTGCATCTTATTCTTGCCTGCATCTTGGCTTGACATTCTCATGCTTTGACCTACGGACTGGACTTGACTTTTGGACTCTGGGACACACCCCTGGTGTTTACCTTGTGCTCTGACTACAGACTGGACCTGGCTTTTGAATCTTGAACGTTCCTTTGGCTTCATGTCAGTGCTTGGACTATCAGCTTGGGCAGGCCCAGCCCATGACACCCCCCAAATCCCAAACGCATCCTTATTTGCACCTACAATTTATCCGCTACTTATTTTTAGAAGGTATAAAAATAAGCCTTGAGAAGTTAGAGTTAGCTAGAAAGCCTACAACCAAAAAAAAAATAGACGAGTAAAGTAGCACAATTAAATTATCTTCCGTTTGGGGCATTTAAGATAATCAGATTAGGGTGCTGGCCTGAAGAATACAATATATAGGACAATCTTTCACTGGCAGATAAGAGCTGGATTAGATGATTTAATAATTCCCATCATTTCTATTCACATTTGAACAAATTGCCTGCCAAGGATAGATTCCTCTTTAAAATCAAATCTGGGTTTGCATTATTAGATCCCAAAAGGGTAACTTCATTTGGCGTTTTATATGACTTAAAAGGCTGGTGCAGCCTCAGCACGCGCAAGGCAAACATTGTTTTGGGGATGACCTTGTGAACGTTTTCCTGCTCGGAGGCACAGTTACTGTCAGGAAGGTGAAGGCTAATACGATTTTGGATTGCACGAAGGACCAGATTTTATTGACAAAGGTACCAGGCGCACAGATCGGCCCGACTCCTGTGAAGATTGGAGTTGCATTTAGTGAGATTTGATGAATCAAAATTCCCCTGCCCCCACCTCTCATAACACTTATTTGTGAATATCCTGCATCAACCAGGGCTTTAATGAATCCAAGTTCAAGCTAAGCTACATGATGGTTGTCAAACTAGATGTGAACATTTTGCAAGGAGTGAATTCCCCCCAGAAGCTAAAATGACAAAACTGAGGCTATTGTACTTTGGTCACATCACGAGAAGACAAGATTCCTTGGAATAGTCAATAATGCTGGGAAAAATGGAAGGCACTAGGAAAAGAGGAAGACCTAAAACGAGAGGGCTGGGCTCAATAAAAGAAGCCACGTTCTCCAGTTTGCAAGATCTGAGCCAGTCTGTTAATGATTGGACATTTTGGAGGTCTTTCATTCATAGGGTCACCATAGGTTGGAGGTGACTTGATGGCACATAACACACACAGGCATGTTAAGTTTTGGGGCACAGTTCAAAGTCCTCTCTTTCCCAACAGATTTAACTTGCTACAATCCAAGAACACTATATGTAGCTTGGCTCTGAAATGCAGAGATTGAACCTGGAACCTTGTGCATGGCAAAGAAGACGCTCTTCTATTAAGCCCCAGCCCCTTCCCAATGGGTGGGCACCAACGAGTGGTCAAGATTGGGCAAAAAAATCCTTTAGTTAGCTTCCCACAGGGAGCTCCAACTATGTACTCAATTTTAGATCCATCTTTTGCTCTCGTTGTGCATGTTCCTACCTACAAAATCCATATCTGTTGCCATGCGGAATCAATGCTTGTAGTCACCTTATTTCTAAACAAATTGAATAAATCCAAGGAGCTTCGAAGACAGGCCCTGTTTATTTATCTCACGATAAGCTTCCGGTTTTTCTGCTGCCGACATTTTGGTCAATAAAATCTGCAGCTCACACAATATAAACGTGATTTATATGTCATCTTGCTGACAATAACAGCACCTCCAAACAGGGGAGCTTTACGAGGTTATCGCCCAAATGCTGATTGCTTTGCTTCAGTGCAAGTGGTGCCAGATATAAAAAAACCCTGAATAAGGACATTTGGGAACAACGAGCTTTTTGCTTCTTAGCGCTGAATGCCTGGGAAGTCAAACAAGGCCCCCTGGTACTCTACGCCCCTGTACAACTAAGTCTACTGGTTGGAGAAGGAAGAGCGGGAAGTTCAAGACAAGCTACCAATACTCAAACTTAACATGCCTGTGTGTGTTATGGGCCATCAAGTCACCTCCAACTTATGGTGACCCCATGAATGAAAGACCTCCAAAATGTCCAATCATTAACAGACTGGCTCAGATCTTGCAAACTGGAGAATGTGGCTTCTTTTATTGAGCCCAGCCCTCTCGTTTTAGGTCATCCTCGTTTCCTTCTGCCTTCCATTTTTCCCAGCATTATTGACTTTTCCAAAGAATCTTGTCTTCTCATGATGTGACCAAGTTCAAGACCAAGCTACCAAGCTAGCAATACACTGTTCTGCAGCGGGATAGCAAGATTCAAGTCCCAACAGCACCTTAAGGACCAAAAAGCTCTTGCCTCTTGAAAGATTATTCCCTGGAAATCTTCATAGAATTGTAAGGTTGGAAGAGATCTCCAGGGTAATCTAGTCCAATGCCCTGCACAATGCAGGAAATTCATAACTCCCCCCCCCCCACACACACACTTCCACTGACCCCTGCTCCATGCCCAGAACATAGCAAAACAGTGTCAGGATCCCAAGCCAAACTGACCTGGGGAAAATTGCTACCTGACCTCAAGGTAAAAGATCTCCCACGGTACTAAAGAACAATTACAACTGATCTTAAAGTGCACCGTGCCAAAGACAATGAACATCCAATGATATATATTTCTACTCATAAAGTGCAAGCTGCATGATATGCAGTAAGCAATAACTAATCCATATGCAATTCACATCCACGAATAATTACAAAATCATGAGAACAGATCACGTTGCCGAGGAGTATTCTTTTACTCCTCGGCTGTAAGAGTGAAAACAAGGCTGGGTATCCACAGCAGTCTTTCGACCAAAATGTCCCAAAGTCTCTAATCACAGGCGCAAGGGTGCAACTCCAGGGTGGGAAATTGCAGAAGGACCGTCCAGCTGAGGAAGAGGAAGAGGTCTGCAGCTGCTGAGAATTGCTCGACAGGAGGCTAGCTGCTCTCCTGTTTCGGCAATCTTTCTCGAGAGCGTTCAAAGTCAGCAAGAGTCTCCATCTCCAGTTAGTCAAACAACAACGGTGAACAACCATAATAGGCACCCAGATACCAACCTTGGTATCTGGGTGCTTATTATGGTAGGGCCAAGCTACACATGACGAATGACACTTGAACAGCAAGTGTATTTCTCCCTGTTCACTTGCCCTCCACTCAATCCACTTGCCGTTCAAGTGTCATTCGTCATGTGTAGCTTGGCCCGTAGTTCACTGTAGAAAGTTGTTCCTCCTGTTCCTGGTCTTTGGGCCAGGTACGTGATGACCTTCCCTTCCCTTCCCTTCCCTTCCCTTCCCTTCCCTTCCCTTCCCTTCCCTTCCCTTCCCTTCCCTTCCCTTCCCTTCCCTTCCATCTCTATGTTTTCATCTGCACTCAAGTATTTCCCGGATTAGTTACTCAAAGTCGACAAGGCAAATCTTCCCAAAGAAGCCAGCAGGAGACACCAATGATCTTTCTGACTTTACCTGGTGACTTATCATACTTAACAAGTTTCCCAGGGTTGTAGCCTTGGCCCAGCCATTATCCATTACAAGTGAGTATAAAAAAACCATAAAGAGTCTAGGGCCATCGTCACACGGGCATCTCTTCCGTTAAATTTACAGCATATAGCGTCCTACCTGTTATCGGCACAGTAACGTTTCTTTGGGTCACCTAACGGCTCTTCGCGCCACCAGCTGTCCACACCGAAGCACTCTGTTCTGTTCTCTCTAACCGCGCAGAAGCAGCTCCTCCCCCCCCTTTTTTTTATTATTCTGGCGTTTAATTCCGCTATAACGGAATAACAGCATATAAACATTCCGTTAGAGCAAAACATTACGATCCTTTTGTTTTTCCAACTTTGAAATTATATAAATAGCCCTTTGCCCGCAGAAAACTCCCTGTCTGATGTGATCCCCAGCGCTGAAGACTCTGCCATGGCGATTGAGTCATTTTTACTTCAGCAGAAAGTTTGCATTGTGTTATGTCGTTATGGCGTTATAAGGACATAATAAAATTTAAAAAAAGGGGAGTCGCAGGAAGAAATGGATTCTGGGATTGAAGGGAGGGCATAGGACGTTGAGGCATTCACACTGAGGCACAAAATAGCGCGACTATCAAGCACAAAGCAGAAGAGAGAAAATCGCTACAGTGTTGGAATAAGGTGGGTGTTTGCTGGGAAATAGCGCCATTTCAGCGCTAAATAAAAGCCCGTGTGACGACGGCCTAGTATAACTTACAATGATGAATACGATGACAGCGGATACTTATGGGAGCCAAAGGAACCTGGAAGTCCAAGAATTCTACTTTTCTGCAATGCCTTTTCTCTGGCACTGATTGACAGGCAAAGAGGAATTGGGACACATTTCACACATGCATTGCTCTGGTTGAAATCCTGGAAAACACTTACAGAGTCCAATTTTATCACTGGTTTGCTCTGTTTTTTTCCTCCAGTAACACAAATAACTTTCTATATAAAAGGCAAACTGTGTTTCAGACAACTCACTTTTTCCTGGTGTGCCTGCACAGGAGCACCAGGATAAAAACTGAGTTGTAGGCAAAATGGTCTCCGGAGGGCACCGATGCAGCAGGAAGTCCACGCCTGTGCGATCCGCCACTCCTTCAGCCGCATGGGGAACACGGCTGAAGCACAGCTTGGCCATTGGCACAGCCCTGGCCTGGCCCATCATGTGAGCTGCCAAGGAAGCTCAGCCTGCAGCCCGCCCTGCTCCCCTCCCTGTTGGACTCGCCGCCTCCATTCCTGGGCACTGCTGGACGCCGCAGCCCAGAGGCGATACCGGCAGAGCCTCCGATGCCACTCCCTGGTTGATTTGCTGGCGGTGAGGTGAGCGTGGGTAGGCAAAACCGAGATGTCCACTGTCACTTTCACTCCTGTGCTCCTCCGCCCCTTTCCCTTTCCCAAGTGGCGCAAAAGAAAACTGGCGGGTACGTGGGCGAACGGTGCTGGGAGGGAGAGCAGGTGGGGGCTGCCCAGGCTCCGTTTTCTAGGGCCCACTTTTTTTAAAAACGAGCTCCATTGCTAGTGTTCACATAATTCATTCACACACATTTGATGCTAAGTTCTCTTTCTGCATGTAAATACAGTGTTTAGCTACCTGAGGGGGGAAAGGATCAATTAACACGAGGCAGTAATAAATGCCCAGTTTGTTCCAGAGGAGATACTCTAAAGATGTGAAGTAGGGGAGCTTTGGTTGGAATTTCCCCATCGCCAGATGATGTTAAGCATCTGGCTGATTATTTATTTCTCATCCTCCTTTCCCGCTGGGCACAACGGCTTTTAATCAGAGCCGCTCCGACAGAAAGACTTGCACCCACTTATGTTAACTTTACAAGTTACACAACCGGCAATGCGAGCGCATTGATGCCATCTGTAGAACATCAAGTAAGGATTCCAGACAGGGATTTGGCACTGTGTGGCAATCCAGAAGGGGGAAACCTAAGCTTTGGCTGGCTCCCGGGTGCAATTCATTATTTTCTTATTTAATAAGAAAATCTGCTCAAGATATAAGGGTGAAGGCTGGTTAGCAAAGTGAGGATGGAAACTATTAATAACGCAGGGAAGCGGCCAGCCCAGAAACACCCACACAGTCCCTGGAAACAAATTAGAAACTCATTTATTTGGTGCCAGTGTGGTGTAGTAGATAGCATGTTGGGTTTAGATGTGGGAAACCCAGGTTATGAAGTGCGGCCTTGTACTGAGAAAAGACCAATGGATCGTCTCGCCTTGCACTGTCAACAGCTCTCTAGCTCTCTCTGGGAGACATTTTTCCTTGGCTCTGCTAACTAAAATAACAAGGCACTGCCTTGTGCTAGCACAAGAGCATCTAGGGCTGTCCTGCCTACTTCAGCTGGTAATTGATCTCCATAAACGTTCCTTGCGGAGAATTCCCTGGCCTAGCTACTCTCCTCACCCAGGACTTAACACAGGCCCTCTACAACTCTGCTACGACTACTGGCTCAAACTTCCAATCTGCTGCTCTGGATCTCTTAGGAAAGTTGCCACGCCTTATTTATGTAACAGGCCTGCTGCGAGGTAAATGGAGGAGTGCTTCACTAGGCCTTTCCACAAATAAATTTGCACGCAAATTTGTTCTACTTATGCATGGTACTGTTCTCCAGAACCTCTGGGTGCCGCCGCCTCTCTTTCTTTATGATCTTTCACGCAGCTGCCCCTTTCCATGAAGCTTCTGCTCAGTTGTCACTAAAATGAAACTGGAGTAGGTGGAACTTCCTGCCTTTTTATTTCTGCTTCTCCTTTCCCTTGGGGTTCTTAAGGCCCAACTATACCTTTTGTTTTTCTTGGATATCCCCCGAGATGGGCCACGGACATGTTTTGGGAGCTCCGTGTGAGGGGTTCCAATTTGGATCACGACTAAGTAGCATGAGGGGGGGCTTTCTTTCCCATACCAAATTCCTTATTTGAAATGCTGCCCGGCAGAAGCTATTAGCTCTGTTGGGGAAAGCAGTATGTGGTACATGCTTACTAGTACATGCTTACGTCAGAGCAGCAGGACTCTAATTTGGAGAACCGGATTTGATTCCCCACTCCTCTGCTTGAAGCCAGCTGGATGACCTTGGGTCAGTCACAGCTCTCTCAGCCCCACCAACCTTACAGGGTCATTGTTGTGGGGATAATAATAACATACTTTGTAAATCCAGAGGAGTTAGCTGTGTTCGTCTTTAGTTGCAATATAGTAAAGTGTCCAGTAGTCCCTTTAAGATTAACCAACTGTATTGTAGCATAAGCTTTCGAGAACCACAGCTCTCTTCATCAGATGCATGAAGAAACTGGCCAGAGATTATCAGAAGTTACTGCCTTTCAGGCATTGCATAGATGGAGGGGAGGGGCCACACTCAGCCTGAATGGTGCACTCCACCACTTTCATGACTTTTGCAACTGATCTACTCCCCTCTCCCATCACCACCTATATATCTCTAGCCAGTTTCTTCATACCCACCATGCGTCTGAGAAAGAGAGCTGTGGTTCTCAAAATCTTATGCTACAATAAAGTTGGTTAGTCTTAAAGGTGCTACTGGACTATACTTTGTAAACTGCTCTGAGTGGATGTTAAGTTGTCCTGAAGGGCGGATTATAAATCAAACGTTGTTGTTTTTATTTTTACTACTACTACTACTACTACTACTACTACTACTACTTCTACTACTACTACTATTATGTGTATCCCCAATGGGGGAAATAATGCCTCTCTGGGACCATTTCAGGATGAAAAACAGCCTGGGGGGGGAGGTCTAAGATATTTCTTCCAACATGCTGTAGTTGTGATCCAAATTGGGCCCCACGTATGTGATAAGCATGGTGCTCCCAGAACATGTCTGTAACCCAATCTGGGGATATACCCAGGAAAATCATAACATGCAGTTAGTTGTACCCTGGTCAGAATTTAGACTGTAAACCTGGGAGTAGGCAATAACCTTGTTCTGATGTTACTATGACAACTACAACAACAAAGGGAATGCTCCCGTGGTATACAGTAAATAACACTAACAAGTATATAAATGAAATCTATAAAGTGCAAATGAAATTTATAAAGTGCTTTTGCACTTTATAAATTTCATTTATATACTTGTTAGTGTTATTTATTGTATACCATGGGGGCATTCCTTTTTTTGTAGTTGTATTAGACCATGGTAGCTTCTCCTTCGGGGGGTTTGATGTTACTCTGAGCCAGACATCGGATCAGACCCCAGACGGATTGTGGGAAGGTCACCTGAGGAGGTTTTTGCTTTTTGCTCCACCAAGACTGTCAGAACTGCCACGGACATTGGTGAGGGAGGACAGCTGCATCAGGACCCTGCTAACAAGTTAGACTTTTAGGAAGAAATGTGAACGCCACCAACAGCCCTGCCCTGGGAACTCCTTTTAACTGCATGGTGAGATCCCAATTCTGGACGGGACCACCACAGCACGGTGGGAGGAAGGGATCCCGTCTTCACCTCCGCACCATTTTTTCTAACCTGAAATGGCACTGGGAGGACATACAGCCAAATAATGCCTCCCCGACACTGTTTAGAGTTGGAAAACTGGTGCAGGGGCATCAATGGTCCCAACCAGAATTGGCCCCCTGCAGCTGAATTTAAACGAGATTTTCGGTGGGTGCTCTCCAACGGGGTGAACTTGGGGACGCCTGTCTCGTCTCGTTTGGCCCTAGGATCAACATTCCCAATACTAACTTCAAGTCAGCATTTTTGATGTGAGTATCCTTAACTGTGATTGCTGCTTACCTAAGACTTGCCAAGTGGCTCTAGGCCTAAAACCTCGCAGTAATTTCTTGGCCCATACATAATTTCATGGTGGGAAAACAAATCAACCAGTCCTTTTTCTTTGGATCAGACTCTCAAATTTAGTTATCACAATGACGATAAGGGCAAAAGAGGACTTCGGGCATCTGGCATTTTAGTAATTAGGGCAAATTTTTATGTATGTATGTATGTATGTATGTATGTATGTATGTATGTATGTATGTATGTATGTATGTATGTATGTATGTCATTTATAGTCCACCTTTCTCACTGAGTCTCAAAGTGGATTACACAGTATGAGATTAGTACAATCAGTATCAAGTACATTTCAATACAGTATCAAGGATATTTCCATAAACAATGCCATAGGATAAATAGATACAAGTTTAAAAGACATAGTAGTAGCAAGAATCCAATACAGAGTAGAAAAAATACTGAAGCAGAACATAATCAATTCTAGGACTAACATTAGACAACATAGAGCACTGGTGGCACATAGGAATACATATTTAAAGCAGCAGATAATATGTAAAGCAAGATAGTGATGAAGTCTATGGTTCCTAACTCATTAACGAAGCATCTGAGACCCTATTCCTACAATACATCCCTCCCAGTTGAGTAAAAAGCCTTTTTGAATAGTTCAGTTTTGCATTGTTTATGAAAAACAAGGAGAGTGGGGGCTCTCCTGACTTCCTCAGGTAGGTCATGCCACAGGATAGGGACCACCAGAAAAAGCCCGTGTACGGGATGGTGCTGACTTCACCTGTGTGCAGCCTGGCACCTGCAGGAGACCCAATTTTTTAGCTCCTTGTTGAGCTTACACCAGTTTTGCTTTCCGGGTCAATGGTTGCAATTGGGAGGGGCAAGGCACTCTGTCCCCCCACCTTCTTTGTGGCCATCTGATACCGTTAGCACTTGTAGTCCCCTCTTTTTCCTGTCACTCTTGGAACCCACTGTTCTCCCCTTGTTCATTCCTCCTCAAAAGATCCCAGGCAGCCAAAGATCATGTACTGGATGTGACGTCACCACACTGTACATCCAATCAGGTTTGGTAATTTGTTGGGGACACTATGGGCAAAGCCAAACTGTTCAGAGGGATAGGAAATCCTTCCTATACAAGCAATAGGGGCAATCTTAAGCTACTGGTGACCCTGACCTGGATAGTCCAAGTGAGCCTGATCTCATCAGGTCTCAAAAGCTAAGTCTTAGTTAGTAATTGGATGAGAGACCTCCAACAAAGACCAGGTTGCAGAGGTAGGGAACAGCAAACCACCTCTGTTAGTCTCTTGCCATGAAAACCCCACTGGGGGGGGTCACCATAGGTCAGCTATGACTTGAGGGCACTATCTATCACCAAGCTACTGGTGACTACAACACAAACATTTGCTTGGCTTAAGAAAACTGCTGAAGGAGAGGATTCCAATTTTGAACAATGTTTTTGTGAAACACCCTCCCTTTTGTCGCCACTCTAATTCAACTACAGCCCCTTCCATTCACCTTTCTATCCCTACCACACACTAAAATGTCCCTCTTCTACCTACTCTGAAATGAGGTCAGGCCATGTGGGAGGAGGGCGGCACCTTAGCCTGGCTGGGAGGGGACACAACGTTTACCAAAAGCAAGTTCCAAATCATAACCTTTGCAATACCCATTTCCAACTGAGCCTCTCATCCAATCACATTCGTGTTCGTTCGTAGTCTAAGGTTCATAAAATTTCGAGTAGTTTTGCATCACTCTTCTACCATGCCACAGATTGTGCAAAGCTGAAATGTTCAGGAGTGCATGTTCATCAAGGGATTAGGATAGGTTTGCTAGCCTCCAGGTGATAGCTGGAGATCTCCTGGAATTACAACTGATCTCCAGGCAACAGAAATCAGTTCCCCTGGAGAAAATGGCTGCTTTGAAGGGTGAACTCTATGAAATTATACCCCACTGAGGCCCCTCCCCTTCCCAAACCCCACCCTCTTCAGGCTTCACCCCCCATATCTCCAGGAATTTCCCAACCTGGACCTGGCAACCCTAGATTAGAAGTATAGTCGAACAGAATTGCTACAAACTGCAGTTTGCAAAGAGCCAATTTCATAGCTACCCTCAACCAAAAGAGCCTGAAGCCTGTATCTCCAAGAGGCCTGCAGCTTAGCCATTCTTTCAACGGTGACTTTTTCAAAGTAGGAACCAACCGCCATTCACAAGCACTGTCGGTTAAGGGCCTGCCAAAAGGCAGATGCTACATTAGGGAAGGGTGCTCAGAAGAGCCACAAGAGACATGTCAAAGGCCACATGTAGCTCCAGTCCAGTGGATGAATATGCATTTTGCCTATACGAAAACTCAAGTATTGGTTTCCATTTAAAAGGAACTCAAATAAGGAAAGGACTCTGTCCCTGGATCTGGAAAGATCCTCTTGGTCACAATACATAAAAACTGAGTTAGATGGAACAATTGTCTGACTTGGTATAAGGCAGCTTCTAAAATTCAACACGAGGACCTGAATTCTGTTGAATCTATTTAACTCTGTTGGGTAAAATCATGACAACATCAATAATAACAGAAGAAGAGAGAAGGAGAGAGAAGGTCAAAGAGAAGTAGGCAGTGCATTCCATCTTGCTGGTTTGGGTTAAAGGTGGACCCTGAGTCCACGAAAACATGAAGATCATTCCATTAGTGGAATTCCAAGGGGTTTTATGGAGCAGAGATTGTGTATTTTAGAAAGGATGTTTGATGGGCTGGTATAGCATTTTCACCATTTATCAACCAGGCATTCAACCACAGGATTTTTAGACCTGATACGTTATTGACCAGCCACCCAGTGTTCGTATGGCTGGGAAGCTATGAAAGGAGACAAATCTTCAATAACTGAATTCTTAATCTGGCTAAGGTTGCCAGCTCCAAGTTGGGAAATTCCTGTAGATCTGGGGGGTGAAACCTGGACAAAGTGGGGTTTGGGGAGGGAAAGGACCGTGGCATGGCATAATTCCATAGAGTCCACCCCCTAAAGTAGCCATTTTCTCCAGGTGAACTGATCTCTGTGGCCTGGAGACCAGTTATAATTCCGGGAGATCTCCAGCCACTACCTGGAGGCTGGCAACCCTAAATCTGGCAGATCTGGTGTCCAACGCCATACTTCCTTCGGCCTGACACTTTGGGGATATCAGAAATAGAGCTGCACCCATAGCCGCTCTTCTCCAGCCACTTGAACACCTCTTATTCACAGATATTTTATGTGGAGAAGAGTCAGTCATTGCAGTCAGCAAGAGAACAGCCGACAGCAACCTAATAGGCTTTCTCTGTTTTCCTTTGAGGGCTTAAATACTGAGGTTTTGTGAATACGTTCAAAGCCAGACAGTGGCGAGCAGAGCGCCCATATTTCTTTGGAAAGACTGTCGGACCTTTGGCCAGAAGAAACAGTGCCAGACATATAACACAAAGCCTATACTTCAATTTTCAAAAACTAAACACTGTGATTTATACCTTTTGGAAGGGGAAGGAAAAAAAAAACACTAAAAGAACATTCTGTGTAGTGTTAACATTTTGCCAGAAGTTTGTGGGTTGGATGAGGAGATACATTCCTGGAGCCTAGACATCACCGAACATTATTTTTTTTAATATATAAACAAACAGAATGGCAAGGAAATCAAAATTCCCCCAAAGGACAGCCTGTACTGGTTTCCTTTCAGCGTTCAATTATATAAATATATTTACATAAAGGATAAATTTAGTTTTATTCACAGGCAACGGGTTCGGGTCGAAGCTGTGGAGAGTTAGGAAGACAGTGTCAAAAATTCCCCTCAAAGTGTTGTTCAGTAAGTTCATCTTTACACCATCTCAGCCTTTCCCCACATAGGTGGCATTTCTTTAAAGGGATGTACTTAGGGTTGCCAGGCCCCCTCAACCTCCGGGCGGGGGATAGAGGCCTGGCACTTACCTTGGGGGAGAGGGGGTGCGCGTGTGCAAAGCACACTTGCATCCAGACAGGCGTGATGACGTCACTTCAGAAGTGACGTCATTGGTAGCCCCTGGGAGCATGACCAGCCTCCGCAGGGGCTAAAAATGGGCCCAATCCACACTGAAACGGGCCCTTTTTGAGGCACTGTGGAGCACAGGAGCGCTCCTGCACTCTGCAGTGCCTCAAAAAGGGCCCGATCCATGGCAAAACGGGCTCGTTTTTGGGCGCTGCAGAGCGCTCCAGCGTTCCACAGCACCTCAAAATGGGCCCGATTCGTGAAGAAACGGGCCTGTTTTGGGGCTCTGCGGAGCGCAGGAACTCTCCTGCGCTCTACAGTGCCCGAAAAAGAGCCTGTTTTGCCGCAGATCGGGACCGTTTTCAGGTGCTGCGGTGCGCAGGAGCACTCCTGTGCTCTGCAGCGCCGCCGATCCAAGCCCAATCCTGGTGGCTGCTGCACAGAGGAGCGCACCACACTGTGGGGGAGCCCGCAGGGAAGGTGCACGCCCCCCGCCGGTTAGGTAAGTAGGGGCGGGGTGGGGGTGGCGGGGGATCCCCTGCCCCCACCGGGGGTCTGGAATCCCTAGATGTCCTAAATATTTCACAATCACCCTAACAGTGAAATCCTAATTTCAATGGAATTAAACTGGAGAAACTCAGATTTCAGTGGGCTCAGACTGGAATAATTCTGTTTAGGATTGCACTGTAAGGCCCTTTTTGATGGTATATTCACCTACTACTTATGAAAGGAGATAGGCAGAAAATGGCTGAAGACAGAAATCCTGGAAATGTCAGAAAAAATCATCCTCAAATATGAGAGGGCCTCAGAAACCTCGGTGGACACAGGCCTCAGACCTGTACTTGACTTTTCCGGCCATGAATACATGCCTATAAGGTTAGGCAAGCCTTAGATGGCAGATTTTGGATTGGGGCCCAGTTGTCTGAAGAAGCTAAGACAAATAAACGATTAGGGTTGCCAGCCTCTAGGTGGTAGCTGGAGATCTCCCGGGAATTACAACTGATTCCAGGCCACAGAGATCAGTTCCCCTGTTGAAAATGGCTGCTTTGAAGGGTGACCTCTATGGCATTATACCCCACAGAGGCCCCTCCCCTCCCCAAGCCCCACTCTCTCTAGGCTCCACCCCCAAATCTCCAGGAATTTCCCAACCTGGACCTGGCAACCCTATAAATGATGGATACGGAAGTTACCATTTAGTCAGACAAAAAGTGGAAGTCTAGGTGAAAAGAAGCTGAAAGTGTTCCTCAGCAGTGGTCTAGTCTGTTCACTCCCGTCTTATGAATAGCTTTTCCCTTCTTTGCCTGTGTGGCCAAAACATATGGAAGCTTGCTCCTATTTAGGCCTTTTAAGGCCTTTTCTGGAAACCTGATCATCCCGTGGACCATTTCCTGGTAAGAGTGGGATATTCATCAAGTAAACAATGCCATTTGGATGAAATGAAACGGCTTAAAAACTCCCTTGGAAGCTAGCGGTGGGGGGATCTATAACTTCTGGGTGGACAGATATGATGGGCTGCAATTTAATCTTCGAAGGTAAAATATTAGGAAACTGCATGATGGATTCGGTGCATTGCTCCCCACTAAATGGGCAAATGTGGTGCTTTCTTGAGGCTATTCATATATATAACTAAAGCAGCAATGAGCCTTTTGCTGCGTTTTATATTCCCTGTGAAATCTCTTTGCCGCATTTGAAGCAGCGCAAGAGTTAAGAGATTAGGAAAGTTCTCTTTGGGTGGGGAGGAGAATGCTTGACCTGCAGCAATGTTTGAAAACAGATATTTGCCGGCAATTTGACAACACAGTTAGGGAAATAAAAAGCCTCACGGGGTGGATCTGTTAGCAGGAGGAAACTAAATCTCACAGCTAAGCGTATGACCAATATTTTATAGGGCCTATTAACAGGGGGCAACTAAACACTGTGTTCAGGCTGCATGATGCACACCCTTATTGTGATATGCTGAGAAACGATATCTTGAAACAGCTAAAGACGATTCATACATTACACAGCACTAAACCCGGGTTTGCCAGCAAAGGTAAGACCACCAAGCACCTACAGTCATTCCTCGTTCTAGGATGAGTGCAAAGGTATGGAGTACAGATGGGCGCGAACAGAAAAAAAAAACCCCGAACGTGTTCGATGTTCGTTGCCATCCACAAACAATGAACATTGACAGACATGATCCTGTTCATGAACATGTTCGTTGTTTGTGGGGGCCAGCAGGCTCTCATCCAGCCATCAAGATCCCTACTGCGCCACTCCCAGAAACCCTACCTGAGCGGGCAGCAGGAAATGTACCAATAATAAATAATAGCTTGGTCCCAGAGCCTGGCAGCAGCCCTGGGACCTGAAGGGGTAGATCCCTATCCCACCACACACACAAAAAATTCAAGCTCCAATGCACTCACCCTGTCTTTCTAACAGCAGCTGTCTCTCCCTGAAAACCAGAGCTGGGAGCCACCTCCCCCCCCCCCGGTCTTTTCCTCTTGTAACAAATTTGGAGCTCCAGTCCACACTTGGAAGGAAGACCTGACTATCAAGCTAAATTGGGCTTAGATTGGGGTTTCCAGCGCAACAGCAGGAGTTCAGACAGAGTTCAGACAATCCCTGCCTCCGTTGCCAAGGGAACTGATTGCAGGTGCCAGACTGTCTGGCTTGACGAACAGCAACGAATAAGGCTTGCAAGGACCACCTGTTTGTTTCAAATGGGGCCTCACGAACAGCTTGTTCGCGAACAGCAGATTGGGTTGTTTGTGGCTTTTTTTGGTTCGTATTGCTGTTCGTGTCCATCTCTAGTATAGAGTGCATGTTTCTAAGCACCTATTCTTCACTCACATTTCATATTTTTAGATCACTTGAGGTGTAAAGAGGTTTTCTCAGTGTAATCCAGCTCAAATTTCAACTCACAAGAATGGCTTCAGGTAAGCCACTCTCCCTCTGCCTTAGGACCCCTCCCCTTCTCACTGGCAATATCTGATAATTGTGTTAACCTACGTGGATATCCCAAGCTAGCCCGATCTTGTCAGATCTCAGAAGCAAAGCAGGGTCCACCCTGATGAGCACTTGGATGGGATAAAGGTAGCTCATAGGAGCACGCATTTAAGACAACAGGAAGTGCATAAGGCAACATAGTGGTGAAGTCTATGGTCCTTAACTCATTAGCAAAGTATCTGAGAGCACTTCCCTATAACTCAAAAGCCTTTTTGAATAATTCAATTTTGCATTGTTTGTGGAAAGCTAGGAGAGTGGGGGCTTTCCTGACCTCCTCAGGCAGGCCATTCCACAGGGTAGGGGCCACCACAGAGAAAGCCCATGTACGGGCTGCTGTTGATTTCGCTAAAGTGCAAGGTAGCACCTGCGGGAGACCCTGCACACATGGGCTGTCCCTTTGGAGACATGACTTGGTGATTATGTACTATTGGGGTTGCCAGCTGCATGTTGGGAAATTACTAGAGATTTGGGGAGTGGAGCCTGGAGAAGATGGGGTTTAGGGAGAGGGGAAGGACCTCAGTAGGGTATTACCCTCCAAAGCAGCCATTTTCTCCAGGTGAATTAATCTCCGTGGCCTGGAGTAAAAAAAGGTAAAGCTAGTCCCCTGTGCAAGCACCGAGTCATTACTGACCCATGGCGGGACGTCGCATCACGATATTTTCTTGGCAGACTTTTTGTTATGGGGTGGTTTGCCATACCACCAAAGAATTCAAGGGTCGCTACACAGAGGCAGGCAATGGCAAAGCACTTCTGAACATCTCTTGCCTTAAAAACCCTACGGGGTCGCCGTAAGTCCTTCTTCATACAACTCTCTTCTAAAAGTCCAAATGAACATTACCGTATGCTAACTAATGGGTAACAGTTAATAAGGACTAACAACATTTGCAGCTGTTTTAGTCGAGACAGCAAAGGGAATGCATGGAAGTGGTAAAGGAGAGGGAAGCCTCCTTTGGAATACATCTTGCAATTCATTGGAGTTGCCTTGCTGTAATGACAATCAATCACAACAGGAAAACAAAAAAAAAAACAGTGAAGAGATTACAGTTTCAAGGGCTTTGAGAGAGGTACCCGTTATGAGCGGAACCGGCAATTAGATAAACCTGCAAACTAAGGGCCAAGCTACACATGATGAATGACACTTGAACGGCAAGTGGATTGAGTGGAGGGCAAGTGAACAGGGAGAAATACACTTGCCGTTCAAGTGTCATTCGTCATGTGTAGCTTGGCCCTGAGATGGTCTTTTCATTTGTCCTGTTGCACATTCATTATGCACTCTGTACATGAAACAAACCAAGGTTTGGGGGCTTGGGGAAAAATGGAAAAAAGGAATGGGTTTGCCATAATTGACGCAGACTTTCACTGGCAACACAAAATGCATGTTTCATAGACCTTGCAATCAGCAGGTCCCTTTAAGCTATCAGCCGGTGGCAGGGCCCTTTAAACTGCCCAAACTCCAACCCCCACCCTCTGCCCCAGCCCTAAACTTACCTTCCCCTGCGGCACGGCGTCCTCCCTCTCCTCCAGCGAAGGGTAGGAAGGCAGTTTTCGGCCTCCTCTGCCCCTGCACAGGCCCGCAGAGGTATGGAGGAGGCCAAAAACAGCCTTGCCACCCCTCAAATAGCCACACAGTGGCCATTTGAGGGGCAGCAAGACCATTTTCGGCCTCCTCCGTCAGTCTGCGGGCCTGCGCAGGGGCAGAGGAGGCGAAAAATGGCCTTGCCACCTCTCACAGGAGGAGGGGGAGGACGCCACAGGCCACAGGAGTCCTAAAGGTAAGTGTGGGGCTGGGGGCTGGGGTTTGTGGGCTGTTTAAAGGGCCCTGCCGCTTGCAAGCGGCAGGAAAAGTTTAAATGGCCATTTCCTCAGGGAAATGGCCATTTAAATTGTCCCTTTCCCAATGCGACCCAAACGAACCCGAACCAGTAACCAGTTCGTGGAAGTTCGTAGAAAGGAGCTTCCACAATCCGTGGTTTGTGAGTCATGAACTGGCCTGGTTCGTGCATTTTTTTGGGTCGTAATTGGATTCGTGCCCACCTCTAGCTGTGACTCACGAAAGCTCATACCCTACCACAAATTTTGTGGTACTTTTCTACTGCAAAATATCTGAGGCAGCAGATGTTGGGAAAAATCAGCACAGAACGGCTTCTAGTGAAAGAAAGAATCACAGAGTTATCGACCAATGGTTTGACCAGCTCCAGACATTCCCATACAACACTGTCTAGCCCAGCCCTAGCTATCTGGCAGAAGTCTTTCCCAACACCGGTTATTTAGGATCCCTTTAACCAGAGATGCTGGCGACTGAAACCAGGACTTTCCATACACAAAGGTAGCACTGTATCACTGAACCTACATTCCCCTCCAGACTGTACAGGCAGCCCTTTCCTAACGATGCCTAATTTGCCTTTTTCCACTGCCCCTGTGCACTATGACAACATTTGCCGAGAGATCACATTGAAAAGGACACAACTAACACTCTATCCATTCAATCTCTGTCGACTGGTCGGACGGCTTGCTGTTTTTGCGGCATCGCAGAGATGCCAACATGCTCTTTTAAATTTCTATCACTGTTATCTTGGAGCAGGTTTTAAACTACTGGTCTAAAGGAGGGAGGGGGGAGAAAAAATCCTTACTCATTATTAACGCCCCCTCCCAAGCTGTATCACCATTTCTTTCCTTGACAGCGAGCCCTGCCCTGCATTCTGTGACCTGTCCTCCCGCAGGCTGCGGCAATTAGCACTAATCTATGTGTAAAGGAGGACAGATTTGCAGTTGCTACTCCTGCACAAAAGAGGGAAGGGGAAGAGAAAGGAAACAGAGGGAGAAGAGAGATGCTATATGCAAACAGAGCTTCGATTGATGCTTCATGAGACATCTTACACGAGGATGCTCGAGAGAAGAGACGCAATGATAGCCAGGAAACCAAGGCGATGGAGCAGAAGGCTTCCTCACTTTCACCTCTCTACAAAGAGCCGGGAGATCGCTCCTCGGAGGGTTTGTTAATTTCCCCTTCCCCCTTCTCCTCCCTGAAGGCTATGTTAATTTCACCTCCCGGGTCAGGGGAGGCAAAGAAGAAATAAACAAACCCTCCCTCCAAGGAGCGATCTCCCTGCTCTTTGTAGAGAGGTGAAAGTGATGAAGCCTTCTGCTCCGTCACCTTCGTTTCCCGGCTAACATTGCATCTCTCTTCACTCAAGCGTCCTCGTGTAAGATGTCTCGTCTATCGAGACTCTGATGAGCTGGCAAGCTTATGGTACTGAAGCAAACGGTACTGTGCATCTTGTCTCTTCTTTCCTAACACGCTGAAGACGCACGACTCAGAAGAAGGGCTGGTGAACTTTCTTCAAATGGAGCAGGAGAACGCGGCAGGGAGAGACTGGCCAAGAGGGGTTGATGAATGGGAAGCACCCCCAATTTGACTCAATGATATGCTCGTCTGTTGGTTCAGCTGTGAAGGAGAGCTCCCTCTCTGGTAGAAGAACACGCTCCGAATCCTCCGTTTTCTCCTTTAGTTTCATTGCGTCGCCTTGGATGGTCACCAGATGATGCGGGATTCCCGGTTATTACTTGGGCTGTTTCCGTACACGTTGGATAATGCACTTTCAATGCACTTTAGCAATCGTTTGGAAGTGGATCTTTTGTTTCACGCACGAAAAATTCAGTTCCAAATGATCTCTAAAGAGGATTGGAAGTGCATTATCCAATGTGCGCGGACCTTTCCAGCAGAAAAGAGCAAGAGTCCAGTAGCGCCTATAAGTCTAACAAAATTTGTGGGAGGTTATGAGCTTTTGTGAGTCACAGCTCCCTTCTTCAGATACAGCTAGAATGTGAGTCCATCTGTTCTTATATCTTGGAGAGTGGAATGATTGCAGAAGCTAAATGATAATAGCTGGTGAATGACAATGGTCGGCGTGATTAAATAGGGTAGGGTACACAGAGGGGTGCTGTGTGTGGAGAAATCAGCATTCCTGTCTCATTACCAATGCTGATTTCTCCACACCCACCACCAAACCTCTCCTTATTCAATCATGCCTGCTATTGTCATTCACCGGTTATTATCATTCGGCTTCTGCAATCATTCCACTCTCCAAGATACAAGGACAGATAGATTCACATTCTAGCTGTATCTGAAGAAGTGAGCTGTGGCTCATGAAAGCTCACACCCTACCACAAATTGTGTTAGTCTTATAGGTGCTACTGGACTCTTGCACTTTTCCACTGCTACAAACAGATGAACACAGCTACTCATCTTGATCTTTGCTTTTCTAATTGTATATCTGAGCGGTGACTCACAAAAGCTCCTACTCTACCACAAATTTTATTGGTCTTATACGTGCTACTGGACTCTTGCTCTTTTCTACTGCTACAGACAGACTAACACGGCTACCCATCTTGATCTTTGCTTTTCCAATTAGATCTCATAGTTTTACTTTTAGAAAAGAGGCAAAGCTCTACGGATAGGAGAAACCAGATAGTTTGGATGTGGATTAACCTGGCCTATCTGCTTGGCCCCCCTCAACAGACTAACTGGCATTCTTGGTGAGAAAAACCACAGCACGGTTTGCTGTTCTAGATTCTTCACACTGTGAAAAATCAAGCTAGTCACCTCAGATTATTTTTGGAGTAAATCTTGTCCAGGCCATCTGTCCATTATAAATATTCATTATGCATTATTAGTAGTGTTATATTAGATATTATATACAACTTTCTAACATTCCTTTGGAATTGTAGAGTTTAAAAGGATTCAAAGACCAAGTAGGCTTCTATAGTGGGAGGCTGCTGCAGAATTTCATATACTGAAAATGGGGATTCACATTGTGGATTTCCACTGGGTCAGTCCAGTGTTATGAAACAGCTGTCCCATACCTCAGAAACTACACATTTTTGACCAACAGATGCTTTGTCTCCAGGGACAAGAGAGTTAGGCAGCCCTTGTGGTGACTCAATAATCATTCACAGAGGACATAAGGGGGCTGGCTGACTTCCTTTGGATCAGGGAGCTTCATCAAGCAAATCCATTTCTTCTCTGAAAGAGGAAGGGTATTCACCAAACGGTAGCCGATCAATCTCAAATCTGTAATTAGAACGGGCCCTTTCAGATGGACACTTGACTGAATTAAAATCCAACCACCAGCAGCTTGGCTCCTCTCCTCTGCTTCTTTGTACCCGGGTTGCTAAATAAATCCAGCATTTCTTCTCTAGTGGAAATATAGTCACATCTGTCCAAACAGAACTTAAACTGTAAAACGATGCTCTACGGACTACGGCGTCCTAAGTAGAGTGCAGCCCTTCTGTTTTGAGATGGTGGCCTTCTTATGGATTGACAATGACAGTGAAATCCTAAGCAGAGTTACTCCAGTCTAAGGCTATTGGTTTCAATAGGACTAGACTGGTGTAACTCTGTTTTCACTGTTAGTGCATTGCAATAAATGCTACGTAGCAAACAGCGGCAGAATCAAAACCACTGTTTTGATGGAACTCTCCGGTGCCACTCACTCGCCACCAATTTTACTTCATTACTGCTCTGGATTCAAAGGAGCTCAAAGGAAGATCAGAAGATCAGCTAAGGCAGAAGACCACTTTTCTAGAAAAGGTGATGATGGGATACATGTTATGGAAGCCACACGCTCTGTGGAAGAGCAGCTGGTCTAAGCAGAATGCTGATTTAAGTAAAACGGTGACATTTCGTGGAGGGGGAAGAGAAAGGACTCTGAGATGTCTCGATGAAGAAACGGATGGTGATATTGTATGTGTGTAAGATGCCATCAAGTCATAGCTGACTGATGTCAACCCCAAAGGCTTCTCAAGGCAAGAGTTGTGCAAAGGTGGTTTGTCACTGCCTGCCTCTGCGTAGAGACCCAGAGCTTGCTTGGTGATCTCCCCTTAAAGTACTAACTAGGGCTTACCCTGCTTAGGTTCTGAGATCTGCAGAGACTGGCCTATCCTGGGCCATCTACATCGTATTAGGAATATGATTAGTAATATTAGTAGTGTTAAATTTAATACTGTCATGTCTGCATACCATTCATCCATGCCATTCAAATGTTCTCCGTCCCTTGTATTGATTTGATCATACTGTGTAACTATATGCTCTCTTATTATGCTCATATACTGTAACCATTATATTCATGCCATCTCTGGCTTGCCTGAAAATGAGAGTACTAATGCTGAGCCTGTTATCTCTGAAGCCACTTGCTCACCTTGTACTATACTGTAACTCTTTGCAAGAGACAGAGGGAATTGAATTCCTTGTAATTCCTGGCTTTCTCTGGCCAGACAAAGCTATTGTGTTTCTCATGAGACTGGGATTTTCGTGTCTAGTTGCTAACTGCCCCAGGGGAGGGGGGAATCCTGCTCCTTATATCAAAGTGCATATGCTTGTATCCCCATTCCTGCCAACTTATTCATCTCTGGATGTACCTGTGAACTTAATGTATCTCTATAATAAAACCTTTTCATCCAAGACCCTGGAGTACTTGCTGTGAGGGGTTTGGGGATCTATCTGCCATGGACTGCCATCTCTAGAACTGACAAATATTAATATTGTTAAATTTTACTTAAAAGGGTGTTGCTCACATGTATGTAGATCATTACTGCTATGGCACCATTATTATTATATCATTTCTGCACATGGAAACTTATGGAGTAGGAAAGGGAGAAAAGAAGAGGCTAAAATAAAGTGGGACGCAAGTGAGCAGCTGTATTAACAACAACAACAATAAAAATATTTGATGTATATACCGCCCTTGAGAATAACTTAACACTTACTCAGAGTGGTTTGCAAAGTGTGTTATTATTATCTCCACAACAATCACCCTGTGAGGTGGATGGGGCTGAGAGAGCTCTGAGAGAGTTTTGACTGACCGAAGGTCACCCAGCTAGCTTCAAGTGGATGAGTGAGGAATCAAACCTGTCTCTCCAGATTAGAGTCCCACGCTCTTAACCACTACACCAAACTGGCTCTCACAGCAATCACCTTGTGAGGTGGGTGAGGCTGAGAGAGCTTGTGACTGACCCAAGGTCACCCAGCTGGCTTCAAGTGGAGGAGTGGGGAATCAAACCTGTCTCTCCAGATTAGAGTCCTGCCGCTCTTAACCACTACACCAACTCCACTACACCAAACTATCAAAGCAGATATAGTGGTTAGAATATTGGATTCAGAACAGGCAGATCTGGCTTTTGCGCCACTCAGTATCTCTTAGCATACCCTACCTCACAAAGCTGGTGTGAAGCTAAACTGGAAGGAACCATGTGTGTCATCCTAAACGTTAGCTTTTAAAGGCATCCATCCAAACTAGTAGGGTGCAATCACAACCAACAGGTATTTGAAAGCATATCTGGGATTAACTAGAAGATCTGTGAACAAACATCCCAATATCTTTAATTTTATTTTTTTAAAAGCTGTGAGAGTGCACAAGTGCTTGGATTGAGATCACTGTCCTTGAGGGAGGTTTTTCACCTGACTGTTTACAGCACTGTGGGTATACATCAGTTCCTATTAGAGCTAAAGTGCACGTGTTCCTGCAAGTTTACCTGGGAAGTGTAGTCGGGCCAGCAGCAGCAGCAGGGCCAGAAGGACGGGAGGGAAAGAGTTAGTGCGAGACTCCTTCCCCTCTCTGTGAGACGGGAAGGTTGAGTCTAGCAGCTGCAGCGTTGCCCGCAGCCTCAGCAGCTCTTTCTGCCCCTGCTAGCCACCTGTCAGCTTTGGGCTCGTCTCTCTTCGGGCAACCCTTGCTGACTCTTTCCCTCCCTTCCTTCTGCTGCTGCTGGCCTGACTACACTTCCCGGGTAAACTTGCAGGAATCCGACACGTGTCAGGCATATCGTGTAGTTTAGCACTTAAACACAGTGGGGGAAAAGGCAGGGCAATTTCTCTGCAGGAAATGGTGCAGACGGTTAACTTCACTGCCGAGGAGCTGTGCTCCTCATTCAAGCACCCTCCCCCCCAACAAAATTAAAGGTACTGCGGGAGCTCATTGCTGCTCTCGCTTCTTGTCACACTTGTCAGAGAAATGGGACCAGCTGCTGACAGGGAGCTTGGATACTTGAGCGGAAAAGGGGTGAGATTCGGCCTGCTAGGAATCACACCTCTGCTACAAACCAACACAACGGCCTTAGGCAAGTCACTTATCCTCCCCCTCCATTCCACGTCCATAATGATTCAGAAAGGGCTGCGGTAAGAACTGCTGCAAGATAAAATATACAAAGGACTCAGGAACACCCCAAAATCCTTTATAAATGTTCCCTATTGTTCATCTCGTATTCGTTGCAACCTAATGTGTGAAATTGCCTTAAGTGCAGGCAATTCAAGGGAAGAAGCAGAGACCAGGATTCTTGTCGAAAGGGCAAAAGTCAAAAGAAAATGTTGCTCTGCGAGCTCAGACAATCATAAACAGGCAGATATTCATAGAGTTTAATGAGCACTCTTGGCTCCACGTTTTCTTGGCGAGAGCTTGTTTGAGCTTTAATATATTTTTCTTTTCCTCCATGTAGTACAAAGTATGGCTCTGGTTAGCTAAGCGCTGATGACTTTTCCATCCAAATAATACTTCTGACAATGAACAAACCGAGCTCATAATCTGCAGCTTGATGGATTAGATCATGGAGAAGAACACATATTTGCAGACATGAAAATAAACATACCGGTTTCAAAAAGCTGGAACGGCAAACCCAGTCAGGCCAGAGAGAAAAGCAAAAATGTTTTTTTTTTCCATTCATGAGTAACTGTTGTATTTTTAAATCCTTTAAAGAACCTTTGCAACTTTATTAGCTCCTTAGTTGCTGAGAACTGGTCCCTTGCTAACAGCGCTCATTTGTGAGAGGCTAAAACCATTGTGAAGTGATCTTTTCTTGCACCTGGAATTCTCTTATACTGAGGGCCAAACCAGATAAGGTGCTGTACGGAGCTCCCAGTAGACAGCGTATGGAGCTTCCAGCATGTTTGGTGTAGTGGTTAAGAGCGGCAGGACTGTAATCTGAAGAGGCAGTTTGGTTCCTCACACCTCCACCTGAAGCCAGCTGGGTGAGCTTGGGTCAATCACAGCTCTTCTAGAGCTCTCTCAGCTCCACCCACCTGACAGGGTTATTGTTGTGGGAATAATAAGAACACACTTTGTGAACTGCTCTGAGTGTGACATTAAGTTGTCCTGAAAGGCGGGATATAAATTGAATGTTGTTGTTATTATTTTACATCATTCATACATGGGTCCCTGATTCAGATTGGTACCGCAGTGCAGTGGCTAATTTTTTAAAATTATGACATTTTCCTGACAAAGCAATCCCATGGAGTAGCGATTTGGTTTGCCATACATAGATCTCCCAAGCTTCTCATCTCCTTTGGCCCTGTTTATTCGGACTGGCAACAGCTCTTATACGGTCAGCCTAACAGTAGAAAAGATCAAAAGTCCAGTGGCACCTATAAGACTAACAAAATTGGTGGTAGGGTATGAACTTTCGTGAGTCACAGCTCACTTCTTCAGATACAGCTAGAATGTGAGTCCATCTGTCCTTATAGCTTGGTGAGTGGAGTGATTTCAGCGACTGCTGAATTGCAACTGATAGTGAACCTCAAGACAACACTTCCTCCTGGATTGAATCAAGACCTAGGCTTCCTGTCTCATTGCCAATGCTGATTTTTCCACACCTACCACCCCTCTGCATACCCCACCCTATCCAATCACCCCTGCTATTGTCATTCACCGGCTTTTGTCATTTACCTGCTGTTGTCATTTCACATCATTCCACTCTCTAAGATACAAGGACAGATGGACCCACATTCTAGCTGTATCTGAAGAAGGGAGCTGTGACTCACGAAAGCTCATACCCTCCCACAAATTTTGTTAGTCTTATAGGTGCCACTGGACTCTTGCTCTTTTCTACTGGAAAGGCAAAACAAGTAATAATCAGGAATCCCGTATCATCTAGTGACCATCCAAGGTGACGCAATTAAACTATAGGAGAAAAACGGAGGATTCGGACGGTGTTCTTCTGATATACCCTACCACAAATGTTGTTAGTCTTTTAGGTGCTACTGGACTCTTGCTCTTTCCTGCTGCTACAGACAGACTAACACGGCTACTCATCTTGATCAGTCAGCCTAAAAGTTTCTCCGGGTGAGAGCAGTCTATTCTGATTGGCATAAGCTCTCCAAGGTGTCATCTTTCAACTGGAGATGTTCATGCTCAAACTACTGACCACCTACATGCAAGGCATGTGCTCTCTTACCGTGCTATGGATAGATAAAACATGCACACCCCAAACATATGATGCTGTCATGCACCTCGTTGGACCACAGTCCCAGCTACACAGTGATGTCTACTCTGGCTCGCAGGGGCTCTCCAAGGTTCCAGGCACGGAAAGATCTTTCCTAATATCAGAAAGTTATTAACTGGATATGCCAGTTAAAGAAGTGAGCTGTGACTCATGAAAGCTCATACTCTACTACAAATTTTCTTAGCCTTATAGGTGTTACTGGACTCTTGCTCTTTCCTACTGCTACAGACAGACTAACACGGCTACACATCTTGATCTATCTGGATATGCCAGGGACTGATCTTCCACAATCAGTGGTGTTCTGCCCATCCTTTGTCCTCTCTGTGTGGTGGGAATTCCTTCCGAATGTTTCTCTGTGGAGTGAATTTTCCATTTCCTGGAGAACCAGTGAAAACTGGAGTTCTCTGAGCAGGTGGAAAAATATCAAATCTTACCACATGGGGGAGTATGCGGAAGATACTCTCAACATGAAAAACCAAACCAAAAATGAAGAACAAACAACCTACTGGTGAAAAACTACACAAGATCCGGTCACAAGTATACCAATCACTAAGAATGCCTTACCGGGTCATGTTTTGCATGCCAGAAGCCCCAAGTTCAATTCCTGGCATCTCCAGTTAACAGATCTCAAGGAGCAGAGCCGGTGTTGTGGTTCGAGGGTTGCGTCAGGATATGGGAGACCCAGGTTCTAATCTCCACTATGCCATGGAAACTGGATGGGGGACTTTGGCCTCACCTACCTCACAGGGTCGTTGTTAGGATAAAATGGAGGTGAGGAATTGGAGGAAATTAAATCAAAAGAGTTTTCGGCTAAACATTAGGAAGACGTTCCTGACAATTAGAGAGGTCCCTCAGTGGAACGGGCTTCCTCGGGAGGTGGTGGGCTCTCCTTCTTTGGAGGTTTTTAAGTGGAGGCTAAATGGCTATCTGACAGCATTGCTGATTCTGTGAACCTGGGCAGAGCATAAGAGGGAGGGCAGGAAGAGTTACATCACTGCGTAGTTCTCGTGGCCCCTTCTTACACACCCAGGGTATTGCCAATCGCCATGCTGGGGTCAGGTTGCAATTTTCCACAGGCCCATTTGGCTAGGGATCCCGATGGTGTTTTGCCATCTTCTGGGCACGGAGCAAGGATCACTGGGTGTGTGTGGAGTGGAGAGATAGTTGTGAATTTCCTGCATTGTGCAGGGGGTTGGACTAGATGAACCTGGAGGTCCCTTCCAACCCTACGATTCTGATTCTAAGAGGACCAAGTAAGCCGCTTTGGCTCCCCACACGGCAGAATGGTGGGGCATAAAAGAAATAAACAAAATAGGTGTTGCAAAAGACTGTGAGTCTGGAGAGCAGAAAATCCTGACCTAGACTCCATGAAGGCAGCCCTCCAGTTTCAGGGTTAGCCTAGATGCACCGTGGCAGACGTGCTGGGTCTCAATAGGGAGGAGAGGAAGCAGTCGAGCAAACCCTCTCATGCCTGGATCCAGCTCCCAGCGAGACCTCCCCAGCTGCCATCTCTGATGCCAGGCAACAGGCAGACATTACAGACCGAGACTTCGTTCAAATGATGTTTGCCTGAGTTTCTAATAGCTGGAAACGACTATGGAAGCGGATTTTATGGGACTGAAAAGTGACAACCTACAAATAAATACATAGGAGTATTCCAACCCCAGAAGGGGATTTTACCCCTTTCTATCCATCGGCCTTTTCATAATTAAGACCAGGTCAATGTGTAGAACCAATTGGGATACCAGCCAGTCGCACTCTCTCAGAGTTAAGCTACAAGAGGCAAATTGCACAAGGACGCGCACGTGAAGGGAGTCGCAATGTTAGCTGGGAACCTGAGTTTTAAAAGAGATTGGAAGGCTTTGTCAATTTCCCCTCTCTACAGAGCCAGCAAAGATCATTCCTCAGAGGGTTTGCGAACTTCCTCTTTGCCTCCCGAAGGCTCTGTCAGTTTTACCTCCCCTTCTAGGAAATAGAAGTAAGTAAATAACTAAATGTGAACAGTAAGACATTTTCTCAATACTAAAAAAATAGGGGGAAGGCACATTAACAGAATCTTAATCTGCCGTTAGTTGTGCGTTCTAGGCCCGTTTTGGTATTTTTGGAATATCAACACCAGTAAATTCTTCAGGCTGGGTTGTTTTCACAAATTCAAAAGCTGAACCAGAAACTGATAGCGAGTCACTTACACCCAAGTAAGGTCGGGCATTGAAAAAAAAAAGTTATCATAGGAATGTCAGCAGAGTTGGTTTTTCTGTAGCGTGGAGTTTTCCAAGTTTTGTGAATGAATCTTTAAGAGTGCGGGAGGCAGGGATCCGTCTACTACCACAGGGTACTAACAACAACAACACAACAAGAAAAAGAGAGTTGCGGAATGATTAACCAATATTGGATAGAGAAACCTCTAGCAACTATAAAACAAGCAAGGTAAACAGCAATAATTCAGTAAACCAAATCCTTAAGAAAGACAATTTGAAATTATAATTTCACAAGTTCAAGCCTCATATAGGTGTTACACAGCATCATTCCTACCAATATTTCATAAAGTGACAGGTGCATTAATAACAATAACAATAATAATGATAGCCCTGTGGCGCAGAGTAGTACGCTGCAGTACTGCAGCCCAAGCTCTGCTCATGACCTGAGTTCGATCCTGGCGGAAGCCAGGTTCAGATAGCCGGCTCAAGGTTGACTCAGCCTTCCATCCTTCTGAGGTCGGTAAAAAGAGTACCCAGTTTCCTGGGGGTAAAGTGTAGATGACTGGGGAAGACAATGGCAAACCACCCCATAACAAAAAGTCTGCCAAGAAAACGTCAGGATGCGACGTCCTCCCATGGGTCAGTAAAGACTCGGTGCTTGCACAGGGGACTACCTTTACCTAATAATAATATTATTATTATTATTATTATTATTAATAATAATAATAATAATAATAATAATAATAATAATATATGCCATCACCTGGATAGCCCAGGTAAGCCAGATCAGTCAGATCTCAGACGCTAAGCAGGGTTGGCCTTGGTTAATAGTTGGATGAGAGACCTCCAAGGAAGACCAGGACTGCAGAGGCAGGCAATGGCAAACTACCTCTGTAAGTTACCAGGGGTCGTCATAAGTCAATTTTGACTTGAGGGCACTCTATACACACACAACAATTATACATACACACACACACATATAAAGTGACACATATTAAGTGACACATGCATTAATGAAAATAATATATTTTTATTTTCTTTAATGCATGTATCACTTTATGAAATACTGGTAGGGACGATGCTGTGTAACACCTATCTGAGGCTTGGACTTGTGAAATTATCATTTCATCTTGTATTTCTTAAGGATTTGGTTTACTGGATTATTGCTGTTTACATTTCTAGTCAGATAGTTGCTGGGGGTTTCCCTATCCAATAATAGTATCACAGATTAACAGACATGAGGTAAATGCATCTGAACCCGGGTTGTTTAAATATGCCCTCCGTTACAGCTGCCTGACTGGTCCTCAACACCTTGCCGTGCAAAAAATAAATAAAGAAATTACATCACAGAGAAACATTTGCTTTATGCTATTCCTGTTTGGTTAACTTTGATAGTGATAGGCATCACACTGATTGGGGCTCCTCTCTTCTCTCACCACTTATCCAGAAGAAAAACACACAGTTGGAGCGGGCCTCTGCAAGGTCTGCTGACACAAAACGTGTCTCCTCAGAGCAGCTGTGAAAATGGAATGGCTCCCAACACGGAACGGCTTTGCCTCGGATGCTTTGGCAGCTCACTACTAAGCACAAATCTTTGGAATCACTGATATGACGAAAAAATTACTTCCGAGTAAGTGATCTTTCGATCGCTGCATAAGCTACAGCTTCTCCGTGTCGTCTGACATTTCATAGGGCCACACAACGGCTTCCGGGAAGTGGTGTGCAGCAGACAGATTAAAATCTCAGCCCGCATTGAACGTTTTGGATGATGTAGAAAGACAACTGGACAACTGCTCTGCCGTCAGACCACATTTGGCCCACGTTCTCTCAAACCACATTTCAATTCACTTTCTGGGATCTATGAACTGGATTTTAAGCCTTTCCTCCAAGAACTTAATTTGCCAGACAAAACAACATAAATCTAGGTATCTCAAAGTTTTGGACTACTCCGCTTCCTTATGTTGGCAAAACAGCAAATAATCTGTCTCATAGAGACAAGAACTATTCCTATGCATCCATGCTCTAAACATTGTTTTTCTTTGCAGATCAGAGTATAACTCCTTAGTTATAACCTCAGTTCTCCATGATGATATCTCCATGGGGAGGCCACAAATTTTATAGTCCCCTTACTACTTGTGATGACTGTATGAAGCATCTCTATACCGGTAGGGTGGATCCAACCATTCTCCAAGGAGGCTTCATCCAGCCTAAGGAACCTTCCGCCAACTTAAGCAGCTCTTCTTCCAATGGATGCATGGATGGTATCCTCAAGATGCAACCGGCTTACGGTGACATCAGCAAAGGGTTTTGCAAGGCAAGTAAAAAGCAGAGGTGGTTTGCCATTGCTTTCCACTGCAGAATTTTCCTTGGAGGTCCCCCATCCAAGTTCCGACCCTGATTAGCTTCCAAGATCGGAAAAGATTGGCCTATACTATATTATTCCCTCCCCACTACCAAAAGAAGAACCACTTAATTTGGAGGAAGGTTTCAAACTTGAGACAGAAGGGAAGATGGGCTATAATATTTAAACAATATTTTCTCAGAGTCTCTCTACATGAGGCACCTTGATGCGTATTTATCAAGTGTAGGGAGATGCAATGTTAGTCAGGAAGCATAGTTTAAAAAGACAACCCGGGTGGAGATTGCTCCTCAGAGGATTTGTTAATTTCATCTTCGCCTCCCCGAAGGCTCTGCAATTTCACTTCTCCAGTCTAAAACTGTGTGGGATCGCAACTAGAGGACAGCGATGAATGGAAATGGGCTGGAGCTGCCTTCCAGAGCCGGGCTTGGATCTGGAGAGGTTATAACAGGCTGAAGCTTCCTTCTGGCATTTCACAGCCCCTTCCCACAGCTCCAGTGTATAGCAAAGCCTTTGTCCTGCTGCTGGCTCTGTCTTTTTAAACTACCCTTCCTGGCTAACATTGCATCTCCCGACATGTGTACTTCACCTGTCAGATGTCTTGCGTAGAGAAACTCTCAGTGGCACAGTAAGATAGCAGTACGATCAATCCCAGTGCCAGTATCTGCCAGGGGTATGTGACCCCCCCCCCCCCCCGCCCCTGCAGAAACTCTTCATGCAATTGGGCCAGTGCGGCAGAGAAAAGTTTACCAACAGCCTTCCTCCGTTGATACGTCTTGGGTGAAAGTTAAGTCCATGGGGAAGAATGAGCACACTCATGCCTCTCCTATGTGCAAGATTCATTTTCTGAAGACAGCTAATATTTATGTCCTCCCCATCAACCAACAGGTCACTATATCAACTACATTATATAACATTATGAACTAGAAGGTACTTGACTTTCCTTCTCCTGACTTCATTCTCCCAAGTTTTCTCTCGGCTTTTCCTTTCGCACCCCCCTCTACAGCGTTTCAAACAGTTATTTTAAACAGTAAGCTGCCTTGAAAAGATGGGCAGAAAAATGGCATATAACGATATTGAACATCAAAACGACACCGCTGCAAGAGAAACTCAATCGAGCTGACGGAAACATATCTTTTGTAAGTTAGGACTCTTACCTGGAGCAGCTGAAGAATCATACGAACTTCTGTCCCTCCTACTCGTTCTGAAGGTCTGAAGGTCCTTCTCCCTGTAGGTTCCGAATCCTTCAAAACTCCTCCTTTTGCTCCCGCTTCCATCACCGTCTCGTTTTTCGCTCAACGAACTGATTTCACCGAACATGTCCAGAGACTCAGACCTGGCACTGCTCTCCGCATTCCCAGAGTACCTCTTCATGCAAGAGTCAATGGGGTCATTGCCCGTATCGCTCTTATCCTTGCTCGGCACCCACTGCTGGGTGTCCGAGAGCGACAACGTAGACAAGGTGTCCACTTCGAAGCTGCTCTTGGAAATTTTGTGCCCTGTTTCGCTATGCTGGTGCTTCTGCTTCTCTTTATGCTTGCTCTTCTCGGTCAGCAGAGAGAGGTCTTTATCTGAGACGCTTAATCTTTCGCTAACTGAATGGCTGGAGAAGCCGGTGGACTTGCTAGCAAAGAGGCTGCTCAGGTCATCGTGAGTCCCCAATATCCGCTCGTCCTTGTGTTTGTGCTTATGCTTGTGTTTCCTTTTGTGAAGCCGGCCACTGGGCATGCTTGTCCCCGCAACCTTTGGAGAGGACAGTGATGAATGAACGTCCCCGAGGCCCATCCCGACAGGGGTCTGCAGATGAACTCCGTGCTTCACTTTATGCTTGGCAGTATTGGGCATCTTCATGTGAGAGCTTGTGTGGAATTGGGGAGGGGGCACAGTGGGCCTCATAAATGGAGAAGCTGCTCCGAGTGTGTGGGACAAGTACAAAGGAGCTGGGTACTGACCATAGTAACCAAGGTTCATCATAGGCATAGATGTGTAAGGCATTCCATAGGGTGCATAGTAACTCCCGCTGGGAATAGGGTAACCAAACCCTTGTAAGAAAGGCACCTTTGTCATGGTGTCATTGGTTTTGGCAGGTCTACCACGCTTCTTCTTAGACTTCATATCGGAGGTCCTGCGAAGATACAGCAATGGGTCATACTGGATATATGGCACAGGGTAATAATGATCAAAGTTAATCCTGAAAATGCTGGGATATGGATTCTCGTGATAAAACGTGTAGCTCCTGTGGGAAATCCGGAACACTTGGAACTTGCTGATGAGTTCTTCCAGGTCTGCGAGAAACTGGAGGTCGTCTCTGTTCTGCAGATTTTTCCTCTTCCGCTTGTGCTTTGGTTTCTTCATCGTCTCATGAGAAAGAAAGTTATCAACCATTATATGCTTCTGCCGGTGGCCATGTCTATTCTTAGTGCTGGTGTCCGACGGAATCGCCTCTGGATTGTCCAGGCTGCAGAAATCAAACGAGTACCTTCTGCGAGACTCGGAGGTCTTCTCCGCTTGATCCGAAGTACTGTTGTTGTCCGTCCCAATCCCACTATCGCTAGGTATGGTTTCCTCACTGTGGGATTCGCTCACTGGGGAGAGCGTGACTTCCTTCAGGGAACCTATATCGCAAAGGTGGGAAGGAGAATTTGCCATTAGCCTGGGTGGGGACAATTTCCAAGTCCCACTATGTATTCCTTTCTGAGTTTTTGTGGGAAGAGCGCTGATAGGCTGTAGATTTGGCATAGTTTTCAATTCGGAAAAATTGGTTTCAGTGCTGGCAGGGCTAAGGTTGCCGTTAGACCCCACTAACTGAGTTGAAAGCGGATGAACAGCTGCTGGTGATGGCGCGACAAGTGAATGCAAGTGGGAAGGCACTGCTGGGTTTTCTGGCTGGCTGGAAACAGGCCTCAAATGTTTGATGGCTGTCTTCGGTTCTTCCAATGGGGGCTGCAACTCAGACCGTGGCTTTCTTCCCCTTTTCTTGCCGATATAGATCGTCCCTCTCTTGCTCACATTGATTTGCTTCCCAAGTCGGGCATCGATGGTCGGAGCCCCCGTACTAGCTGGTGGCTGAGCTTTCATTTTCAAAGCTATGTTGCTAGAGCAGGATAAGATCTGGCTCAAAAGGTTCTTCCTCTTGAGGGTCTTCATTTTGTTGATGGTCTTAATGGTCTTCTTATCCAACACACCGAGCTTGCCAACCTTTTTGTGAAATTTCAGCTCGTTGAGGGATTTATCTTCTCCTGGAGCCATCTGGGCCAATTTGGCCAAGTTTCGTCTCCTCTTCCTTTTTTTCGTACCAGGAAATTCTCGGTTGATGGGACTGACCGGGCTGGTGGACGTTCCTTCGTGGATGGTTTCGACAGTGAGCAAAGGTTGTTTCTTTGGTCGCCCCCTCTTCTTCTTGATGGGAGTAATCACAGTAAGACTGTCTGTATTGGTATACAGAGGACTAGATGGCGTTATGGGATAGGCTGATGGAGGTTCTACCATCAGTTTCTCAGAGGGGCCCAGGGTTGGTTCCCGGAGCATGTTTTTAGGTTTGTTGCAAGTCCATCTTCGTTTGGCTGCAAGCTTTGGATGCTGAACCTCTGGCTGCTTGCTGGGTGCGAGAGTGTCAAGACTCATTGAAGCCGTTGTCATAGCTGTGGACTTTCGGAGCCTGGTGGCATTGTTAGCGGGGGATTTATGAGTGATCTCATTATTGTCCACTGGCACTAATGGAGGCTCACTTTCAGTAACCTTCCCTTGCTTCGTGACTCGCACATCTTTCTTGCATATCTCTGCTTGTGAGTTCGTCCTGCTGCCTACGTCATTGCTCACAGGGTGTCCAGAAGACGGGCTTTTCTCTGGGACGTTCTTGTCAACAACAGTTTTTGCGGACTGCCGTTTCTTCCTTTTGTGGCCAGCTGGCTCCACTGTCGGAGTCTTGATTGGTATAGTAATTCGCACACGGCTAGAATCGCTTTCGGAACTGTTGGCAGAGTTTGGGGTTTGCCTAGAGGGTGATGGTTTGGTTGCGCAGGATTCCTTTTTTCCTTCCATGCTGTCATGAGTTTTGGCCTCAAAGGATTTCTGAGAATTCTTGACCCATTCTATCTCTGTGTGTTGGATGGCTTGGTTGATTAACTCTTTTTTACTGGATTTCTTCTTTGTGCTGCCAATGGATGGATCAGGAGCTTCCATTTGTCCCCCTCCCTCTTGGCTCAACAGTGGCAAAAAACCATTGCAATCAGATGAATTATTTGATTGGGAAGTTACACCAAGAGCACTGGATCCAGAGACTGAGTTGCACACAGTATGGTCTTTGTTATTACTTGTGGCCAACTGACCCCATGTGTTGCTGGCGTTAGATTTCTTAGACTGAGATTTATTGAAAGACACAGTGGGCTCCGATGCAGGGATCTTGGTGGAGCTGTTGGTTTCTCGATTTGGCTCTGGGTCAAGGAAGCAGGTCTGGGAAGCGGAACAAGATTCCGAGCTCGTTGACCAGTCGAGATGGTGCTGGTTGTTGCTTTTTTGCTGGTGCCTTGATTTTAAGGTGTCACTGGTGAAATCCTGCTGGTGCTCTGGATTGTAGTGCACACCAGAATGCTTTTGCAGCCGGTCATAAACCTGTGCAGAAAAAAAAGAAAGGGTGGAGGGGAGAAGAAAGTTAAAGATTGTCCCCAAAGTTCTTAATTTCTAACACAAATACTGCCTGCAGAAATTTACGATAAATTATCTCAAGGGTGGACTACAAACACATGATGCCGCTAAATCTGGGAACAAAATGAATAGACCTTGTCCAAGCTTCATCCCCGTGCTTTTTGTATCGGCTGGTGTGCTACAGGTTAACAGTGGGAGAAGGAAAGGAAAGAAAGAAGAAGGCGGGAAGACAGCGCATTGCTGCAACTACTGCTGAAATTGACTGGATTCCAGATTCTCCTCTGCACATATGTAACGTCTTTTGCTGGACTGAGACAAGCAAGTTTAGAATTAGGTGTGACCTCCCCATGTTATGGTTTTCCAGTCGTAGGAGTCTGCCCCTGAGTACTCCCAAGGCAAAAATGGAACAGCAGAAAATGTCTATTATCCATGCCTCCTCATAGGTTCTACCACGTTCTACCAACACAACTGATCTGATAAAACAATATTTTCAATCCTGTCTGCTTTATTGTTCAACTCCCATTATCTTTTATCCCAGGAGACTTGGCAGAGGACAACACAGCATTCTCACAACTTCTAATTATTTTAGAAGATGACAAGAGCCAGTGTGGTATAGTCCTGTCTAGACATGGGCATGAACCGAAATATGAAACAAAGTTCATCACAAACCAGGCCGTTTTTTTGGTTTGCAAACCGGCAGTTCATTGGAGGGCATTTCTGACGAACCATGATGAATCACAATGGTTTTTAGGCCAGTTCGTTTTTCTGTTCATCACTGCAGATAGTCTGGCACCAATCAACCAGTTTCCTAGGCAACCGGGGAGGAGGGGCTTTCTGCAGACCTTATGCAGCTTTGGAAATGACATATTCACAAACCAAACGAACTGGTTTGCAAACAAGGCAAATTCATGCCAGTTCATGGTTCATACAACACGATAAATCATGAACTGCAACGAACCGCCGTTTTCCCATTTTGTGCCCATCTCTAGTCCCATCCTTTCCAAACTTTCTCAGAGCAGGTAACTATTTGCTTACTTGATTTCTTCCTCACAACAGAACTAAAAATGATGCTGGGAGACAGTCGCTGGGATCTACAGACATTCTGCTACAAGATGAGGGGTGACCCCTTTCCTTGTTACAGCTCTGAGACCCACATGACTTATCATCTGCCAAAATGGTGATCCACAATACCTTTTAGGGGGTTAAGGGGGACGCTGGAGGCAGGGGGAGATCTGCTTCTCCCAGCATCACATCTATAGAATCCAACCTATTGATTTACCTAAGGCCGAGTAAAGTTATAAAATTTGGTTCCCCTAGTATTTTACTGAATCCACCATGGTGGCTCTTTGGCCTTTAAGTTTAAAATTAAATTTCCAAATCTTCCATTCTTTCCAACCCCAGGTCTTTCTTTATTGTCCCAAACCCGTAATTCCAAGCATGGTATCTGTGGGTGCCAGAGTGACTGCTGATGTGCTCTCTGGTGCCCAATAGCTTCTCCCCCAAAATAAAGAGCCAGCCTTGACTTTCCTCCGCCTCACTGAAGTAGCAGGTGCTTCAGAAAAAAAAAAGCTCCTATACGGAAGCAGGTGCTTCCATCACTGGAGGATGTTTGGCTTGCAACCTCCTAACATTTGCAGAACCTCCCAGTGTTCTGTGATTAGGCCTCTCCAGGGGCCATTTCGTAGAAAAAGAGCTGGAGGCTCTCATTAGCATAATTCATCAGCATAACTCATTAGCATATGCCACACCCCTTGCCATCACCAGAAGTGGTTCATTAGCATAACTCATTAGCATATGCCACACCCCCTGACATCACCTACCTTGGCTGTTTTGGACCCAATCCTGGCCATTCAGGGCCGAAATGGGGCCCAAAATGGCAAAAAGGGGCTAAAAATGGCTGAAAAGGGGCCCCAAACGGTCAGGATCAGGCTGCTGTTGAGTGGGAGAGTGATCCACTACCCATCAGAGGCCCGATCCTGGCCGTTTTGGCCCCAATCCAGGCTGAAACAAGCCTCAAATGGCCGAGTCTCAGGTGGGCAGGGCCACCTGACATGTGACCTCTTTGGGGAACTGCCAGAACTGTGTTCCTGTGTGTTCCCCCTTGAAATGAGCCCTAGGCCTGTCCCCAGGCAGCCATTTTATTGCAATGTCCACTCCCTGTTCTCAACATTCCAGGGTTCCTCAAGGCTGGAGGCCCCTGATGTAAACCAAATCTGACTTAAAACATTTCAGATTCATACCTGTAAAACCAAATTCTACCCCTGAGCATGGTTAAGGCGTAAAAGGCCGCCATTTTGAGTACCCTCTACTCCTTTCTGACTTCACATTGCTCTTCATTTCCACACGCCACTTTGCAGAGTTGCACCTTCTGAAAGAGTCTTTCCATGTGCTTTGGTACTGCACAGTAACCGCAGATCACATGGCCCAGAGCAGGCTGAGTTTCATTAGCTGTTAACTGATATGCACAGACTGTTTATTCAAAAGGACGGCCAGAGCAAGCGGAAATTAATGCACTCGAAACCTATTTTGCTCCCAGTGTATCCACCTGGATTGCCGCCTGATCTCACGGCTCCTTATGCCCCGGCTTCCATTTGCACCGCTGGATGAGCCGCACAGTCTCAGAGCGGCAAAAAGAACAAAGACAAAGCAGCAGCCAAACTTATGGAAGAGAGAAAAGGAGAGAGGGCAACAACTGCTTCAAAGCAAACAAAGCCAACGAGCTCTTGGGTTAAGACAAGCTACCCCAGATACCACAGATTTTAATGCAACTTCATGGCTAAAACACAAACAATAAATCAGCAAGTCACCCTTCAAATCTCATCTCAGCAATGTTCTTGCTTTAGACAAGCTCCTAGCCAGGCTACAAAGCAGCAATTCCCCTTTGGGCTGGGGGGAAGCAGGAACAAAATGAACTCTACAGCCAAGTTCTTAGCAGCACCAATCCGTATGCAAAAGAACCTCCTCAGGATACAGTGAACCCTCCCTCCATTAGCATTCCACACCCTGGGAAACTCTTACAGGATGACTCAGCCCAAACCCACCTTCCTGAGTAGATATAAATTACCTGCCAACATCTTTTCCACACTGTGACACTGAGAGATCTCTGTCTTTTGGTGCTACACCTCTGAAGATGCCAGTCACAGCTGCTGGCGAAACATCAGGAACTACAATGCCAAGACCACGGCTATACAGCCCGGAAAATCCACAACAACCATCATTCTCCGGCCGTGAAAGCCTTCAACAATAAGTTCTTAGCATGTTGACCCATACTGACCACAGCGCATCATACACTGTGCCCAAGGGAAAGTATGATGCAAGTACATTCACATCACATCAAGATTTCTGCTACAGGTGGGTGGGGCTAAAGCAACAGGTGTAGCCACACCCACTTTACCGGGCAAACTCCGCCCAGGTTGCAAGCTGAAATTGTGACACAATTGCAGCCCAAACTCAAGATAGCCTAATGACACGAATGAATGCAAATTTTCAAGTATAGGCTTAGATTTCAGGCTCCCCCAAAACGGCAGTTATCTGGCCAGGGGATGAGTTTAGGGTGACTTTTGCAAACGAGTATGGTTTTTAATAATTGTGCAGAAGAAGGAATCTTAACCGGGGAAGGTTTCCTTGCCTAAGGTTTCCTATCTAAGAAAGGTCTCCATTGTCATTAAAACTTGTTGCTTTCCTCAGCATTCTTGGGATGTTTCCTCTATCTCTTTTCTGTAATTTATTTTCCTTTTCCCAAAACATGGTGGCTGTAGAGTGAAACACATGAACTTCCCACCCGAAGAAACACTGCCAACCTCTTTGTTTTTCAAAACTCCCTGGAGACTTCTTCCGAGGAGGAAGCTCAAGGTTTGCCTGAAAACGTTATTTTAGGCTAAACTGTCTGACAGTGTGAGAAGGTGGACTTGCAAAACCTGAACTCCAACCCAAACCAAAACCCTCAGCTCCTTTCCATTGAGTTGCCGTATGACGGAGACCAGAAATTCTAGATCTGATCTGAAAACAAAGTCTCCTCTATCTAACGCTTAATTAAAGCAGACAAATTCATTTTCTTTAATTTAAGAGAGTTGTATCTCCTAATTTGGTTTCAGAGGTTTGAATCTGAAACTAAATTCTTAATTGAGTTGTATCTCACCCTCTACCACACCGTGGTCCTCAAGCCAGCTGTCAATATTAAAATTACAATGAAACGGCGAAACTTTAGAGTTGCTTAACTGCATTCTCCACGGTGTAAACCTCCCTGAGTCAAAGTCAGAAGTTATGACATCACCAAATGCCAGGCTACACTGTAAACCAGAATTCAAGCATGTAAATAACAGATCACAACACAGTTCCACATTATATCGGTTTCACGTGATACTGTGATTGTGATAGGGAGGAAATCAGTTCCTGACCTGGAATGAACCCCTCACCCCATTTCCAAAAACTACCTGCCCGGAGCAGCATCGCTCAGATCGCTCGATACCAACCTCGTTCGCAAATCAACGTTAATACCTTGATGCCCCCTCTTTAAAGCATCCATCTGCAGAAATGGTTTCTCGAGTATAATTCCCTATTAAGAAGCTTTATCTGGATAGATTAGCAGCTGCTTCCTACGTCCCTAATTGCTGTCTGCTGTGATTTTAAAACATCTGCACCATTGTGGCTCTGTCATTTTCGTATTCTAATCACCCTGAATCTTGGAAGGAAAATTAATAATAATAAGACTTGGTTTTAAAAAGGCGCATCACCGATTGTTTCTCTGGGTTAATTATCAGACAGTCTCCTTACGGAAATAATTAAAGGGTAAAAAGAACTTTGATTAGTTATTTTTTTTCAAAATCGGTTTTTATTGCACCCTTCTGCCAAGGAACTCAGGGCAGGAGGAACTCCTTCTCCGTTTTATCCTCTCAACAACTGTAAGGTTAGGTGACGCTTTGACAGAGTGACTGCTCCCACATCTGGGTCACTACACGGTGCGGCCTTGGAAGCGGTGGAACAAAGTGTATTTTTATTTATACAGAGTATAAATAATTTTATTTATACATAGTATTTTTATTTATGTACAGTCTGCCTTTCTCAATGCGACCCAAGATAGATTACACAGTGCAAGTCAATATGAACAACCGTTAGGACATTCAATGAACTAAATACAGTATCAATATATATGATCGACTAACTAAATACATATATATTCCAAAGCAGCCTCACCATTTCTCTCTCTCTATATCCTTAAAACAAAAAACAAGCAAAAATAACCTCTTGGGCAAATGACCTAAGGTGTGCTTTGGAAGACTATAAATTTAGCCACTATAAGGAGCAAGGCTGAATTATTGGCTATAAAGAGTGACAAATCTGATGAGTGGTTTTGTGATAACCACTTCTGACGCCATCGCCCACATGATCAAAAAAGTTAATGTTTGTATTCTTTTAGAAATATCCTTCCCTGTCACTCAAATAATTTTCCTGTGAAAGTGGACCCATGTCAAGCCACGAAATGAGCTTGCTACATTTCTTTGGGGCAAAATGGCTACCAACAACGGGCATGATGCATTTTCAAAGTGACCTCTGATCAGAGGAATAGGGAAACATGTGCCTTTGAAAAGGCAACTACATTTCTATCACTATTGTTTCTCTCTCTCTCTTTCTCTCTCTCTCTCACACATACCCCTTTGTCAGAAGTCACAAGGGACATGTTTGCAAATCCAACCTCCATTTCATTCCTGAGATAAATGGCTTTCCTAGGACTGGTTAACACCTGTTAAACTGTAGGAGTATTTCCTCCAGAAGTTGTTTTCCACATATCTATCTCATTATCTGTGAGAACAGTGTACTTTTTACAATGTTATATTTTAGGCTAAATACTGAAGCCTTCGGTTTGCTTAATCCCTGTGGTTTTCAGTTCTGTTTCAATTTTTTTTAATGAGGGTCATATTTTGTTTTGTGATAACCACTTCTGACACCACCACCCACATGATCAAAAAAGTTAACGTTTGTACTCTTTTAGAAATATCCTTCCCCATCACTCAAATAATTTTCCTGTGAAAGTGGACCCATGTCAAGCCACGAAATGAGCTTGCTACATTTCTTTGGGGCAAAATGGCTACCAACAACGGGCATGATGCATTTTCAAAGTGACCTCTGATCAGAGGAATAGGGAAACATGTGCCTTTGAAAAGGCAACTACATTTCTATCACTATTGTTTCTCTCTCTCTCTTTCTCTCTCTCTCTCACACATACCCCTTTGTCAGAAGTCACAAGGGACATGTTTGCAAATCCAACCTCCATTTCATTCCTGAGATAAATGGCTTTCCTAGGACTGGTTAACACCTGTTAAACTGTAGGAGTATTTCCTCCAGAAGTTGTTTTCCACATATCTATCTCATTATCTGTGAGAACAGTGTACTTTTTACAATGTTATATTTTAGGCTAAATACTGAAGCCTTCGGTTTGCTTAATCCCTGTGGTTTTCAGTTCTGTTTCAATTTTTTTAAATGAGGGTCATATTTTGTTTTGTGATAACCACTTCTGACACCACCACCCACATGATCAAAAAAGTTAACGTTTGTACTCTTTTAGAAATATCCTTCCCCATCACTCAAATAATTTTCCTGTGAAAGTGGACCCATGTCAAGCCACGAAATGAGCTTGCTACATTTCTTTGGGGCAAAATGGCTACCAACAACGGGCATGATGCATTTTCAAAGTGACCTCTGATCAGAGGAATAGGGAAACATGTGCCTTTGAAAAGGCAACTACATTTCTATCACTATTGTTTCTCTCTCTCTCTTTCTCTCTCTCTCTCACACATACCCCTTTGTCAGAAGTCACAAGGGACATGTTTGCAAATCCAACCTCCATTTCATTCCTGAGATAAATGGCTTTCCTAGGACTGGTTAACACCTGTTAAACTGTAGGAGTATTTCCTCCAGAAGTTGTTTTCCACATATCTATCTCATTATCTGTGAGAACAGTGTACTTTTTACAATGTTATATTTTAGGCTAAATACTGAAGCCTTCGGTTTGCTTAATCCCTGTGGTTTTCAGTTCTGTTTCAATTTTTTTAAATGAGGGTCATATTTTGTTTTGTGATAACCACTTCTGACACCACCACCCACATGATCAAAAAAGTTAACGTTTGTACTCTTTTAGAAATATCCTTCCCCATCACTCAAATAATTTTCCTATGCACCACTTCAAGAGTTTTGAAAAGCGGATAATGCATCTTACACCCAAAGAAATAAATACATCACACATTTTCACTGGGTTGCACAGGTCCCCTTACCCTTGTAGATTGGTACAACAGTTCTGGGCCCTTCCCTCCTGTACACATTTCTTGGGTTGAATTATCCCCCCTGGAGATGCTGTCTCCACTAAATTCACCAATGTATTATACTGTTTGATCCTGAAGATCTATTACAAATGAATTGAGCCTACATACTAGATAGGGTGTTTGCTTGTCCTATGCTAGAATTAGGTAAAGATAAAGGAAGTCCCCTGTGGAAGCACCGAGTCATTAGTGACCCATGGGGGGACGTCGCATCACGACGTTTTCTTGGCAGACTTTTTGTTACAGGGTGGTTTACCACTGCCTTCCCCACTCATCTACACTTTACCCCCAGGAAACGGGGTACTCATTTTACTGACCTCAGAAGGATGGAAGGCTGAGTCAACCTTGAGCCGGCTACCTGAACCTGACTTCCGCCAGGATCGAACTCAGGTCGTCAGCAGAGAACTGGGCTACAGTACTGCAGCTTACCACTCTGCACCATAGGGCTCATTTTATGCTAGAATTATTCAAAAGTTATTAAAAGAGATAACGGAATGATAACAAAAAAGGTTCACAACACATACTCTTAAAAATATACTGGATTCCCCTCTGTGTTCCATCAAAGGGCAGGGATTTGCTTCTTATATCTTCCCTGCACTCAATTTGGCACTCTCACTGGCAAAGGGAGCATTTTCCATCTTTAGCGTCTCTGTCAATCATGACTCCATAAGCCTTTCCAGTTGTTAGTTTTGAAATCCAGCCTCGAAAAAGGCTTCTGAAACATCAGTGGTCCTCTCTAGATGATTTCCGTGGCACAAAGTTTGGACACGAGAGGCACCTGTCTCTGAAACCTGTTCCATAACTATGGAATTGCTCTCTTCCCAAAGATGCCAATCTCAGCACCTTTAAGAAGTGTTAGGATACTGGGAGCCAAGCTACAAGTGACGCCTGACACTATTTGGACGCTTGTCAGCTTCCTTCAAGTTTTGATGGGAAATGTAGGCATCCTGGTCTTGCAGCTTGGCTCTCCGACTGCTGTCCAATGGACTTTTCAACTGTCACTTGTCCAACATTTCGCCAAGCTGCCTACATTTCCCACCAAAACTTGAGGGAAGCTGACAAGTGTCCAACTAGTGTCAGGCATCACTTGTAGTTTGGCTCTGAGTCTCTCCCAAGACAGATGCAGAAAATCATGTTCAGATCGAACATTTAGAAGAACGTTCTAAAAGAAAGTTGGCGAGGTTATAAAAACTGCTCGGCACTTTATTCTATTGATTCCCATCGTGTCTGTTCTGACTGGCAGCATTTCCCTGAGATCTCCAGTTGAGGATTTCCTAGCTGTGCTGAGTTTCTTTCTCCCAGAAATGCCCAAGACTGAACATGGGACCTTTGGCATGCAAACCATGCAGTGTGAGCTACAATTGGGCCCTAAAGAACTTTCTATTCATGGTGATTTTTAGCAGCTGGTATGAGTCAAGTTGTAGATCTCAGTATCTGATCAATTGTAAATTGTTTTTATTAGATTTTAACCGACTACGAGCCAAAAATTGCATATACGTCTTTCCTTTGGTCCGAGTCCAAATTGTTTCTCTTCTCCTTCCTCCCCCCAACTCTGTTCATCTCCATGAACATTTTCTTCACCCCATGTCAACAGGCCAGCTCCCTTCAGAGGCCTGCACTAGGAAGAGGGTCTGGGAAAACTCGGAACAATAGAATTCTTCTGTCAGCTCGAACAAAAGGCCCGTCACTGCTGACATAACAAATCCATTTAAATATTGTGTCGGAGCACAACACCGTTTGGCGGTCCGGGTTTTCAGGCAGCTGCGGGAGAACAATAGGGCCTTAAGTACAGTACAAGGATCCTACTTACAAAAACTTGACCCCTCCCACACCAAGATAACCCGCGTGTTAACAATGTGCCAATGTTAAGCCAACCTAAATGGCCTTCAAGTACCATTCACAAAAACAGAAGTTTCGACGCCGCAGGGAAGGGGCAAAGAGGTTGCGGCACCTCCTAGAAGAATCACTTCTTTGCATATGTTAGTTCATGCAAACTACCTCCACATTTAAAAATACCAATTTCTTAACAATGGCATAGTGTTAACACAGTTCAGCTGGGAAACCCACTCATGATTTATTTAACTGTGTTTGTGGAATTACTCTTTACGTTTTGTTTTCTTAGATGTCTTAGTTTTTACTCTGGCTGGGCTTTGTGAGTCGCTTTACTATTGATCGGGATATGAGGGAGTATTGTTATTTAGTTGGAGGTTCTTGTTTTGCATTGCTTTGATAATTTACTACTGTAAATTAGCAACTGCTTGGTTAAAAAGTGGGATATGAATTTTTCAAAATTAAATGATTATTAAGGGCACAGGAGGCAGGAAGGATGTTTTCCCTCAGTGATCAGTGGCATAAAATCAGTCTATAGCAAAAGTCTGCATATAAAACACACCATCGTTTATTATTTAACCCCCCCTCCATTTTCTTTTAAGGATGAGGGGGGTAGCGACTTGGAAACCTGAATGTAAACACGAAGGCGATACATTTCCCCTTGAAAACTTCACATGCTGCATTTTGGATGTTCATTAATGATAACCCATTTTGATGATTTGTAAGCTTCTGAGAAATTCAACGATGTCTGTTTGTACTTGAAGACGTACGCAACCCTTTGATCAGTCAATGTTATTCCAGGACGTTCACCTACACTCAATCCTTTGTTCGTAGTCAACACGGTTTTTGCCTTCGGAACTTAGGAAGATGTGTTTCTAGGACGGCAGAGGTTGCTAACCATCACACTTCTCCAGCCAATTGTCGTGGTGCTGTGTTGTAGGCACACGGGGAGGTGGAAAGTTGGGGAACATGCTTGGAGCCACCATTGTGAGAAAACCGGGGTACAAATAGCTAAGTAGAAAAAAACATGATGTACAAGTCTGCTGGACCAACAACTAGGGTTGCCTGGCAACTGGTGAGAGACCTTCCAGTGGGATGGTGGGGGGCTGATCAGCAATGCACTGATATTAGGGGCTACATACTCACATCACTCCCCATGTTCCCAGAAGTGACGTCAGTGCATTGCTGGAGACATTCTAGCACTTGGGCAAAACTCTATGATTTAACCATAGTTTTTCCCAAATGGTGGAGCGTTCCCACTTCCCAGTGATGCACTGATGCCACTTCCGGGCACACAGATGCTGGGATGCTGCCCGTTGGCTCCCCCCTCCATTTTGCTGCCGTTTTCTTTCCTCCAGTCAACTGAGTAGCTGTGGGAAAGACCTGCTGGTGGCAGAGAATCCCCTGCCTCCATTGGGAACTCGGTAAGCGACTGATGGGAATCCAGCAGGCAGGAGAATCATAGTCACCCAGAGAAGCCTAAAGTGAGCATTGACTGGGCAAAGCCCAAGTCTGATCTGGACATGTTCACCATCCTTGCAGGTCAGGGAAGACCACTATGCTCCATGAATGGCTGGTGTCATCTTGCAGCCTGAGAGATGGAGGAAAGACATCACAGCCGCGAGAACTCTGAATGTCTCGCCCTCATCAGTTGTAGGATACAGGCCCAAACTTCCCCTGTTCTTGACTTGACTGTTCTTCTGGCTACCCGCGCTGCTGTTACAGAACTGAAATGTTGATCCACAGACAACATGGCAATCTAACTGCCTACAGAACACCTGCTGCACCAGTGCAATGTTCCGGGTTGCTTTGCTATCATCTCAACTTTGCATGGGGCTATGCTCTCTTGGATGGGGCGTGATCCCCTTTTTCTCTTGTACAGCAAACTGGGCTACAGATTGGTGGTGGAGAGTGCCTTCAAGTCATAGCTGGCTTATGGCGACCCCTGGTGGGGTTTTCATGGCAAGGGACTAACAGAGATGGTTTGGCATTGCCTGCCTCTGCAAGCCTGGACTGTACTGGAGATCTCCCATCCAATTACTAACCAAGGCTGACCCTGCTTAGCTTCTGAGATCTGACAAGATTAGGCTCACCTGGGCTATCCAGGTCAGGTCGGACTACAGATTCCCGATCCGATCCAAGCCACACAGTCACGTCCGACCCTCGGCTACTCCATAGATCATCCCCCTCCAGGCCTTTCTGTCCTATAGCGCGTCGAGAGAGATCTACAGAGTCTCGCAGTGAAGTTTTACAGGGTAGTTCACCATTGCTTTCCGCAACCCAACACACTTAGCCGTACGACAGCCACGAATGGTAAGTCATACGTTGCCACCCCCTGGGCACTTTGAGCTGGTGTGGGATAAGGGGGGGACTACAGATTACAGAGGTGAAAAATCACAGGTTCAAGAAAACAATCCATTTGGTGGCCAAGAGGCCAGTCAACTCCATCACGTCTTCCCACTGTTAGTTCTGCATCCTGCCAAATCTCTAGGGCCTCTCTCCGGACAACAAAATGACCAGTAATTAGGCCCAGGGTATCTTCAGCATCGATGCATGCTTTCTGCTTCATCGCTCACTTGCTAAAACAAACACAAGCCTGCTACTCTTAGCAAAGGCAAATTCTCCAGGGGGATCTTTCCAGGTACTTCTGTACACAGCGAAACCTGTTTTCGCTGGTGTGAAAGAAAAGGGTAGAGCTGTAGCACATGTTGCAAACACAGAAACGTGGCTCAGCTTGTGTAAATATTTAAACAGTGGGTGTATAAAACAGAAGCAGGGGAAAGGCACTTTTTGTGCTGAAGCAGGGAAGGACTGGCGTTAATCTTTCATGAAGCAAACCTTCAATGGCTGTTTCACCAATACTGCATGGTCTTCTGGCTCATATTTTGCTGTCCAGTTCTTAAAGGAAAACAGTTGCCAGGTTAGTGTACTGGTTAGAGGAGAGGTACGCACTCCATGGTTTGCAGAGAGCTGGATTCTCAACTACCATGAGCCAAAGGAGCCATGTGACTATTGTATGCCCTGTGCACAACTCCACCAACAACACATACACAATAATATGACTGCTGAATAGATAACTATATCCTTGGCTGCATTCTCATGAATTTCTGGGCCCATCCCTAGCATGGGATGGAAGCAGGTCCCCCATTATCCAGTCCCTCTAGCAGTAGCTGTTTCAAGGTGGGAAGGAATCACCTGACCTTGGCCGTTTTCACACGTCTTTCTTCCTCATGGAAAATCACGCAAAACTTACAGAACGACGACGTCTTCATGGCGCGATTTCCCATCATGACTCCATTTACTGGTGCAATGACATCATAAATCATGCCAAAAAATGGAGTCAGGACGGGAAATTGCACCATGAAGACGTCGTCGTTCTGTAAGTTTTGTGCAATTTTCCACAAGGGAAAGACGTGTGAGAACGGCTATTCACAAGTTCCACTTGGCAGTGGCCGTGCCCAATTTCTTAGAACAAGGGACAAGTCCCACACTGAAGGGCTGGTGCTCAGAAGAGCCACAGATGTCATGTTAAGGAGCCATATGTGCTTCCCCATTCATTGAGTATCACTGGTTGAGAGCATCAGGCAAGGATTGGAGAGCCCTGTGACCTAAAGCTTGCCAGATGCCCTTGTTCCAGTCACACACACTCAGCCTAACTTTGCTTCCAGTTCTTTTCTTAAGAACATAAGCAGACGCAAGGCTGTGGCTCAGTGGTGGAACATCTGCTTTGCCCGCAGAAGGTCCTGTTGGTACTCGACATCTCCAGTAAAAAGGATTAGGTAGCAGCCTCGAACTCAGGCCACAGTTGCTGCCCGTCAGAGTAGACAATGTGTGGAAGAGGTTGCCAAGGGTTGAATTTAAGCCAATGCAGTTGCCCCACGGGGAAGGGATCTTGCAAATAAATAAGAACCCAGAATTGCTGCTACTGAACTTGGGAATGGAAGATGTTCCAATGCAGTACAGAACATTGTTATTTTACATGATTATAGCAGCAAGACTTTTATATGCGCAGAAATGGAAAGTACAAGAAATACCAACTACAGAAGATTGGATTTACAAATTGCTGTACATGGCTGAGATGGACAAAATGACAAGAAAACTCAAAGATCTTGATCCAGGAGAATATATTGCAGATTGGGGGAAACTGAAACAATATTTAGGAAAAAAATGGGATGTGAAAGGAGGACTGTGGCAGTTTGAGAACTATTAATTTGTGATGTTTCAAATGAAGAGAGAAGTAACTTTGCCATTAATGGGAAAAATTAGTTATTAATTAACCTAAGCTAGTATTACTCTTAAGGAGACTTTATCAAAAATATACAGTTTAAATAGTGATGTAGAGAATGGATATATTAGTGGATTTGATGTAGTATATATAAGAAGAATTTGAATATGCTTAGAGTAAGAGATATAATACATATATGATTTAGAAGAATATAATTGAAAATAAGTTAAGTAATAAGATAGGTTAATGGTTGGAAAGCTGTTGGAAGTCTACAAGGAGAGGGGAGGGAAAGGGTGGGGGTTGAAATAAATTAGGTATGATGGGGAGTGTATGTATTAACTATGTACTCACCAATAATTTTTTTTTTAAAAAAAGGGAAGGGATCTTGCAGGATTAAGCAAAAGTTTTCTGGACAAGGTTTGGTACGTATCCAGAACTGAGAGCTCAAGAAGTTGTCTTCACATACTTCCCAATTTTTAGGCCATAACTGGTTAAATGACCACAAAGTCTTTCCCACTATTTATCCCCAAGGAAGGTATCTGATGGTCTTTGGACAGCGAACTGCATTAGCACAATCTATTTCCTTCTCATTAGGATTTCCGCATTTGCTTCAGCACAAGCCAAATTGCCGGGAGAAAGAAGAAAAACAAAGTGTGATGTTCTGGTCTCCTGCCCATTTGCTAGTAAAAGAGCCATTACAGATAACTGAAAACTCAATCAAAACGAGAAGGAAAAACAAACGCCCTGGACTGAATGCTTTTATGGATGTAGCAATAGATATCCATTTGGAAGCTCTTCTACCCTCAGGGGAGATGAAATCTGTTTTATCTTACCAGACACTATCAAAGGTTAATCTTTGTCCCTTGGCCTTGATGCCTGCGGAGATTCAAGACAGACGAGTTTAAATCCCTTGCAAGGCAGCACGAGGCAGGACAAGATAGGATGTATCAGCCAGAAAGCGATTTGTTCGCTTTTTGTAAAACGTGTATCCCTTTGCAAATGCTGTCACACACAGAATCATAGGGTTGGAAGGGACCTCCAGGATCATCTAGTCCAACCCCCTGCACAATGCAGGAAATTCACAAATTCCTCACCCCTCCTACCCCACCCCCCACACACACACCCAGTGACCCCAGCTTCGTTCCCAGAAGATGGCAAAACACTGTCAGGATCCTAGCATTGACAGCATTGCTGCCAGATGGCCATCTAGCCTCTGCTTAAAAACCTCCAAAGAAGGAGAGCCCACCACCTCCAGAGGAAGCCTGTTCCACTGAGGGACCGCTCTAACTGTCCGGAAGTTCTTCCTAATGTTTAATTTCAACCCGTTGGTTCTGGTCCGACTTTCTGGAGCAGCAGAAAACAACTCCGTGCCATCCTCTCTATGACAGCCCTTCAAGTACTTGAAGATGGTTATCATATCACCTCTCAGTCGTCTCCTCTCCATATTAAACATACCGAGCTTACAGTTTAAAATCATATAAAGCAATAAAATATCAATACGTATCATTCTAGGGAAGCCGATCTCATTAGACAGTGGAGACTGGAGAGGAACAAGACAGGCAAGGGGCCAGCAAGAGAGTTCTCTAGCTCTTCAACCCTTCTCATGGGCCTGGTGGAACATCTCTATGTCACAGGCCCGACGGAACTGTACTAAGTCCCACAGGGCCTGGGTCTCAACTGGGAGAATGTTCCACCAGGCCGGAGCTAGAGAGCTGGTTGAGACCAAGCGAACATCCTTGGGGCCAGGGACCACCAGCAGATGTTAGTCTACAGAGTGTAATGCCCTCTGGGGAACATACAGGGAGAGACGGTCCGGAAGATATGCAGGTCCCAGTCTGTACAGGGCCTTAAAATCATACAAAACAATAAAATAGCACCACAGTATCTTTTCTAGAATTGCAGTATCTTTTCTGAGATGTGGTGGGAAGTTCTGTTAACTTACTGCCAACTGTATGGTGACCCCGTAGGGTCTTCAAGGCAACAGACGAACCAAGGTGGTTTGCCACTGCCTGCCTCTGTGTGGGAACCCTAGACTTCCTCGGTGGTGTCCATTCAAGTGCCAACCAAGGCCGACCCTGCTTAGCTTCTGATTTCTGATGAGATCGGGCTAGCCTGGGCCATTCGTGGCAGGGCTTTTTAAGATGCAGTGACCAAAATTGTACCCAGTACTCCAAATGAGGCTGCACCATAGACAGGGTTGCCAGTCCCCTGCTGGGAGCAGGGGATCCCCCTCTCCCACCCTCCACCCCCTGCTCCCGCTTACCTGATCGGCAGGGGAGGCATGGGCTTCCAGCGTGCATGATCCCAGACAGCGTGTCATGGGCCAGTCTGGCCTCAGTGAAAGTGAGGACTCCTTAGGAGGAGAGGAGCCTTGTGTAGCCAGCCCTGGCTCCTCAGGAGAAAAGGAGCTTCGTGTAACCAGCCCTGACTCAGCCATGCAGGTGATCAGGAAGAACAGCTGCTGGCTAATCAGAGTCCACAGCCAGCAGCTGAGGCAGAGCCACCAGCACCCTCCAGCTCCTACACCACAGGTGAAGCCCAACCAGGGATGTCCAACACCACAGGGGAAGCCCAGCCAGCTTTGCCCACACCCAAAGAATGCCGCAGATGAAGGCAGAGTGGAGCTGCAGGAGAGATGGTGCAGTGCTTGCCTCCTGGGACCATGCCAGCTGCTTGTGGATAGCGATAAAGAGTAGCATCAGGATAGAGCCTAAGCAGCTGGCTGCAAACCACAGCTGGCTATAAAAGCTAGCCTAGAGGAACTGCTAGGTGTGGAAGCAATGAGTTGAATGCCTGCTACTGCTGTGGCTGCCCCCTTGAACCTTACCTTGCTCCTGTAGCCTCTGGACCATGCCCCGTCTCTGTTTGCCTCTGGACCTGACTTTACTGGTACTGACCTACAGACCCCTTGACTTGGCTTTTGGACTTTGGACTCATGCTCTGACCTTGGACTTTTGACTACTCTGCTTGGGATAGCCCAGCCCACAACATGGTGTAGTGTTTTCCCACAGGCCTGATCCAACTCAGATCTGGCCTGAATCAGCCTAGATTGGGCCTGAATTGGCCTGGAATCGGCCACTGTAGAGCATGGGATTGCTTCCATGTGCTGCAGTGACCTGTTTCAGGCCGATCCCACCCAAATCGGGCCTGAATCAGCCCTGATCGGTCCGTTGTGAGGCACGAGAGCACTCCCACGCTCCACAGCGGCCTGTTTCAGGCCTATTCAGGCCTGATTTGGACTCCCACGGAGCACAGGAGAGCTCCCTGGGCAGCTCCGGAAGAGGCATCATCGTGCAGGCTTGGGAGTGCGCACGACAAGCATGCATGTGAGAAGCACAAGATAAGGTAGGCGCCGGGTCCCCCGCATCCCGCTGGGAGTACAGAGGAACCTGACAACCCTAACCACAGATCTATATAAGGGCATCTGTTATGCTCTCTGTCCTCTGAAAGAATAAAGGAAGGTACTCTAGAGCTTTTGGGAAGAATGGGAGAGAGACATGTTGAGACAGATAAATAAACCATTGCAGTGCGCTTGAAGTTGTGATACGACACTATTTAGTTTGCCGGCGTTGAGTGATTGGGACATCATCACCAGGGAAAGGGCCCAAATGGATCCTCAAGCTCCCCATTAATGAAAGCATCTTCCTTCCTGTGACACAAACATATCTGTTGTGGGTAGCCTTAAGGAACAAAGAACGGCCCGCAGAGAGGGATAAGAAGCAAAGGAATCCATCAAACTGCAGGGTTTTCTAGAGACAAGAAGTTTGCCAAGAGTCACCTGACTGTGATTTAACATGGCCTTTAAATAGGTACAAGCCTGCCTCTTCCTTGTACAGGTAGCAAGCTGGTTAGTTTTACCAATCTGGGGCTGGTTAGTTTTACCAATCGAGGTTTAACTGCAGCCAAACTTGACAAACCAGGAACAAGAGCTCCCCCATCCTGTCAACGGCACATTCTCCTCCCAGAAATCTCAAACCGCATACACCGATTGCTTTAACCGGTGTCCTCTCCAAAATGGATTCTTTTTTCCCAACTGCAAATTCACACCTAATAAAATTTGCAAAATTGCATTTTATTTGGGTGCATAAATGCACAGAGCCAGGTAGCGTCCTGAGGCATGAAAGCCCAGAGATAGAACGATTCCCCCAGAAAGCTTACTGCAGAGAAAATGACATGGAGGTCCTTTTATGATCTGAGAAATGACTGTTTTTACGGCACACTAAATAAAACCCGCTATTCCAGCTCGAGGTTTAAAACTGCAGATGCCACTGCTCTTGCCAAGAACCCGGACACAAAAGATGTGTGGAGATGACTTGTGGGTCTGAGTGCTTTGCCACTCTTACAGCGCAATCCTATGGAGAGTTACTCCAGTCTAAGCCTATTGAAGTAAATGGGCTTAGAGTGAAGTAAATCTGCGTAGGATTGCACTGTGAGCGATGGCTCCCAGTGTGAAAGCTCTCTGCCCCCATGAGAGTGACTTGCAACAGGTTTTGTGCAATCCTGTCTACATACACTTTTATTTGGGTGCACATACAAACAGAATACAGACGTATTGTGTTATTTTCACTGGGATGCATATGCCCAATGGGAGAGATGCTGCCCTGGGTAACCTCTCCACGCCAATGTCTGCCCCCTTGCAAACAAGGTCATGCCAAATTTGTCTGAGAGTGAAAATTTGCCAAAGCGTCCTACTCCATTTTGGCCAGGTGGTATCTTTCTCTCACTTCTCAAGTCCTGGTGTCTTTGCCATAAACTCACTCCCTGATCATGGCTTTGATCCACAGCCTTCTTTCCCTTGTGTCTCCCTCTTCACCAACCATGCAAGCATTCCTCTACTGTGGATAGAGTTCCCAAGGGTGTGGGTGGGTGGGAGATGTGTGAACAGCATTTTACCATCTACATTTACCCCTGGAATCTCAAGAGCCCCTGGTTATTCAAGGTCTCATTCATATACTTTATCACCAAGAGTCCACTTCCTTTCATTCGTGCAATTAGCTTGACTTTCAGAACCAGCTTTGGTTAGCTTCTGCTCTCGTTGCAGTCGAGGTGCTTTCCGGAAGGATTAATTTGGCAGTCGCAGCTAAACGAGGTGTGTGGCAATAAGAATGATGAGCTAAGATGGTGCAGTTCACAGCTTTCATTACAGTTTCCTAATGTCTACTTTCAAGTGAATTCAGCATCTTCTCTGACATTTTAAGAACTCATTTTACAATGAAGTTAGCACCACCAATGGGGGGGGGGGGGAATCCCTCAAACCAAACACACACACAAACTCTCGGCAACTTTAAAAGGTAAAGATAGACCCCTGTGCAAGCACCGAGCCATTACGGACGCATGGGGGGGACGTCACATCACAACGTTTTCTTGGCACACCTGCAAAACTCTTTTGACCTATACATCTGCTTGTATATATTATCCTGGGTCATGAAAAGTTAAATATACCCTACCTGCTTTAGTGAACTCATCATGCAAAGACCTGGGACAGATGCTGCCATAGCACAGTGGTTAAGTGGCTGGGCTGTGAATCAGCACTCTGCTGGTTCGAATCCCACTACTGCCATGAGTTCTATAGGCGGCCTTGGGTAAGCCATACCTCTCAGACCAGCTCTCCAGCAGCATTATGGGAATAACACTAACTTGTGCACCGCTCTGAATGGGGTATTAATTTGTCTAGAAGAGTGGTATATAAGTGCAGTTGTTGTTGTTGTTGTTATTATGTAACACTCGTTCTACAAACTGAGAGTCACTCTTGGTTACAGGTAGGCCTTACCACTTTCTTCTTCCCTCTCTGGAGTGACTTGTCTTTCCTCAATAAACATGGTATTGTATTGTATGTATACCACCATACAAAATGGTTCATGCAATCCAGATTCCTTCATAACTTGGGGCCAAGCTACAAGAGACGAACTACACAAGGAGGAGCATGTGAAGGCAGTTGCAATGTTAGCCAGGAAGCTGAGTTTTAAAAGAGATTGGAAAGCTCTATCAATGTCCTCTCTCTACAGAGCCAGCAAAGATTGCTCCTCAGAGGGTTTGTTTATTTCCTCTTCGCCTCCTAGAAGGGGAGGTGAAACTGACAGAGCCTTCTGGAGGCAAAGAGGAAATAAACAAACCCTCTGAGCAGTGATCTCCCTGACTCCGTAGAGCGGGGAAAAGTAACAAAGCCTTCCGATCTCTTTTAAAACTCAGCTTCCCGGTTAAAATTGTGACTCCTTTCACATACTCCTCGTGTAATTCGTCTCTTGTAGCTTGGCTCAAAGTTACGAAGGAATCTGGATTGCATGAACCACGTTGTATGGAGGTATACATATAATAGAATACCATGTTTATTGAGGGAAGAAGAGTCACTCCAGAGAGGGAAGGAGAAAGTGGTAAGGACTAACTGTAACCAAGAGAACTAGTTTGGTGTGGTGGTTAAGAGCGCGGGACTCTAATCTGGAGATCCGGGTTTGATTCCCCACTCCTCCACTCGAAGCCAGCTGGGTGACCTTGTGTCAGTCACAGCTTCTAGCTCTCTCATCCCCACCCACCTCACAGGGTGTTTGTTGTGGGGATAATAATGACATACTTTGTAAACCGCTCTGAGTGGGCATTAAGTTGTCCTGAAGGGCGGTATATAAATCGAATGTTGTTGTTGTTATCATTATCATTATTATTATTGTAGCTTGGCTCTTGGATGCAACAGGGGTTGATGCATATACATGCTGCACCATCTTAGAAGAGTTACAAGGGGAAATCCCTCTTTGAAGATAACACTTGCTACCCCTGTTCAAATACTTAGAATTCTTTAACATGTACTTTTAAAGATATAAGTATGGTTTTCATTGATGAGTCAATGTAATGTCAAACAACTCATCTTTTTAATACACCTCAGGCCATGTTTTCAGTCTCTGGTTTGTGCAGAGTGACACTTTGAATTGGTGTGCTGCAGCCAACATGGTGTGGCGATCAGAGTGCGGGAATAGGATGTGGAAGACCGAGATTCCCACTCTGTCATGCTTGTGGGTGACTTTGGGCCAGGCATACACTTCCAACCTCTTGGGATTGAACAAGTGTTTGCGTTCAGTCATAAAAGAGTTAAACTGTGCTACTTAGTAAACTTATTTGCATGTAACTACTTAAGCTTACAGGGAGGCTTCCCACCACGGAAAGGGGAGTCACTATTCTTAATGAAGTAGAATTAGGATTCTCTATTGGGCAACCAGTTTATTGTAAGAAGGGGGAATTAAGTGAGGAAGTTTTATTGCTCTTTGTTCAGTCTAAGATCTCTCTTAGGATACAACAGTCAGAAGAAAGTCTCTTGTCTCGTCTAGAAGCTAGCAAGATGTAGCTAGTAAGGCATTTCTTATTTTCTTCCCATGTAACCCTATTTTTATCCTTTATGTAGTGAACTATTTTGATAGAGCTAAACTGGAGTGTTTGTGTGTTCTCAGTATATCCAATGGTTGAAGCAGAGTCCGTTGAAATTAAATCCCACAAAGTCAGAGGTCCTGCATGTGGGTCTGGGGGCCATGGGCACGGGACTCCGGCTCCCCGCTCTTGATGGAGCACTACTTGCGCCGGTTTTGAGAGTTAGGAGCCTGGGGGTGATCCTGGATGCCTCCTTGACTATGGAGGCACAGGTCGCAGCGGTTGCCCGGTCTTCATTTTTCTATCTAAGACAGGCCCGGCAGCTTGTCCCCTACCTATCAACCCATGACTTAACTGCAGTGATCCAAGCAACGGTCACCTCTAGATTAGACTACTGCAACTCACTCTACACAGGGCTTCGGAGGCTGATCCGGAGGCTACAGCTGGTCCAAAATGCAGCTGCGTGAGTAATTGCAAGGGTCCCGATTACAGAACATATAACACCTATACTATGCCAGCTGCACTAGTGACTGGTTGAGTACCGGGTCCGGTTCAAGGTTTTGGTGTTGACCTATAAAGCCCTATGCGGCCTGGACCCAGCATTTCTGCAGGACTGCCTCTCCCCATATGTACCCCAGAGGATGCTTCGTTCAACAAATAAACAACTGTTGGTGGTCCCTGGCCCAAGGGAGGCCTGCCTGGCCTCGACCAGAGCCAGGGCCTTTTTGGTCCTGGCACCGACCTGGTGGAACTCTCTGTCTGAGGAAACCAGGGCCCAGCGGGATTTATTATCTTTCTGCAAGGCCTGTAAGACAAAGATGTTCCACCAGGCATATGGTGGAGGCTAGGTTGGGCCCCCACTGGCCACACTAAAGATCTGTCCACCACCCTACATATGAGCCAGGGCTTGAAAAGCAGTATTTGATCATCGCCATCTGAAGAGAAGCTGTATTGTATTTATTGTATAAAGTTGTTTTAATGTTATTTGTATACTGTTTTATCTGTTTTTAACTGTTATTTATGTAAATTGAAATGTACTCCACTCTGAGCCTGCCTGGTGGGGAGGGCGGACTAAAAATCTAATATAATAAATAAATAAATGATGCACATTTCTGCTAAACTCTGCTAATTTAACCCTTAAGAATTTATCTCCCTACAAAACCGAACCTACCTCACAGGTTGTTGTGAAGATTAAAACGGGGGAAAGTAGAATGATGCAAGCCATTCTGGGTCCTCATTGGGGCATAAATGAATAAATAAATAACCATGGTTATGGTTCTTTATATACAGTCTCTCCAAATTGCCCCAGTTTGCAAACCGTGGTTGGTTGGGGATTCAACAATAGATCTACAACGGGTCTGAGATGAGGCTGAATATCATGGCTTGAGGAGGCGCTATAAATTATTTTGACAACACACCGACAAAACCTTTCAGCATTTACATGCCAACGTGCAGTCAATTCCTGCAACATATGTTACAAATAAACTATTTGGGGAATGACGCAGAGAGTCCCATAAACTTTTATGACCACATTTTAGTGATTCCCTTATGAAACCATTCGGTTTGGAATAGGTGGGGAGAAAAAAAAGAGAGAGAGAGAGAGATAATCCTACCCAAAAGGTAAAACCATTTGGAGATAAAGTAGATTTTCTAAGTATATAAATGTCTCAGCCTTCAGATCTAGGATTATCTGCAACTTGCATATTCCATTAAGAAAATGGAACCGTCTTCCGCTCAGCGGTATGAAATTCCCATTTGTTAAACAAAATATCAGACATTAAAAGCATGACATTTTTATGTATGGGAAACCTGATGCAAAAATGAATCTTAGCCGCATTAAGCCCTGGTTATGTAAAATTCTTTACAGTGGGAGTTAAAAGGAAATCCCATCATATTTGATGAGGCAAAAGAAAACAGTTTTTCCCCTAGCTCCCCCTTCTCTTCTTTTCTTCTTCTCTTCTATTAATGGTGGCTGTTTGAAGCTGCAAGGGAGAATAGAGGATGGAATGCTAGACAGATGCCACCCTAAGGCCTGTTGAGGCAGTCAAAAGGAGCTGGAAGCCGAAAGAGATTTATGGCATTCCTTTCCAGCGTATCACATTCTAAGCCATACAGGCTGATCAAGAGCCTTCTAAAGCCACGAAGCTGAAAAGAAAGAACGTTCGAAAACACCTGGGGCTTCCTTAGCAACAGGCTGCGTGATCTCTAGTTCATTCATCGTACCGGATAACCTCACCAAAATCTCTGGAAGGAGCCAATTCTTTATGGCTTCCCCCCGCAATTGCACAAACTGGTCCTGCAATCAGTTAAATGACCGTAATCTCAAGCAAGGCCACACCAAAAACATTCAAATTAAGTGCCCAGGGTGGGGCGGGGGGGGAGAATGTGATTTTTGAGATCAAAATAAACTGTACCACTGCCAGTGGCTTTCAGGGGAGCTTAGTCTAGGCAGTGCAGGCACATTGTTTGTGACAGGACATTGGCCACGCCTGTCAGGGCTTCCCACAGTCCCGTGTGAATGGAGAGAACAACTTTGAACACACCCAATGAACTCTTGCGGTCACAGGGGAAGAGCCACAGGGGTGGGATATATGCCTTTTATGTAACCTTGTCAGTCATAACTAGAGATGGGCTCAAACCAAAATACGAACCAAAGTTTGTCATGAACTGGCCCAGTTTTTGGTTCGTGAACCAGTGGTTTGTGAAAGCTCATTTCTGACAAACTGTGACGAACTGCTCTGATTTTTAGAGCAGTTCGTTTGGTTTGTTTTTCGGTTCATCATTGCAGACAGCGTTGGCGGCTCAATCTGTTATCTAGGCAATGGGGGAGATGGGCTTTCTGCAGACCTTCTGCAGCCCCAGAAGTGACGAAGCAACAAACCAAATGAACTGATTTGTGAATTGGGCAAGTTCATGGCGGTTCGTGAAACATGATGAACCACGAACTGCAACAAGCCACCATCTTCCTGTTTCATGCCCCCTTCTAGTCATCACTAATCTTGAATTGAGGAATCTTTGCCAGGCCTCAGATTGGTGTGATGAATGGAAAAGGGCTGCATCTAAGCGGCGGAGCATCTGGCCGGCCTACAGAAGTTCCCAGGTTCAGTCCTCAGCATTTCCAGTGGAAAGGACCAGGCAGAAGGAGATATGAAAGACCTCTATCTGAATTGAATACCTTAATAGGAAAAGGTCAACTCTTTTCCCCATATGATATTGGAATGCCCTCATTATAATTTTTACCATGAACTGTGAATTGCTCCTATTTTAACTAAACTACCTCCCACCGTATCATAAGACAATATAGTTCCTTATTTGATAGTGGGTAGATATATCCAAGGATCACGCTGGCTTTGGCCAAGTATCTCTCCACCATCTTTCCCTTACAGAAATAAAGACTCCTTATCCGCCGCTCAAGATCATTGGATCAAAAGAGCTCGAAAGGAAAGGAATAGGATAGCGCATCTTCTAATCAAGAACTGTTAATACAAAGCCAGCATGGCCTAGTGGGTGGAGTGTCCTGGGAGACACGGGTCTGAATTCCAGAGAGTGGGTATGGATGAGCTGCAGGCACAGTGGTACAGCATGCACTTGGCATGCCGAAGGTCAATCCCCGGCATCTCCAGTTAAAAGAACCAGGCAGTAAGCGATGTGAACGACCTACTCCTGAGACCTTGGAGAGGAGCTGCCAGTCTAAGTAGACAATACTGACTCGGGGCCTGATTCAATATAAGGTAGCTTCGTGCGTTCAAGTGATGGAACAGATTGCTAAATGCTTCCTACCTCTGGTATTCAAAGCCTTACTGCCTATGGATGTAGAAATCCTCTTTCATTAAAAGTGTAATATACGAGCAAGATTTTGGGTTCAGCAGCACCTTAAAGACCAACTCGCTTTCGAGAGTCACTCCCTAGAAATCTAGTTGCTCTTTAATGTGCTACTGGATCTGAATCTTGCTCTTCTACTACAGACTGACATGACTACCCGAACCTACATTTGGTATAATATGTGGTTAGGTGCTTATATGGCTGCCAAGCCTCTGGTGGGGGATCCCCTGACTTGAGCTCTTGAAAAACAAGCCAGCATTGCTGCCATTATGAAACCCGGAAGCGACAGCAGGCAGCTTTAGGAATTACTGGAAAAATTCCTAGAGCCGGAAAGATATTTCCGGCTATTCCTAGAGCTACTCAACGTCACTTCCAGGTTTTCCCCAGAAGTGATGTCTTCACACTGGTGACACCGTCCTGCTGTCACCATGTTCCCCTCCAACCAGCCCTTCGATTGCCAGTCTTGGCCTGGCAACATTTAGGCCCTTAGCACGTGATCAGGGTCAAAACGGGGTATCTATCACTTGAACTTGACAGCAAAACCAGGACCTATTTTTCTTTTCTCCAGAAGTCATTCAAGAATCCATTACGCTCCGGCAGATGCGGTTTTCTGTCAACGAATACAACCGAACATTGTTGATCAAAAAACTGCCCGGAGGAAACGCATCAAAGGATTATCATAAATACAGAGCATGAGGAGTGCTGTTTAAAAGCGAGCAGTCAAGAAGAAGAATACTAGGAGTTCTGAAGAACTGGAAATATCTGATAATCAAACAATTTTTCAAATTAAACAGAACACAGGAAGCTGCCTTATATTGATTCAGATCATCGTTCCTTTAAAGTCAGAAGTGCCTATTCAGACTGGCAGCCGCTCTCCACGGTCTTGGGATGAAGTCTTTCACAGTATCTACTGTTTCATCCTTTTACTTGGAGATGCCAAAGATTGAACCTGGACGCTTCTGCTCTGCTCTGCCCTGAGCCTCAACCCCTCAATTGTCTTGCCGGGGGCCGAAATTCCTATTTATCTACCTCAGCATGGTCTACTCACATTGGCAATAGTTTTCCGGTACAGAAAGGTCCTTCCAAAAACAGTTACTTTCAACTGGAAATGACGAGGACTGAATCTGGGACTTTCCTTGCATGCAAATAATTAGTCTGCAACATTCTCTGCCTTCTACCCTGTCGCAGAAAAAAAAAACCTAGCATGGAGAAAATGGTAAGATTGGTTCCTTGTATCCTGCAGCAGATAAGTAGATTATGTTCTCCCGAGCTTCCTAATTCTGCTCTTTTATCTCATCCTATCAGTGTTTCTGTGCAAACTGCAGCCCTCTAAAGGTACAAAGTCAACTGCTGACATTTCAACTTGCTATAAATAGAAACACCCTCCAATTTCTTTTAAAGAGAAACGTTTTCTGACGGGTATCGCTTTGACTTCCTTCTCCAAACACAGGCGGGCACACAAGGGTGTACATTCTCTCTCCGTTTCAAGCGAGGCATGGAGGGGTGATCTGCCACAGAGAATTGAGCAGTGGCTTTGAAAGACTCGCCCAAAGCTACCGACCACACCACGAAACAAACAGCTGCAATAAAAGCAATCAAATGCCTGAGAACGGAAACCCGGGGTTTCTCCCCCCCCCCCGAAACTTAGGAGTGGTTAAAAGCAACCCACTGCCTGGGCAGCTGACACAGGGAGGCGAACCGTGAGCCCAGAGACAACATCTGGTCACTGACGTTAAGGCAAGGAGACCTGATTTTTGGCTCCTTATCTTAATAACAAAAAACCCAAGCCGTTTTTATATGTAATCATTTAGGTATTTATGCCATTCTGTCTCTCCCACCACAAGCTCTCCTTACTATACACAGCCCTCTACTCTCAAAAGACTTAGGGCGCTCTCCAGTGAGGAACCTGTTAGAAATATAAGATGACCCTTTAAGAGCTTTCGTTCTGGACAGCCTTCCCGTGTCATTTGATGCCGAGAGCAGAGAACGCAAGCTTGCCCCCAAAACTGAAGTTTCTCAGGCTTTGTATTCTTGACATTAGAAGATAGGCAATTATCGTCTCGCAGACAGCAAAAAAGAACATCCGTAATTGCACCTGCTGCAGTTCTGAGCCTCGGCGTTAATGGCGTTCCGCTCTGTAAGAATACTTCTCTCACCTGTTCTAGGTTCCCCCGCCCCTTCCGAAAGAATCGGGAGGGAAACAACTCTCATTTCAAGACTAATTGCAGTGCTGCTGTTGATTTTTGCCTAATGAGAAACTGAATTTGGCTCAGATAAAATACCTGTCGGCATTTGGAGGCAAAAAATAATTTTGGGAAGCGTCGTGGAGTTTCCTAGGATAAATGCTTCGGCTTTAACCCTGTATTTTACGGCTGTCGCATGACTGGAGGGAATTAATCATATGACTTTGCACCAATTAATCCATCAAACCTGCATGGAACTGCATATAAATAAAACTGTATTTTCAATGACAACCACCAATGATTACACAGACTGAGCTTAGAAAAGGCATTCCTCTCTAAGAACAAACACTTCTGACAGGGTGCTCTACAGCCTTGCTTTTTTGTATGAAAAATAGTTCGCACATTTTTGAAAATCTGCTGCCCTGCCATTTATCAATGGCTAGTTTTTTAAAAAAAAAATTAGTTAACTAATGGCAGCCCTGACCTGGATAGCCCAGGTGAGCCTGAGCTTGTCAGATCTCAGAAGCTAAGCAAGTTCGGCCTTGGTTAGTAATTGGATGGGAGACCTCCAATGAAGACCAGGGTTGCAGAGGCAGGCAATAGCAAACCACCTCTGATAGTCTCTTGCCATGAAAACCCTGCCTGGAGTCGCCATAAGTCAGCTAGGACTTGAGGGCATCACACACACATGCACAAGTAACAGCAAATTGAAGGCACATTCAGATCAACCCTCCCCACTGGAATAAAAAATCTGTAGACATCTGGCGGAAAGTTTTTTAAGAAGTGAAAGAGGGGAGCCAAGCCAAAGATTAGACTAGCAGTGTGATATTTGCAGTTTGGTGATTGCAATATAAGCAATGTTTTTGGGAGGGGTGGGGTTGAGACCTTATTGAGTGACCTTAGACTTTTAGAACTAGGAGAAATGCAAAAGAAATGAAGTCTATGAGAAAATGAAGAGAAAGCCATGGGAGGAGGAAGAGGAAAGGGATATATCTGTGCATCAAGCAACGTATATAGGGTGCTCTGTGGATGCACGATGACCCTTTCGAAGCAAAGGGCTCTTCATAAAATAAACAGACGTTAAAAAGAAATATTGGTCTGGAACACTGTTCCGAAAACATACTGTTCATTGCATGCGAGAATCTAATGGCAAGAGGAAGGACGATCACAGCAGAGCCAAAATCTTACAGGCACCTCTGACAGATGTAGCCGTTCCTTCCATGCAATGGTTTTGAGGCCTAATTCTTACTATGTTGGTGTCCGGGATGGGCCACTTTATACTGGTGTATAAGAAAGGTCATGCAATGGGATGCTTTCCCGGATACCAAATTCCCTCTGCAGAGAAAACTAGCAAGCTAGAGAGAAGGCAAGGCTAGAATCCTTGCCCTTTGCAAGCTAGCTGTCTGTGTACAGGGACTGGAGGAAGGGGAATACGTTTACAGTGAAATCCTAAGTAGAGTCATGCCACTCTAAGCCCGTTGATTTCAATGAGCTTAGACTGAAGTAACTCTGCATAGAATTTCACAATTAGTCATCTGTATCGCCTTCTGGAGCTGGGAACACTACATTCCACAGATTTGCTATATCTGGATCAAACTATTTGTGAAGTGTGGTTCGGTCATTATTCTCTTCCAGGTGTTTTATTTTTAAAAAAACACATTGCAGCTACATGCGCCCAGGGTAATGCTGACCGCCACTTTGGGGTCAGGAAGATTAGCCAGGGATATTGAAGGTTTTTGCCTTTCTCTGGGCATTGATCGAGGGTCACTGGGGGAGTGGGGAGTGGCTGTGAATTTTTGGCATTGTGTAGAGGGTTGGCTAGATGACCCTTGCGGGTGCCCATTCCTGCTCGTCTTTACATGGGCTGTGATTAAAGGAGGCAGACCAGCAAGTGTGTGTGGGGGGGGAGGGGTGATGAGCTATTTAACCCTTTTACTTCCTCTGTATTTTACAGGTTAAATAAAAATTAAAACGAAAGAAAAAAGAATGTTTAAAGAAATACAACATCAAGAAGGACAAAAGAGAGAAAGAAATGGGTTAAATTTCTTAACTGTTTTCTTGCACTGCAAATTAAAGAGAAAGAGATGGAGCGCACACCAATCCCTAAGGAACACGAAGCAGCCATCTCCTCTTATTTTATCCCTTCGCTCAACTGGAAAGCCCAGCAAGTACACTCACACAAGACAGAACCTTTATTGGCATAACCGTAACAGTGTCGAAAACAGGCGGAGAGCAAGTACACTCTTGCTTCAGGAAAGCACTTGCTGCTATTTCAAGGGTTAAACTGAGTCATTACGGATTCCCTGGGATTGGCACAGAGCAATGCACACCAATGCTCTCTAGCATGGTCAAGAGAACAAATTAAGGCAGGTTGGCTGTCTGGCCTCCTGGACCTCTAGAGCGAGCCAGAGAATGCTGCGCTCCTAGTCCTTCACCACGCTCATTAAATCAAACCTCCAAGCGAACAGAATAACTTTCTAAATACCAGTTGCAGGCAGAGAGTGGGCGGTATTAAGAACAGGGGGATGCCGTGACCTACTGGCAGGCCTTTCAAGGATCTCTGGCGGACCAATGTGGGATGCAAGATGGTGGACTTGTTGGAACCCTGGACTGATCCAAGAGGGCAACACATTCAGAAACAGTGGTGCTAGAGTCTTCAGAGCCTAAATCCATGGCGTAACCGGGCTCACCACGATGACCCACCTGTTCCAGTCTGGGCTTACTGCTACGACATGCTGATCTTCAGACAGGTTGGCCATCCCACGAGCAACGTAGAAAAGAGGCAGCCTATGTTTTCCGCAAATGATGCAAAACTGAATTATTAAAAAGGGATTTTTACTCAGATAGGAGGGCTGTAATGTAGGGAGGGGGTCTCAGAGAGATGCTTTGCTAATGAGTTTGGGACCACAGACTTCACCACTCTGTTGCTTTATGCCCTATGTTTTGCTTTAAGTATGTGCTCCTATGTGCTACCCGTGGTTCAAGTATGATCCTACTGGGTAGTTCTATGTTGTCTAACCTCAGTCCTAGAATTGCTGATCCTTTGTTTCAGCATTTCTTTAACTGTGTATTGGATTTTTGCCAACGTTATGTCTTTGTGAACTTGAATTTATTTATTGTTTATTGAAATGTCCTTGACGTAGACTGTGTAATCCGCCTTGAGTCTCAGTGAGAAAGGCAGACTATAAATCACATTAATAAATCACATGTGGTCATGATTCGTTCATTTTCATGCAACATGAACCACGAATTAGCCCAACTTGAGCCGGTTCTGAACCAGTTGGAGGTTCGAGGGAGCCCAGAACGAGCACTTTCATGCTCACAGCCAAACTAAACAAGACTTTCTCAATGTCCAATACCCACCAAATTTGCAGGTGACCTAGTCCTCACTGACCTCTAAAGACCTCCCCAAGTTTCAGAGATTGAACCCCGGGAAAGGCATGATCCATGGGTTTCCCCCTTTCCTGTCATTTTCTCTTTTCAATGGCAAAAACTGGAGTGTCTGCTGGCAGCTGCTTTGAGAGGCTGGCCCTTTTCCTGGCTGGATGGGCCAGAGTGGGAGCTCTCTAGTTCGCCGGGACAGCTGCCAATCAAGTGTGGGGGCCTCAGATTGGGGGCAACCAAAAGACTGCCACCGTTGCCTGGGCGAGGGATTGAATAGTGCAAAGTTTCTGGCTTCCCGAACCAGGAATGGAATGGAATGGTAGGAAAAGTCGTTTGTTCCGTAAAAACGCGGACCTGCGGAACGTGTTTCTTTGAAAATGAAGCAGTCATTTTGTTTGGAATTTTGTTCTGTGGTTCGTTTCGTGCCCTTCTCTATTCCAGAGACTTCAGCAACAGGACATGGGAGGTCTGCTGCAGATACCTCATACAACAACCTTTGTGTGAAATCTCAGTGAGATCAATGGGTTTGGTTTCTAAACAAATGGATCCTACTCCGAGTAGATAGCCCAGGTGAGTCTGATGGCCCAGGTAAGTAGGGTCGGACTTAGTAATTGGATGCGAGATCTCCAACGAAGACCAGGATTGCAGAGGCAGATAATGGTAAACCACCTCTGTTCGTCTCTTGACATGAAAACTCCACTAGGGGTCACCATAAGTAAGTTATGACTTAAGGGCACTCTCCACTCTCCATTCTGAGGAGTATACCTAGTAAAAACACACACACCCTTTCAAAATACGAGGAAGAACCCAAGCACCATCCACGGAAACCGAATGGCAGGAGGTTTTAGACACTGTGCCTGAACACACATAACTGGCCCCCGGCATTCATGGCCACGTGATGCGGCAATTGCTACTGGCAGGAAGAGCTGCCTTAACAAGGAACGTTCAAAACAATAACACTCAAGCCCCAACCCAGCAAAAGCAATCTACCAGCCAAAACAGGGTTTCATCTCTCAGATCTCTCCCCCACCTCGAAACCACAAAAAGCTGCTGTGGTGTGTGGGTGGGGAATCTCCAGAGATGTGTGTGCGTGTGTGCACTGTACTATGACAAAGTTGACCCTGGCGAGGCAGGGTGTTTTGTTTTTTAAAACAGTAGGTGCAAACAAAGGCATAGTTCCTCTCCTCTTGTCTTCTGTTTAACTTTGTGGTTTCAGTATTTAATATTGTCTGGAAGCTTGCATTTATGCAAACACATTTCAAAAGGGAAAGGACGGAGGGGGGGGGGAGATAACCGACATCACGTATTCGTTTTTTAAAAAATCAATATATATTAGCACTAGATGATTTATACTTAAGTTTTTACACGACGTTACACTCTTAGCAAAAGTTACACAAATAAAACGACTGGAGAATAGGAAGCTAACGTGGCCGGAGAGGGAAGAAAGCACTAAAAAAGTTATTTGTATAAGCCCTGCAGAGGGGAACACCACTGGTCTTTTTCCTCTCCTCACCTGATTCACCCCCAGTGGACGTGCGTGCACACACACACACACACACACACACAAATCTATACACACAATTTACAATGCAGGAAACCCTGCTAGGCTCTACTAAAATTGAATGTCGGATTTCAGCATTTTCATTAAAGGACAAGTTGTTCATGCAGGAGAGACTGTGTTGTGAAACTTCAGCCTTTCCTTTCACAACCTCCAAGAAACTGATTCCGTTAAAGAGGTCTGTTTTGCATCAGAAGGTACAAAGAGTCCAGAGTCCACAGACGCTGCTGGATTGCTTCTCCGAATAACTTTATTTGTGGCTAAAGGGGAGGGATGGAGGAAGGGTTGCCAGCTCCAGGTTGGGAAATTCCTGGAGATTTGGGGGATGGAGCCTGGAGATGGTGGGGTTTGGGGAGGGGAGAAACCTCGCCATGGGATAATGCCATAGAGTTCACCCTCCAAAGCAGCCATTTTCTCCAGGGGAACTGATCTCTGTGGCTTGGAGATCAGTTGTAACTCTGGGAGATCGTCAGCTACCACCTGGAGGCTGGTAACCTTAGATGGAGGGAAGAGAAAGAAGCAAAAGCCCCGAACAGAAAGAAATCAAATACCTGATACACTTTACAAGGAAACTCTCCAGCACTGGCATTCAGAGAGTTATTGCCTCTGAACATGGAGGTTCCATTTAGACATCGTGGCTATGAAAAATGGGCAGACCTCTCCTTCATAAATTGGTCTACAGGAATGTAATAATTTAGTCAGCAGTCACAACAACGAGTTAGAGCAATAGTTCTGGATGATGCTTGTAAAGCGCTGCTGTTTTCCTATTGTTTCTCTGCTGCACTCCCCATTTTTTCAGGAGCTGATTTGGGGTGATTCTTGGGAAATTAAAGCCCAACTTCTGTTCCATGGATGGTGCTTGTGCTTCTCATCGTCATGCAAGAACATAGTAAGCTTTATAAAATGGTACTAATGCCAGCCCTGCCCATACCTCCCACCTGTGCTAGTCTGCTGAATCAAGAGCATGAAGTCTATCCATGTACAAATTGGGCATGTAAAGGTGCTTTGCTACATGGACATGGAACCCACATGGGCTGTCCACTCTGTGCTCACAAGCCAGCAACTGCATATAGGTGGGAGTGGCCGTCTCATAACTATCCCCAGTGAATAGCCAGACTGCATTTCTATTGTCATGACATGCTCGAACCCTCCAAACATGCTGATTTCAATTCTTGCAACACTGTCTGCAGAGACCTGCACTGTCTGCAGAGACCCACATATCATCATCATCATCATCATCATCATCATCATCATCATCATCATCATCATCATCATCAACAACAACAACAACAACAACAACAACAACATTTCTCACCTGCCCTTCCCACAAGCGGGCTCAGGGCGAGGTACAGCAGTTATGAAAATATACAAATATTAAAAACAATTCATAAAACAACAGTTCATCATAAAATTAACAAACAGATAATAACTGTCCCAAGATGAGGTCAATTCCAGATTCCTGCCCGTCAGCATACAGGGGGAGGGAAGCAGACAGATAATGCACTGCAACCCATATGTGGTCAGCGAATGAATGGGCAGTACATAGCCCCGTGCTATACCCATATGTTGGGCAGCCGGCCAGTGGACACTGTATAACCCCACACTTAGTGGGAGACCAGTGGGAGGAACAGTAAGGATCTCATGCTGGCCTCAACCATACACCTGGTGGAAAGTCTCCATCTTATAGGCCTGCCGAAATGACAGAAGATGCTGATGGGCCCGGGTGTCCACAGACAGAGAGTTCCACCAGGTTGGGGCCAGGACCGAAAAGGCCTTGGCCCTGGTTGAGGCCAACCGAGCCTCCCTGGGGCCAGGGGCCACCAGCAGATGTTTTTCAGCTGATTGGAGCATTCTCCGGGGCACATATGAGGAGAGGCGGTCCCTTGCAACACTCACAACATTGTCTGCAGTAACCTGCATTGCAAGCCAATTGCTCAGGTGCTGTGACAGCAGAGGTGCAGCCCTACCGTTCACTGTGGATAGAACCACTGGCTTCATTGCCAGATGATGAAAACGGAAGTGAATATTGGCTGGGAGGCAAAATTAAAAGCTAGAAGCAGCCAAGCCAGGAATCACTGCGTGTCTTCATGTCAAAGCATCCCTGGGGTCACGAATACTGAACTCCCCAGTGTGTGATACAACTGCTATAAAGTTAATACAATGTATTAACACAATGCATAGGCCCAGATCACGGGAAGCAATCGTTCCACTTTATTCTGCACCAGTCGGTTCTCCACTGAAGTCATGTGCCCAATTCCAGAGATGCCATTTTAAGAAAGACATGGACAAACTCAAGGGTGTCCAGAGGAGGGTGAGTAGAATGGACAAGGGGTCTGAAAGTCAAGTCCTGTGAGGAATGGCTGAAAGAAGCGGACATGGAAGAAAGACTAAGGGAAGTCATGCTCCCTGTCTTGCAGTATCTGAAGGGCAAGTGTATAGCGGACTTCCCTCTCGCTGTGGGGAATAAGGATAGAACTAATGGGCGGGGACGTCAAAGAAGATGGTTTTGATTAAATACTTGGAGAAACATGCTGCCACAAACCCACGTCCAACTCAGGCTCAGGCTAACCTTCCCATACCCTGAGGTAAAACTTCTCCTCTTTAAACCTATGAAGCTGTTTACTGGGCTAGGAAGCCTCTGGTAGAGTGGTTGATGTTAAGCTTCAACTTTCCTTCTTGTCTCACCCTTAAGAAATATTAAAAATGGTTATCCAGCCAAGTCTTAGTAGGGGACAGATCAGGGGTTTGCGTTTTTCTCTTTAGCAGAAACTGACCCAAATGGCTTGGGGAGGTTCAAAACGCAAATGAAGGTTTATTTACAGTAGGTTAAAGTCAAAAGGCAGGTAGGCAGGTGTTTGAACTGAAGAAACAGAAAGGTTTTTGTACAGGAACTTCACTGGTGTGAGGCACAACACACTTGGTACAACACTAGGTTGCTGGCTTCTTTCAGAGGTTGACACTGCTTCACAGATGTTACACTTTATATACTCAAACACAAACACAGTACGACTTTCCCTCCTCTCCAGACTTAAGGGTGCTCAACTGAGACAAACCCTTCCTAGATACTGGGCAGGCGTTATAGTTATGAGTTATAACCCTGTTCCTGGCACTGAAGGGGAGACTCCTCTCTACCCACTTCCTTGGCCTCTATAATCCCCAGATCTCTTGAGTCTAAGTAGGAGTTAGTGCTGTTTTTCCCACTTTAGTCCAAGGACTAAAAGTGTTTCACAAACATTATTTCCTCTCACAGAGGATTCTCTGGCTGACCCTCTCTGGTCTAAAGCCAGCCTCCAACTCCCTTTCACGCTCTTGTTTTCCCTCCAACTCCAACTGCCAGCTTCCCCAACATTCCATCCCCAACTGCCATTTTAGGCTAACCACATGGGGCGGGGGGAGGAAACATGTCAATCATACTTTCACTTCTGGAAATCTCAGCATCTGAAGCTGGGCCCCTCACACATGCTAATAGTAAGAGCTTTTCAGCAGTGGTGCAGACTGCTTCAGAAGGTGGCCAACTCTCCTTTGCTTTAGGTTTTGAAAAAGAGTCTAGACGACTATTTCTTGAAGATGCAGTAGTTGGATATTTCCACAGTAAACAGGGTTGGGCTAGATGAAGGCCAAGGCTCCTACCGATACTCTCCGAGTCTATTTTAAACAAGGGTTTTTAGTTTGCAAGCTGCTGTACAATATTGTGTTTGCTTCCATAGAACCCCAACAACATTTTTTTCTGTATCATTCCCATTTGGAAGATCGGAAGTGAGGCTCAGAAATAACCATTTGCTCTGGATTCCTCCATAGATAACAAGACTGTCATAGATAACAGTACACTAACATGGTCAGAATCTATACAGCACATTTCAAGAGTTTAACAAGCACTTCATACTAATGCCTACTATTACTTCTCCACTATTATCATCTCCACTTTTAGGTATATGTGTCTGTGAATGAGTAGCTAGGTTGTCCCAGGACCACCTTGTGAGTTCACGGGTAAGATGAAATTTCAGCCAAGAACATCCCATCTCTCGCACATTACACAGTCAACATGTTCTAGGCTAGCTGATCTCCAAGGGATGATTCAAATTCACTTATGAACAACGACGTTACGGTGACCTGAGACTGCTTGTGAAACCAAAATTGAAAGAGAGATGAGATAATGGAATCTCACACCTCTTTTGTTTCCCCTATTCTGACAAAACCACAATTGCACAGCTTACCTCAAAGACCAAAACCTAAGGTCAGAGAATGCTTAACATTTTACATGGCCAACAGATTAGAGACTGCTCTGACCCTTTTTTAGCTTCCTTTCAACACCTTCTGATCATAGGGGGCACCGTGCAAAACCAAACTGGATTGCGGTTTATCAAAAAAGACAAGAACACTAAATCACATCCGGCTGGATGGTGGGAAAAATTCACAAGTCAAGCGGTTCGAAATCAAGTTACTCATAAAACGCTTTGGTAGGAAAGGCAGAATGAGGATCTCACACAACTACCAAGACTACTTTGGACTAGTTTTCTGTCTGAGGACCCTGTTAGAGCCTTAGCTGACATTATGACTTCTATGGGAAAGCCATGGCTCAAGAGATTAATCAGATATCCCCATAGTTGTCTACAACATTACTGCACTGTTTGCTTTGTGGCGCATGAAATGAGTGGTGGTACTGGGAGTCGACCATAAACTAGGGTTGCCCTAGAGTTACCCTAGTAGTCCAAACCCTTTAGATAACCATATTTCACTTAGGAGATACACAGTATGTTGACTGTTGGAAGTCACTGTGTGATATGGAGAAAATCCACAGTCACTGACATCCATATCTCACACCATACCTCTTCTCCTGCCATGTTGGACAGTCACACTTCTAATCCCCACAAGTTTCTGTGCCTCCCAGACAATTTTGATTCCTGACTAGGACATTCCCCTGAACTGCTCTCCACTGTATACTACAGCATACACCATCATGCTTGGGCAGTTTTTTGGCACATTCTTTTCTACCTCTACCACTCAACTCCTATTGATTATTCACAAGAATGTGGGCTCCTCTGTTATTTGAGCGGCACATATATACGTATGCTGAGCACTTAATCCCCTCAAATATTTTTCAATAACTTCCTTTAATTACTGAGAAACACACCGAGTGATACATGCATTGAGGAGTTTCCTCTCATCTCCCTCGTTCTCCCCTCCGTTTAATGAAGAACTTGAATCACTTTGCAGTCTAATAATCCTCTAATCCTGGAAGGAATTTGCTCTCTTCCCAAACCTTGGAGGTGGCAAGCTTATGCTTTAGTACTTTAGTACTGTACCCTCTGGAGATCTTTCAATGGGGGAGCCTCTCCAGCGATATTTCAATATACTTGAACTCCTAAAACGTCATATGATTAATACTGAGTATCATGTGATTAGAAGTTGGGGTAGTTCTGTTTGTCGCTCATGTCATCTCATTCCTCTAGGACAATCTCGCCGACCCCAACAACGACAAAATTACAAAAACGAAAACGCAAGGAATATTCTCAGAACTGATCCACGACTATAATTCCCAGAAGCCTTTTCAGGAAATTAAAAGTGTCAGCTAGTTAAGGAAATATTGGGTGGGTTTTAGTCCATCTCAACTGCATAACTCTGCAAATTAATAAAGCGATTCCTATGAAGAATAAAGCATGCTCCCAGTGTTTTTAAATCACACATACACACAGCAGAGATTCCCCTGTGGATGGGGGGGGGCAGAGTTAATTACTGTTTTTTTGGTGAAGTTCTTAACATTAAAAATAAAGGATAGGCTTAAAAAAACACCCTGCTTCCTGAATAACTGGAGGCACATTTTATCATCAAAGTGTTTTCAGAATCGATTAATCTTAATTGATCAACTTGCTCTGCACTGAATTCTATGGGGAAACAAATGCCATTTAAAATGTTTTATACTCTTCAAAATTAACTATAAGCTGAGGGGATTTTGGGCAGTTTTGGGTGCTAGAAGATGCATGGAAAGGAAGCCAAGGGGTTAGAGATGGAATGCATCAGTGACCTCGAAACGTCCAAAGCCTGCCTAAGAGAACTGTAAATCATAGATAAAACGTAATCCTCAATGCCTGATATCGAAGAAGAAATCTTACATGCATTCCTCAACCACACGTGGACAAACAGCATTTAAAAGACTGAGTCCAAAATGTAAAGAGCAAGAGTCCGGTAGCACCGATAAAACTAACACAATTTGTGGTAGGGCATGAGCTTTCGTGAGTCACAGCTTGTTTCTTTCATGAGCTGTAACTCACGAAAGCTCATACTCTACCACAATTTTTTTTAGTCTTATAGGTACTACCAGACTCTTGCTCTTTTCTACTGCTACAGACAAATTAACACGGCTACCTATCTTGATCTGTGTCCAAAACGTTTCCTATAAACATTGAAAGCACATTGTGTTGAGGAAATCCTCTACAACTCTCGGAGAGTTTTTCTTGATGTGGGTGTAAAGTCTAGAAGAATAAGTTCTTCCAGGCATGTATGGTAGGACGACACCCTGCTGGGACACCAGTCAACAAACTGCCAACTGACTACCAGTTATTCAACTATGATTAAACACCGTCAATTACTCCGCATCATGAAGAACCAGAGGGTAATAATGAAGAAGTGGAATCCTACCTTCTCATTAGGCAATGGAGTCATTTCACAGCAATGTCAAGACACCTCCTCCCAACATCTTTTCTACTTCTCGCCCCTGTGCTTCTGTCCATGGGCTATAATTGTGCGAACTCAAACTTCAGGAGGAAGCCAACAAGCACAAACACACACACAAAAGGCATTCCCAGGAGTCGCAAACATTTCCCCCCTTAGTTGCCCTAACCGTGTTTTAGAAAATTGACATGGCAGAAGTTCGTAATCGAATTACGAAATGGACGAACAAAAACAGCCTCTCTAAACATGACTTCTTAGAATGCTTTCTGAACTTTGGTATTAGTTCTATTCCATTAAAATAGGAATCTCTGGGCTGTCACTTGGGTATAAACCACAGGGTCTGTACAAGCAGAGCCCAATAGCTCTCGTGAGCTAAAGCACCCTATCTGTAGCTGAGATAATCCGGTTAAAGGAGGGCATAATTAAATCTCTTTGGTCTGCAAGACCTGATGCTCTTTGCCATAATACACTCCAGTTCATTTATTACTGCTTTGCATAGACATCCCCAGGCCCTGACTCATTTACAGTCTTAATTACTACAGAAAGCCAGCTTGCGACTGTACCTACACTTCTCTCCACAGTACAAATCAATGCAGCGCAGAGCTGACGCTAGTTGTGTGTGGCCCCGGATGGGTCACGTATCTTCTTATGCACTAAAAAACTGCATTCCGCCACTCCCCTTTCACATTTGTTTACATTGCTGCCCTGGCTCCGTGTGAAGCAACGTGGGGATGGAGGTTTCAAACAGCATTTATGTCCATTTATTTATTTATTGTTGTCGTGGATTTTCCGGGCTGTATAGCCGTGGTCTTAAGTAAGCTCCTAAGTAAGCTCAGTACTGAGCTAAGTAAGCTCAGTAGCTATGGGATAAAGGGCCAAGTCCTCTTGTGGATCGAAAACTGGCTAATTAATAGGAAACAGAGAGTGAGTATAAACGGGCACTTCTCACAGTGGAGGGTGGTGAGCAGTGGGGTGCCACAGGGGTCGGTATTGGGTCCAATGCTTTTTAACTTGTTTATTAATGATTTGGAATTGGGATTAAGCAGTGAAGTGGCTAAATTTGCAGATGACACGAAATTGTTCAGGGTGGTGAAAGCCAGAGAGGATTGTGAGGCACTCCAAAGGGATCTGTCGAGGCTAGAAGAGTGGGCATCCATGTGGCAAATGAGGTTCAATGTAGCCAAGTGCAAAGTAATGCACATTGGAACCAAAAATCCAAAATATAAATACAAGTTGATGGGGTCTGAACTGGCGGAGACTGACCAAGAGAGAGATCTTGGAGTCATGATAGATAACTCACTAAAAACGTCAGCACAGTGTGCGACTGCCATAAAAAAAGCTAATGCTATGCTAGGGGTTATTAGGAAAGGGACTGAAAACAAATCAGCCGGTATCATAATGCCTCTGTATAAATCGATGGTGAGGCCTCATTTGGAGTACTGTGTACAGTTCTGGTCGCCACACCTTAAAAAAGATATCATAGCACTGGAAAAAGTACAGAGAAGGGCAACTAAAATGATTAAAGGGTTGGAACACTTTCCCTATGAGGAAAGATTGAGGCGCTTGGGGCTCTTTAGCCTGGAGAAAAGACGACTGAGGGGAGACATGATAGAGGTTTACAAGATAATGCACGGGTTAGAGAAGGTAGAGAAAGATGTGTTTTTCTCCCTTTCTCACAATACAAGAACTCGTGGGCACTCTATGAAATTATTGAGCAGTCGGGTTAGAACAGATAGAAGAAAATACTACTTTACACAAGGGGTGATAAACACATGGAATTCGTTGCCACAGGAGGTGGTGGCAGCTACAAGCATTGCCAGCTTCAAGAGGGGACTGGACAAATATATGGAGCAGAGGTCCATCAGTGGCTATTAGCCACAGGAGATAGATGGTATTCTCTTTGTGGGGAGGTGGTGCTCTGTTGTCTTGGTGCTGGAAGGAAGGCAGTGGGAGGGCTTCTGGTGTCCTGGCCTCACTGACAGTCCTTTAGATGGCACTGGATTTCTAGCCACTGTGTGTGACAGAATGTTGGACTGGATGGGCCACTGGCATGATCCAACATGGCTTTGCTTATGTTCTTATGTTCTTATGTCTTGGCATTGTAGTTCCTGACGTTTCGCCAGCAGCTGTCAGGAACTACAATGCCAAGACCATGGCTATACAGCCTGGAAAATCCACAACAACCATCGTTCTCTGGATGTGAAAGCCTTCGACAATATATTTATTTATTTATTACATTTCTAGACCGCCCTCCCCGTCAGACGGGCTCAGGGCGGTGTAACAACATACAATTTATAACATACAGTTTAAAACAATAAAAACATTATAAATACACATTTAAAAACATCATCCAGGTGCAATAAAATTTCTCAGATTGCGGAAATAAGTATGTGTCACACTTTGTGAGCTCCTGCATGGGAGGTGGACGGTCTTCAGTGGTATGGCCGGCGAGAGGACAGCCTAGCCACCACCAAATGCCTGTTGGAACATCTCCGTCTTGCAGGCCCGGCGGAAAAATAACAAATCCCGCCGGGCCCTAGTCTCCTCGGATACAGAGTTCCACCAGGTTGGAGCCAGGACATCATTTATGATGATGCCACACAGTTTGGTTTTGTTTTTAAAGGCTTGAACTTTAGCTCTATATCGCTACGGCATCAATGCACGAATATGAAGATACCACACCGTATGAGCGATACTTGTGTTCACCATTGGAGCGCCATAGTGCTTCAGTGAAAATCACAATCTGTTTAAAAAAAGGGGAAAGAACACAGTGGAAGTGTGTGGGAAAATTAAAAAAGGCAGCGCTGGCGGAAGTGACACAGACAGTTCACTGCTGCCAATCACAAGCACTCTGAAGACTTGAGAACAGAAACAAGGAGGTTTTAAACAAAAATTGGCTCAACCCCGCGTTGCAAACAGGACACAAGAGGCTCTGTGTGAAAAGGTAAAAAAAAATCCACTAGCAACTGATAGCCAAAATGGTTTACGAAGATTGTGTAAAAAGAAGACTAGGTGTGCATGTGGCATATCTCAGTTTGAAGTTGCACCTGTAGAATGATTCTTCATCTGGATATCCTTAGCGGGAATGGAGTACATGCCTTTAGCAGCTGGGTTACCAAGCCAGAAGCTGCAAGACTACACTGGCACTACAATTTTAAGTTGGTGTGGCATAGTGGTTAAGTGGTTGGACTGTGAATCAGCATTTTGCTGGTTTGACTCCCGCTACGGCCATGAGCTCACTAATTTCACTACTGCCATGAGCCTTGAGCAAGTGGCTCCTCTCAGCCCAGCTCCCCAACAAATCAGGCTGGGGTTAAAATAGAGAAAAATGAGGCAGGACTCTAATCTGGAGAGCCAGGTTTGATTCCCCACTCCTCTGCTTGAAGCCAGCTGGGTGACCTCGGGTCAGTCACAGCTCTCTCAGAGCTCTCTCAGCCCCACCCACCTTACAGGGTGATTGTTTTGAGGATAACAACAACACACTTTGTAAACTGCTCTGAGTGGGCATTAAGTAGTCCTGAAGAGTGGTATATAAATCAAATGTTGTCGTTGCTAAGAGGCAGATTGCTGAGTTCTGCTCCAGGCAGAACTATGCACTGCGTTGGATCCAGAAGTAGATGTCCACTAACAGAAGGGGGGCAATTTTTGCTGAGTCTTCCCCTTCTGCTGCAGACCTACAATAATTCACCCCCCACCACCAAGCTATTGTTTCCCTTTAAATCACAGCTTAAAGTCACAGCTTGCATTGCCAAAAATTAATAATTGCCTGCAAACAAAATCATAGCATTGCATATATAAAAGATGAATTCTGTACAACATCACATTGTGCAGGGGACCGTGCTAGTACAGAACTGTGGTAGCTACACAGAGTATTTCCTTGGAAATGCAGAACCACTTTTTGTGCTACTTGATAACTTTGATAAAGAGGGAATAAACCATAGAGCTTTATACATTTTTTTGGGCAGGGGTGAACAAGTTATAGGGAATTTTCTTTTAAGAAAGCCTGCTTTGTCAAGAAACCCATTATTTCAAAGCCAACAGCTGTACAACTGAAAACCACCTTCCAAGACTGGAGAACTGTAGCAAGGAACACAGTATGCAGGGAAAAAACGAAGGAAGGGGGGGAAAAGAGCCCAGATTTTCAGAAATCCATTCTTAGGAAAAGATAGTGGAATGTACCTTTCATGCTCAAATGACAAGCTGTCAACGGCCGCCTTTATCTCTGCACCTCCTCTATTTATACATTACCCAAAGCTATTTTTTTTTTCCTGGCATTTAATTGCACATCAAAGAAGCTCTCTCTGTGAAATCTGGTTTGGGAAACTGCTCAGAGTACTTCTGTGGAATCCTACATATGTGCTTCTAAAATGTCAGGTCTCTCTCCTACCATGCCATCCCTGGCGTCTGAAACACTAACCCAGCCACAATGCAAAAGGAAACAGCCCATTCTCTACAGAAGCCGCTTAACCAAATGTAAGCCGCTAAATAACCATTTGCTTGGTTGCCTCTGGTAAATGAGAATTTTCTTCCGAAATACATATGGGTAACTTCGAGATATGCAGGCAATCAATGTGGCTGATGGGCTGATACATCTTCCACGCATATTTGTAAGGGGGGTGTAGGGATATGGTGTGCACATTGCTAATATTTTATTATTTTATTATTACCCCAAGATCATCCCAGAGTGTTTCACGGTGGAATGGGGGAATTGAACCCAACTCTTACGCATCGAAAGTCCAACACTCTAACCAGTACTTCATAGCAGATGCATAACAGACCCCTCATGATTTCAGAGTATCTTCATTGGATGCCAAATGCCATGCTAGGCTTCAACCACTGACAACAGAAGCCTACTGGTCCATAAATTTTCCAAATATTAGTAGGCTAGTCTAAATGCTAGTCTAAATGGAGAACTCACAACAGGGAGTTCTCTGTGAGTCTCTCTACATGAGACCCCTGGACGCATGTTTGTCAAGTGTCAGGAGACACAATGTTAGCCAGGAAGCCTAGTATTGAAAGACAGAGCCGGCAGAGATCACTCCGGGGGGGCGGGGATTCTCTCACAGCCCTCCGCCTCCTCTGGCGTGCCGGACTGTCTCCCCTCCCAGAGGTTTTATCCTGCCACCCTTGCTGCTTAAAACTTTGACTTAACAGAGCCTCGGCAGGGCAAAGGCTCCGGAAGGGGAGATGCCAGAGGTGACGGAGGGCTGCGAGAAAATCTGTCCCCTCTGGAGCAATCTCAGCTGGCTCTGTCTTTCAAAACTACGTTTCCCAGCTCACTCTGCAATCTCAGCGGGCTGTCTTTCAAAACTACATTTCCCAGCTAACACTGCATCTCCCGACACATGAAGAACACATGTCCAATGTCTTATGTAGAGAGACTTTTATTTTCACAAGACCTTCTTCTTCACTTGTAAAGTTCATCATGTGAATTTGGCGTTATGAGTTCGCTTGCCACCTCTGCAATACACCTCAAGAATTTTGTGATGATTTAATGTGATCTTTTTAGCCTGTGGCATTTTGAACGTTCTGATCACAAGAATGAGGATTTAGTATCGGGCATGCATTCCAAACTGTCGGAAACAACGGAGGCTATCTAGCCCACCTGCGTGTCCCTGCATCTCCTTCAAAACTACCAGCATCTACAACTTCCTTTAGAAAGTCAGCAATGACTCATAGTATATGGAACTTGTGGGGGAACGGACACACTGTTGGGATTTATTTGAAAAATCCTCGACAACACAGAATACACATTATCATTTTCAGCAATCAACACCAGGTACATCTCACATCACCTCTGCAATTGCTTTATAGAGTCTATATGTTGCTTATACCTATTCTACTAAAAACTGCTGTCAGGGCGCTGTAGGGTGATCAGAGTCACGTATGGGATGTGTTACTATATTCTGTAGTTTTATATGTAACTCTCACCAGAGCCCATTTTTTAAAAAGTGCCCTAGAAAACAGAGTGGACAGCCCCTGCCCACTCTCACGCCTGGCGCCACTCATCAAGTACCCGCTGGTATTCTTTTGCGCCACTTGGGAAAGCAGTGGAGGAGTGCAGGAGTGAAAGTGAAAGCGCTCGCAGCCGTCTTGGTTTCGCCTGCTTGCACTTGCCCCAGGAAGAAGCAGAGGCTCTGCTGGCATCACCTCTGGGCCACGGCATCCAGCAGCACCCGGGAACGAAGGCGGCGAGTCCAATGGGGAGGGAAGCAGGGCAGACTATGGGCTGAGCTTCTTCGAGGGCACGCATGGTGGGCAAGGTCAAGGCCGCGTCGATGGCCCAGCTGCACTCAGGCTGATATTTCCTTGCAGCTGAAGGAGTGGCTGATCACGCAGGTCTGGCCTTCCTGCTGTGGCAGCGCCCTCCGGAGGCCGTATGGGCTACGACTCAGTTTTTATCCTGGTGCTCCTGAGCAGGCGCATCAGGAAAAAAAGCGAGTTGTCTGAAAAACAGTTTTCATTTTTATACAGAAAGATCCTAGGCTTCTGGATTGTTCTTAATCCATCTTTTCAGAGACTCCCAAGCTTTCCTTAACTCCTTTGTTTCCTTCCCTCACTTCAAGTCAAGATGCAGAAAGCCTGTATTTAATTCACTGCAATCCATCCTGGGACTGTGTCCATCTTTATACGAGTCACCACTGGTCCAGAAGTACCATCTAGATCAGTGCAAGAGGCAAAACAGATTGAAGACTATGGGCCAAGCTACACATGACGAATGACACTTGAACGACAAGTGTATTTCTCCCTGTTCACTTGCCCTCCACTCAATCCACTTGCCGTTCAAGTGTCATTCGTCATGTGTAGCTTGGCCCTTTGATTCCAAGGATACTCCCCGCCCACCAGTCATGATACTGTGTGCTTCCTTCTAAGGGGATACAGTCCCCCTTGCTTCCAATCCCGCACTAGCCACACTGTCTGAAGTGACGCATGAAGACCCAATAGAGGATTTGATTTTTTTTTTATTTTTTAAATAGGTATAGGCCATTAAAAGAAACCCAGTGAGCTCTGCTGCACACAGCGGAAGGGGGGCACATCCAATACCAAAGTACTCAACTTCACAGTACGTGTAAATGGCTGTCAAACCTCATTTATAAAAATGGGGAAAAAGCAAAGCTCAGTAGGGAATGGAACATTGCACAGGAGGATTAATGGATGGATTGATTCCTGCAATTCTAATATAACCATACATCTCGTAACTGTCACTGAGCTTTTGGTATCAGGAAGTCTTTTTTATGGCACAATCGGATGGCTTCTCCTTTCCTATCCTGCTTAAAAAGGTGCTTTCTTTCTTTTGACTGGGGGGAGAGGCAAGCTTACTTGACACTGATTCCAGACTGCCACCATAGCTGGAAACTCCAGGGTCTTAGTGCGTATGACAATTAAGCCTCTCTGCCCAGAGTTCAGAACTATCTTTTTTTTCATTTAAACTTGGCACCCATGTAAGTGTAGTCAGAACCCACCTGAGGGATTTGGTCCACGGTTTGGAGAGCTGTTTTGGAGCATAAGCAAAAAGACAGGTCCCTGCTCCAGGAAGTGATCAGAGAGAACATACATCCTTGAGTGAAGATGCAGCCACAGTGTTTGCCAAGTGACCATCATCGACGCTCCTCTTTAGGGTTCCTGTGCAAAATCAGGGATGAATCTACATGCTGTTAGATACTGTCTTACCACAACAGTTCCCCACCTGGATTTTCTTGTGTGGAGAAGAAAATCCAGGAGGTGAATGAACGAAGATGGAGAGAGGTCTGGAGACCAAGTCCTATAAGGAAAGGTTGAACGAGCTCGGTATGTTTAGCCTGTGGAGACTGAGAGGTGATATGATAACTATCTTCAAGTACGTGAAGGGTTATCATAGGGAGGATGGCGCTAAGTTGTTTTCTGTTGCTCCAGAAGGTCAGACCAGAACCAACAGCTTGAAATGAAATCAAAAGAGTTTCAGCTAAACATTAGGAAGAGCTTCCTGACAGAGTAGTCCTTCGGTGGAACAGGCTTCCTTGGGCAGCGGTGGACTCTCCTTCTTTGGAGGTTCTTAAGCAGAGGCTAGATGGCCATCTTACAGCAATGCTGATTCTGTGAACTTGGGCAGATCATGAGAGGGAGGGCAGGAAGGGTTACATCAGTGCTTAGTGATTGTGGCCCCTTCTTACATGCCCAAGGTAATGTCTATTGCCACCTTGGGGTCAATAAACAATTTTCCCTAGTTCAGTTCAGCTAGGGATCCTGACAGTGTTTTGCCATCTTCTGGGCATGGAGCAAGGGTCACTGGCTGTGTGTGTGGGGGGGGGGGAGAGGTAGTTGTGAATTTCCTTCATTGTGCAGGGGGGTGGATTAGATGACCCTGAAGGTCCCTTCCAACTCTATGATTCTATGATTCTACTCTATGACTACAAATGTACCAATCCCAAAAAAGTGCAGCTTCTACCTCAATGGGCAGAAAGCAAAACCCAGAAAACATCAGATGAGCATGGATCCAAAGCACATATTCCAGTGTGCAATCAATTATTAACATTGATGGGACGAGGCAAGGGAAAGACTAGACAACGCTGGTCTCTACCACCTAAGGACATTCACATGTCTACCTTTCTCCTAAACAACTGAGCTGTGACACAACATGGGTAAAAGTTACTATGATAAGGGGATGCAGTGTTATCAACCCGCCTCATAATTTTGAGCTGCAAGCTCACTATGCGACTAAAAAATGGATTTGGTTGAACCCAGACATAACTCTAGACCGAACAGGTTACAGCAAATTTCACACCAGTAATCCCTAGAGATGGGCACGAACCGAAATAAGAACCAAAGTTCATCACGAACTGGGACGGTTTTTGGTTCGTGAACCAGTGGTTCGTCAGAGCTCTTTTCTGACGAACCGCGACGAACTGCTATGATTTTTAGAGCAGTTCGTAGGGTTCGTTTTTCAGTTCCTCACTGCAGACAGCCTGGTGCCGATCAATCTGTTACCTAGGCATTGGGGGGATGGGCTTTCTGCAGACTTTCTGCAGCCCTGGAAGTGACAAACTGATGAACCAAACGAACCAGTTTGCGAACCGGGCAAGTTCATGGCTGTTTGTGGTTTGTGAAACGCGACAAACCACGAACCACAATGGACTGCCATTTTCCTGGTTCGCGCCTGCCTCTAGTAATCCCTAATATGGCAACCACCAGTGGATTTACCAGGGTTTGGCAGTGCCCACTCCTTGTCCTCAAAATTGCTGAACTGCTCACAAGATCAACAAGTGTGGGGAACCATGCATGTTAAGCCATTTCCTGGGAGCAGTGCTAGCAAACTGGCCAGCCAAGGCAGCAGGAACCCCGTGACCACGAAGTTATTTTTAAGAGTCTATTTATGTCTGGTAGAAATAGTGATACGTGTAAAGCTATCTTTAACCATTCATGGGGGCTAGGAAGCTGAGCACGATTTCAGATGATGCCTGTATGTTTCTCCATCAGCAACTCCGAAATGGATAACACAGCATAGTATACAGGGTGCAATCGGATACCCTAACCTCTCCACGGTACATGTCATGCTGTCTTGAACTTCTAGGGTATCCTCGTTGCCCCCAAGGGAAGGGGAGAAGAAAACCGACGAGAGCCATTACTGTAGCATCAGGAAGTCGTGCCTACGATCGGAAACAGACACTTGCCACAGAACGGAGGGTCTTTAAATGAAATTGAGGAAAAAATATATCAACATGAGCGCATCGGTTTCAAGTGATCAGTTGATAAGAAAGAAAAAAGAAGACTCAGACCCTCGTGAATGAGAAAGCATAAATACTTGCAATCAGAGGTGGGCAGAGGGTGAACACGCATCTTTCTCTCTCCCACAAAACATTAACAATCTTCCTGGAGGCAGCTGTGTAGTGACAGAAGAGACCCAGGTGTGAAAGCAGAGTAGGCTGGGAGGTGGAAATGGAAGCAGATGCCCCATTCCAGGGACAAGGAAGGCCAGATGGGGGTGGATGGGAGGGGGGAGAGAACAAGCTGCTGAAGTGTGATTATGGTAGCAGCGGGTAAGACCGTTGCAACACCTGTCTAGGACGAAGGGGGTGAATAGTGTTCACTACAAAGAGCTTTGGATGTTCTCACAAGAGGACACAAAGCGAGTAGAAGCGGCTGGGATTACCCTTAGAGCGGGCCTCTGCTCTAAGGTCCAAAGCTGCAAAGGTCTGCTGGCAGAAATAGCTTGTTTTTTTTTTCTTTCCCCCTTTTAGATGCACCCGCAAGAGGATGGCGAGAAGGTGAGTACGGCTTTGCTGAACGGTTCTATGCTCTCCTGCCTTAGCTTCTTAGAGAAGTCACGCACAAAGGGCCGGGGCCAGAAATAAACAGCAAAGTGTAGCTTTTTTGCAGAGAAAAACTAAAGCTTGTGCTGCGACCAAAGAAATCAGGAGAAGATGATCTTCCGGGAGGTCCGGAATGCTGCAGGCTAAATACGAGGTGCCATAGCAAGCCAGTCATCCATTTGAACTGCAGACTTTTGTCGAATAGGAAACTGGCCCTCTGTACAACCACAAGCCAAACGTTCCATTGTGCATAAACAGGAGATAAGTGAAGGTGGGAATTAATAATTCAGCAAAAAAATGTCCCTCGTCAAACGTTGCGGATGAGATTCTTGTAAGCGCATCCATTGACAAACTTTTCTTTCTTTTAAATGAACCCCATGATCCTCGAGCATTTAAGTAGAACCCAAGAGTTATAAACAGATCAGTGGCTACAAGCCCTCTCTTAAGAGCTTCAGGGAATAGGCATTGTAGGGTTTCCGGAGCTGCTTACCAGGGAGATCCCATAGCCGGAGGGGAAAAGTGGGAAGGGAAAGAGAGGTGATCAGGAATGGCTACGGGTGTCATACAAAGGAAGTGAGCTAAGGGCCAAACTTTTAAAGAGTTGGGTCTGGGTTTTCCAGACCCAATTCAGGGTCGCTGCAGCCACACAGCAGCTGCTGGGAATGGCTTTTAAAAAAATAAAGGATGCTGAGGGGAGGGGAAAGGTTCCCAGCTCTCTCTTCAAGCCATTTTCCCATGCTGAAATAGTCCTTGGGGGGGGGTTCCTCTGGGCAAAGAGCAAGGGTCACTGAGGGACGTGGGGGGATAGCTGTGAATTTCTTGCATTGTGCAAGGGGCTGGACTAGATGACCCTTTGGACACCTTCCAGCTCTCTGTTTCTAGTTTAGTTTAGTTTAGTTTAATTGACTATATTTTTCTCTCGTCTTCCCTGCACGTAGGCTCAGGGAGGCTCACAACACTTTTAAATATACAATTAAATCACAATAACACATATAAAATAATCAGCAGATACTGGTGCCACTACTCACGTAAGTGGTACTGAAACCATAAAATGCAGAGAGTAAAAAGATGGAATGATCGTACTCAGGGCGGCACAGTGGGGATATGGGCAGAGTGGATACTGTCTAGCCTCAGCCATAGGCTTGGCAGAACAATTCCATTTTACAAGCCCTGTGGAACTCTAGTAAGATCTGCAGGGCTTGGGTCTCCAGTGGGAGGGAGTTCCACCAGGCCGGTACCAAGGCTGAAAAAGTCCTGCCCCTGGTCGAGGCCAGATGAATGTCCCTCAGACCTCTGCAGAGGAGTTAGCCGTGTTAGTCTGTGATAGCAAAATCAAAAAGAGTCCAGTAGCACCTTTAAGACTAATGTTCTATGCTTCTACTTCCACATCTCTGCTGCGGCACATGGAACATCCTATGCACTTGGAGCAGAAAAATGGGGAGGAATCCCCCCCATGCTACTTCCTCATGGGGAAACAGCTTGGGGGCAGGCAGAAGCCCTTCCTCCCCCTGTGGCAGCATCCCCGTAGCTGCTGTATGGCTGTGGGGAACTTGGACTCAACTCTTTAAGAACCTGAAAATGTAGGATGACCTTAGTATGTGCAAAAACGATCTAGGGGTCTTAGTATACCATACACTGCACATGAGTCAGCAGTGTGATGTGGTAGCTAAAAAGGCAAATGCGATTTTGGGCTGTATCAACAGACCTATAGTGTCCCGATCACGAGAAGTGATGGTATCGCTCTACTCTGCTCTGGTTAGACCTTACCTAGAGTATTGTGTTCAGTTTTGGGCACCACAATTTCAGAAGGATATAGACAAGCTGAAGCTTGTCCAGAGGAGGACAACGAAGATGGTGAGGGGTCTGGAGACCAAGTCCTATGAGGAAAGGCTGAAGGAGTTTGGTATGTTTAGCCTGGAGAGGAGACGACTGAGAGGTGATATGCTAATCATCTTCAAGTATTTGAAGGGCTATCATATAGAGGATGGCACAAAGTTGTTTTCCACTGCCCCAGAAGGTTGGACCGGAACCAGCGGATTGAAATTAAATCAAAAGAGGTTTCAGCTAAACATTAGGAAGAACTTCCTGACAGTTAGAGAAGTCCCTCAGTGGAACAGGCCTCCTCGGGAGGTGGTGGGCTCTCCTTCTTTGGAGGTTTTTCAGCAGAGGCTAGATGGCCATTTGACAGCAATGCTGGTTCTGTGAACCCGGGCAGATCATGAGAGGGAGGGCAGGAAGGGTTACATCAGTGCTTAATTCCCATGGCCCCTTCTTACATACCCAGGGTAATGCCGATCGCCACCTTAGGGTTAGGAAGTAATTTTCCCCAGGCCAGTCTTGCTAGGGCTTCTGGAGGTGTTTTGGCATCTTCAGGGTATGGAGCAGGGGTCACTGGGGGTGTGTAGAGGAGGTAGTGGTGAATTTCCAGCATTGTGCAGAGGGTTGGACTAGATGACCTCGGAGATCCCTTCCAACCCAATGATTCTATAACCCTGAGCTATAGCGAGGCACAGGAGTACACAGCCACAAAACTATAAAGAGAGATCACAACAACCGATTCTCCCCTCTCTTACTCTCAGGATGAGGGTAAAGGACGTCTCCTCTCCCACCTTAGTTTGGCTTGGGCTTGAGTAAGGGACCTCCCAGGCTCGTCCTGACTTCGGGCCCCTCCCCAAACAACTCCCCTCTCGGCGGCAGATGGTGACAATTCCAACAGAAACAAACTCAGCTGCAGCAAGCGGCAAAGAGTGAAAAATCCTGCCGCCCCCTCCGCCTGCACCCTGCTGATGAGCCGGGCAAAGCAGGGGGGGAGGGGGGGAGGAATTAATTCAGGTTTTCTCAAAAAGAAGCGCCGGTTGCTGCCGCGCTCGTTTGCATTGTCAATCAAGCAGATGTATCCCGGCAAATGTCCATGATTAGCTCTCTTCCCCAATTAAGGGGAGAAGAATCACAGCACTTGTGCGGAGTGCTTGCAGAGACCCACCCATTAATTTCCAAAGATGGGCAGGAAAACAGTAATGAAAGCCTCAGCTTGTTTCTCAGGGAAAAAAGGCGAAAGGGAATTGGAATGATTTTAACCTGAAAAAAAGGAGAAGAAGGCTGTGCGTATCCTTTCCCCAGCTGCCTGGCTTTCTAGATTTTCTAGGCATGTTCAGACTAATGCACGTTTGCCAGAAACACGGCGTACTGCCTATCTTTCCCATATTGCTGAAAACAGGGGTCATTTCGTAGAAAAAGAGCTGGAGGAACTTATTAGCATAACTCATTAGCATATGCCACGCCCCTTGACATCACCAGAAGTGTGTCATTAGCATGACTAAAAAGAGTCCAGTAGCACCTTTAAGACTAACCAACTTTATTGTAGCATAAGCTTTCGAGAATCACAGTTCTCTTCGTCAGATGCATGGAGGGCAAGAAGAAACTGGTCAGATATATAGGTGGAGAGGGGAGGGCAGAGTAGATGCAAACAGTTGGATAACTGGTTTTCAGCCAGGGCTCATACTCCGCCCTCCCCTCTCCACCTATATATCTGACCAGTTTCTTCTTGCCCTCCATGCATCTGACGAAGAGAACTGTGATTCTCGAAAGCTTATGCTACAATAAAGTTGGTTAGTCTTAAAGGTGCTACTGGACTCTTTCTGATTTTGCTACTACGGACTAACACGGCTAACTCCTCTGCATCTATTAGCATGACTGATTTGCATGTGCCATACCCTTTGACATCACCTATGCTGGATGTTTTGGACCCAATCCTGGCCATTCAGGGCCGAAATTGGGACAAAATGGTCAGGATCGGGCCGCTGCTGAGCGGGAGAGTGATCCAACGCCTGTCAGAGGCCCGATCCAGGCCGTTTCGGCCCCAATCCAGGCTGAAACGAGCCCAAATGGCCAAGAGTCAGATGGGTGGGGCCACCTGACATGTGACCTCTTTGGGGAACTGCTGGAACTACGTTCCTATGCGTTCCCCCTCAAAATGAGCCCTGGCTGAAAACCAGTTGTCCAAGCTCACTCTTTGAGCACTGATAGGGCTGTACTTGTGTCGGGAAACATGTGAACTACAACATCACAGATGGTAGTGGCAACCATGGTAATTTCTGTTGTTTATATTGATTTATAATGATTGTTTATAAAATTGTAATGTATAGGGTTTTTACAGTTACTGTGATTGTTGTATTATAATTCTGTTGTCGGTGGTTGCTAAGGCTGTGATCTATTGCAATAAAGCTTATACTGAACTTCAGCTGGCCATATCCACAGCTGCCTTGTCCGCATAGTATGTTCCTCCACGGGTGCCTATCCAGAAATGACCGGAACTGTTTAAATATGAAAGAAGTATGGTGCAAACTGGTCATGAATAACCATAGCCAGCTCTGACACTAGGGTTACAAAAGGAAATGATTCCAAGCAAGCCAGAATGATTCCAAGTAAGCCCACCGATGCCATATTTGAGAATTTAAATGCTAGCTTCTATCTATTGCATTTTTATCCCCTCCTTCATTTGAGGAGCAGATGGTGGTGTGTGAAGTTCTACCTTAAGCATTTTATTTGTGCACCAACCCTGAGAAGACTAAAAGAGAGCGGCTGACGGTCACCCCGTAATTTTTAGGACCATGAGGGGATTTGAACCGGAGTCACCCAGATCCAAGTTCAATGCTAATGCCAAATTGACATAATTTTGAAGGGCATATTTTAGCTGCCTGGACTTTAGGCATTGTGGCATTTGAACCTGGTCCCTGGCACATTAAGTATAAAAGCCGTACTTCAAAGGAGAAAGTTTCATTACATTAAAAAATTTTTAACCCATTTTCCTCTAAAGATTGAAGTTGCTGAATAAATGCCAAAATGAACAGAGCATGGTTTCCAGTTCTGAAAAACACCAGGCTAACAAAACATTCTATCCCCGACAATAGCCCTGCAGAGAAGATTAGCACATCAAGTACCAATCCATATGCAAAAGAACCTCCTCAGGATACAGTGAAGCCTCCCGCCATTAGCATTCCACACCCTGGGAAACTCTTACAGGATGACTCAGCTCATCCCCACCCCTCCTGAGTAGATACAAATGACCTACATCCTTTCCACACTGTGACACTGAGAGATCTCTGTCTTTTGGTGCTACACCTCTGAAGATGCCAGCCACAGCTGCTGGCGAAACGTCAGGAACTACAATGCCAAGACCACGGCAATACAGCCTGGAAAACCCACAACAACCATCATTCTCCGGCCGTGAAAGCCTTCGACAATACAATGCCAAAATGGCAGCAGAGCACCATCTTAAAACACCATTCTTCAACCCGTGGCAATTGATGGGAAGCCAAGCAGAGCATGAGTAGAACAATTTACAATCCTTCATTTCATTCAACTCGAACCTATGAACCTGGACAACGCAGCAAATACAAAGCAAGGAAATTTGGTCAAGGGAAAGCAAAGGATATACACATGAAATTACTTTATATGGAGACAGACCATCAGTCCATCAAGGTCAGTACAGTCTACTTAGAGCTAAGCCACAAGAGATGAATTACACAAGGACACTCATGGGAAGGGAGTCGCAATGTTAGCCGGGAAGCTGAGTTTTAAAAGAGATCGGGAGAGCTTTGTCAATTTTTCCCTCTCGACAGTGCCAGGGAGATCGCTGCTCAGAGGGTTTGCTTATTTCCTCTTCGCCCCCTAGAAGGGGTGGTGAAATTGACAGAGCCTTCTGGAGGCAAAGAGGAAATAAACAAACCCTCTGAGCAGCGATCTCCCTGGCTCTGCAGAGCGGGGAAAATTGACGAAGCCTTCCGATCTCTTATAAAACTCAGCTTCCCAGCTAACATTGCGACTCCCTTCACGTGCTCCTCCTCGTGTAATTCGTCTCTTGTAGCTTGGGTCTTAGACTGGCAGCAGTTCTCCAGGGTCTCAGGTAGAGTCACATCACCTACTGCTTGGTCCTTTCCACTAGAGACACTGGGGATTGAACCTGTGACATTCTACTTGCACAGCAGAGACTGTACCACTGAGCTCTGCCCCCTCCCCACAAGAGAAGTGGTGGTTTCTCAGATACATATGATTGGCCTGAGCCATCTAAGGTTTAAATAATAATAACAACTGTGCTTATATACCTCTCTTCAAGACAGATTTGTACCCTATGCAGAGTTGTGAACAAGGTCAGTATTGTTATTATCCTTGCAATACAGCAGGGGAGCTGGGGTCAAGAGCACTGGCTTACCCAAGGTCAGCAGCAGAGCTCATGGCAATTGTGGGAGTCAAATTAGCAGAGCGCTGATTTGCAGCCCTACCACTTAACTACTATGCCACAGTGGTGAAGCGGCTTAGAAACTGCCATTCACAACACTTCAAGCAGACTGAAAATAAGTAGAATAAAGAATATTAGTCTCTGCCCAAATAGGTGCTAAGGATGGGTGGGAGCAGAAAATGTGAGAGAACGCAGCAAGAGCGAGGCAAAAAATTGTATAACAACTACTACTACACTTATATACCATTCTTCTAGACAGATTAGTGCCCCACTCAGAACAGTGAACAAGGACAGTGTTGTTACCCCCCACGTGTAGCTTGGGAGCTGAGAGGAATGGCTTATGCAAGGCTACCTGCAGAGTTCATGACAATAATGCGAGTCGAACCACCAGAATCGTGATTTGCAGCCCTACCACTTAACCACTATGCTACAGCAGTGAAGCAGCTTAGAAACTTACATTCGCAACACTTAATCTCCAGTGTCTTTTCAGCAGTAGACTATTGGGGATGGGGAAGAGAAAAGTATTAGCCTGTGTGACAAAGTAGACAGACTGGAAAGAAGCAGAAGAAAGAATATCAGTCTCTGCCCAAATAGGGGCCGAGGATGGGTGGGAGCTGAAAATAGGAGAGAAAGCCGCGCGGGCGAGAGAAAGAAAGCACTGCGCTGCAAAATGAATATTCAGAATAAACAAAGGCAATGAGCCCAGCAAAAGAGTCCGGCACATGATTGCGCTAAACACATTGTGGTAGATTCAGCAATTGGCAGAGTAATTGGCATTATTACAGCTGATGGGGAATTTCGGATGCAGTCCATGCTCTCCTCTGCAATCTACACTCCACCATTTAATTTGCTCAGCTCTTGTTTCCCTGATTGCTCTTTTTTCCCCCCTAGAGTTTGTCAGGAATAAATGGACGGTGTCTGCAGACTTTGGAAAGGCCTCTCCTGCAGCCCAGACACTCCCGACCCTACTCCTGCATAAACACCTGGTGGAGCTTAAGGCAGAGCTAGCCGAGTTCTGCACACTGGGAGGTGGATTCAGGACTGGCAACATTGAGTTTGATTTCCACTACTGCAAGGCCTCAGGGGACGACTGTACGGTTGTCAAAACTCCCATGCAAACACTGCAAGAGCATGCCATAAAACAAGTGCCTTTGTGGTCAGGTTACACGGATGTCCACATGTGGGTAAACCTGAGGTCTGTCTTTCTGTTGTGACAATCCTTGCCATGTACAGATGAAAATGGTGTGTCTGAAACACCTTGCCCTTCCTGGTTCCAGCTGACCCAAAGATACCACCTTTTCAGATGGCAAATGCTACATCTCACCTGTAGAAAGAAACTGTCATATACGTCCCTACATATCTGCCATGAATATTTTCTGTATTCTGTGCTTTGTACTGATCCTCTGAGAGTACGTGAAGTTGCATATCGGTGACCTGTTTGGCTGGGAGTTGCTTATCTTACAGATGCCTTTCGTTTTCGCAGCCCCTCGAGAATGTGTCCTTGAGTGCCGGCTTGAGCCTGGGAACTGAAAATGGCTTCATTTTTGCTTCCCTCCTCCTCCTCTTCTCTCCTCCTGTCTCAAACCTCCTCCCCCCACTTCCTGGCTCCTTCGCGCCAGAATCTTAACCATCCATATCCTAAAGGCGGGAACTTTCCCTATAACTAACCCCTCCAAACCTTTACACGTCACTTCTGCCAATACCCTTGTCTGTGTATGCTGATGCTCATGGATCTCTAATAAAGTAACTTTAATTCATGCCCTAGAGTGTGTGCAGTGGAGTACTATGGGGATCTAACTGCCAGAACCTGAAAGAAACACTCCTGGGACTTTTCAGGGTGTGAGTCTGAGGAGACCTGCCCTTCTGAAGAAAGAACAAGACCTCTGCAAACATAAGCTCTGCACTTTGGACTCTTCTAGGAGCACCTAAATCTCTAACCCGTACAATCGACTGCAAAATCAACGCCAATAAAACCCCATATTAATTTCTCACTGAATGCAGTTTCAATTCATATCCTAAAGCGGAAACATATCTACAACAGACATTTTTTGAACCGCCAAAAATTTCAGAAGAGCGTTACGAGCAGGGCCCAATTTGGGAAGGCAAACAGAGATTCCTCGGGGGCGGGGGTTGACTCTTAATATTGATATGGGAGGCAAGATAAATCATTACTTAGTACTGCTTCATTGCTTGACCCAAATAGCATTAATTTTTTGCACAATATCTGCCTGTTATATCTTCCACTGGTACCAGTACAAGGGATACTACACAGAAGTTACAAGCTTAAATACAATTTTGTTTTTCAAAAAGATATTTCTTTCCTGGTGTGGGGGAGATGTTTTTATTGCCACTCCACCTCATAATTTAAGAGAGAGAGAAAGAGATTTCCAGATCATTTACAGGCCCTGTAGTGAAAGAGAGTGCCTTCAAGTTATAGCTTACTTACGGTGCCCCCAGCAGGGTTTTCATAGCAAGAGACTAGCAGAGGTGGTTTGCCATTGCCTGCCTCTGCAGCCCTGGTCTTCCTTGGAGGTCTCCCACCCAATTACTAACTAGCTAAGCAGGCTGACCTTGCTTAGCTTCTGACATATGAGATCAAGCTCACCTGGGCTATCCAGGTCAGGGTTTACAGGCCTTGTTCACGAACGGCAAGAAAAAGAGAACGCTTAGGATGGGGAAAATGTGATACATAGCAAACCCAGGCCATTTCCACATGGCTTACCTTGTTCCAGAAAACAGCGAAATCTCGCACGAAATCGCACGAGAAGACACTATTATTGTGCGAAATCACACAAAAAGACACTGTTATTGTGCGAGAAGACGCAATAACAGGTTCTACTTGCGCGATTTCGCAAGAGATTTCACTGTTTTCCAGAACAAGGTAAGCCGTGTGGAAATGGCCTCAGTTCCCCAAATATATATATTTGCTGGTGTGATAGACTGTGGGGGCTAGGGGGCACCAGCGGGTGGTACTGAATCCTTCCTCTGCCCCCGATTCTCCCTCATGACTCCTCCATGCAAGTTGGTCTCAGAGCTTTCAGGGGCTAAGAAGTTCCACAGAAGAGGGCTGAAGGGAAGATTGTTGGGAAGGGAGCTGAGTAAACCATTCAAAATTATTCTTCCCTCAGTCCTTTCCTCGTTGATCTCCTGTGCTTGGCTCCATCCTTACATTATGGTAAAAATTCAACATAGTGAAAGATTTGACAGCCCAGACCAGCTTACAAAAATAAAAATAATGATAAAAAGTACTTTTAGTTCCACACCCTGAAAACTACAAAAAAACCAAAACCCTTCATTTTTCCTGTTGACTTGTCTTGACAGGGCTCATAAATCCCTGGAACATGTCAATCTCTTCCAGCTTTTTCAAGAAAATCTTCCATGTTAGCCAAAAATAAGATCGGTAACATCCAAGCACTCCCTTGGAATAATATTTTTAAGGAGGGTTTGGAAGGTCTTCTGGAGATTAGAATGTTCTAAATTAAATTATTTTGTGTTCCAAGGTCACACTGACCACGTGCTTTCTACAGTGGTTCTTGGCAGAATGTCTGAACCCTTGGGAGGAAAATGCTCTTCTTTCGTTTGCATGAACAAAATCGTCTCCCACAGGGTCAACTTCAGAAGAAGCAAACACCATTTTGCCCAATGTTTCCCCTGCTGGAACAGTTTGGAGCAATTCGTACAGGTTTTGTTTTGCTTGGCCAGGCTATGGGTTGGCTAGACTCACAATGATATATGCCCAGAATAATCTTTCCAAATTTATCAATAGCCAAGAAGTTGACAAAGAGTTGGTTTGCCAAGTCTTTTTTTTTAAAATGCATGTATGTGTGTGTGTTATGTGCCATCAAGTCACCTCCAACGTATGGCAACCCTATGAATGAAAGACTTCCAAAACATCCCATCATTAACAGACTTGCTCAAATCCTGCAAACTGGAGGGCATGGCTTTCTTTATTGAGTCAAGCCATCTGGTTTTAGGTCTTCCTCTTTTTCCAGTTGCCTTCCACTTATTGTCTTTTCCAGAGAGTCGTATCTTCTCGTGATGTGACCAAAGTATGATAGCCTTAGTTTTTCTCATTTTAGCTTCTAGGGAGAATTCAGGCTTGATGTGATCTAGTACCCAGTTATTTGTCTTTTTGGCCATCCAGGATTTCTGCAAAATTCTCCTCCTGCACCACATTTTAATGAATCAGTGGTTTTGGTGGAACCCATGAAGGATTGTCTCCGATGGATTGGGGGGGGGATGACATTTGCCACCCTCCCTCCTCTTCAGACCACCAGCTTCCCCCTCAAATTAGGAAGGAATGGAGGGAGTAAGAAACACCCTGGGGCAACTGAGCTTTCTAAGGGAGAGAAACGCAGTCAACAGACTTGGAGAAGATGAAGAAGTTATATTGATCTCTCTGCACCTCAACGTGTCCCTCCTTTTCAGACTTCATCTTATATTTTCCCTGTTTCCCATCCCTCTGCTAAACTGTAGAACATAAATTCCTCAGTTCAGGGAATCATCTTTTTACTTATGTTCTTCGACAGGTTGTCTTATACATTCAGTAAAGTGGAAGCTGCACTGAACCGCATGGTCTAAAAATAAGGAAACCTCAGTGAGATTGGTAAGGAATAGATGTGGCCATGAACCGGGAAAATGGCACTTCGTAGTTAGTCACGTTTCACAAACCATGAACCACCATGAAATTGTCTGGTTTGCGAAGCAGTTCATTTGGTTCATCGGTTTGTCACTTCCGAGGCTGCAGAAGGTCTGCAAAAAGCCAATACTCCTGTTGCCTAAGTAACAGATTGATCGGCACCAGGCTGTTTGCAGTGACAAATCAAGAAATGAACCATACAAACCACTCTAAAAATCATAGCAGTTCATCGTGGCTTGTTAAGAATAAGCTCCGACGAACCGCCAGTTCACAAACTAAAAACCAGCCCAATTCGTGAAGAACTTTGGTTCGTATTTCGGTTCATGCTCATCTCTAGTAAGGAACCTTTAAAACACACACACACACACACAAGCATTTGAAAACTCAAATAACAGAAAACTCAAATAAGACAAACCACGAACCACCATGAAGTTGTTTGGCTCGTGAACCAGTTCATTTGGTTTATCGGTTTGTCACTTCCAAGGCTGCAAAAGGTCTGCAGAAAGCCCATCCCCCTGTTGCCTAAGTAACAGATTGATCGGCACCAGGCTGTCTGCAGTGACAAACCAAAAAACGAACCATACAAACCACTCTAAAAATCACAGCGGTTCACTATGGTTCGTTAGAAATGAGCTCCGACGAACCGCCAGTTCACAAACCAAAAACCAGCACAATTCATGAAGAACTTTGGTTCGTATTTTGGTTCGTATTTCGGTTCATGCCCATCTCTAGTAAGGAACTTTTAAAAACACACACACACAAGCAACTGAAAATTCAAATAACAGGATGTTGAAATAGTAAAGGGAACACGACTCTACTGCACTATTACAGGAATTGGTCCCTAAGGCCAGATGCAGGGCCTTGCACAACAAGACACCTGGTTGACCAATCAGAATGGCCCAAATGAAACTGGGAAGGGCTGTGGCTCAGTGTTACAGCATCTGCCTGGCATGCAAAAGGTCCCTGGTTCAATCCGCAGCATCTCCAGTTATGAATCAAGTTGTAGGTGACGTGAAAGATCTTTCTCGGCCTGAGACCCTGGAAAGCAGCTGCCCGTTTGAGTAGACAATACTGACTTTGATGGATCAAGGCTATGTTCCGTATGAGGCAGCTTCTTGTGACCATGTGTAAGTCAAGGGTTTCCTCCAGCCTCCGGGGCAGACGGTTCCTCACTCAATGATCTCTCCTTTTCTCAGCATAAAAACAGCATTACGCCAAGAAGGGAATTCGCAACCGCCTCAAGATATGGCTGGAGAAGGAAAAAGTAGCCACCTGCAGGCGCTATCTCCAGAAAACGCTTTCCCTTCCTGCTGTCCCCTTGTCACCCTGTGGCCCCCCTTTTCCCTTTTCATGTTTCCCCCCCTGTGCTAAAATGATTCAGTAATTGTGCATGACCCTATGTCAGCATTTGCTTTCCCAGAGAATTACAATATTACCCCCACATTTTCTCTTCCTCTCGAGTTGCCGCTGAAACGGCGGAGGGAGATGATAAATCTCATGGTGCTTCAAAAGCGGTTGCCTGAACCCGCGCAGATTCTGAAGCTAGTCTAATGAGCCAATTTGAGAGCCAGGGGATGGCAAAAAAAAACTGGAGCAGCTGCGTGTGGTGGCGAGGAGGTCAGCTCTGCCCTCAATATGCGAAACGGGAGGAAAAACAGAGCCTCTCGCTTGTTCCCCACAAGCAGACAATAGGACAGGAGATTTTTTTTTTAAAGAGGGGGATTATTTCTTTTTTAAAAGCGCCACAATTTCTCTTTATTCTGCCATTAATTTACTGTGTGCGGCCTTAGGCAAGTCATTATATTTCCTAACCTCAATTGGAATTAATTTGCGTCATACGATCTTCACGATAATGGACAAAATGCAGATCAGCAATGCCAGCCACACCTGAAATGCTATCTAAAAGACTAACAGTGGGCATGTCTGCATTACTAATTTAAACCAGTTTAAAAGCCGGTTTAATTTGGATCCGAAAGGCTAAAGGAGCTCTCGTATATCATTCTCAGCACCCTCAATTCTCAGAGTTCTTTGGAAGAAAAGATGGCGAGACCCATTTCGAATGACGCTTCAGATACTTGAAGAGCGGTCACTTCAAAGAGGGCAGAGATTTGTTCTCTGCTACTCCAGAGCGCCAAGCTACATCGAAGAGGCTTAAATTACAAGAGGACAGCAGATTTTGGTTGAACGTTGTAAGAAACCGCTTACTGTTGAGAATGGTTCAACAATGGGATCAATTACCTAATTGGCGTGGTGGGATTTCCTTTTTGAGAGGTCATCAAACAGAAGCTGGAGAGCCTGTCAGAGATTCTCTAAGCTTTGGATTCCCTGCATTCAGAGGCAACCCTGTAAGATCTCTTTCAAATGGGAATGCTCAATAATACTCAGTTTTAGAAGACACAAGTTGGAGATTTGGGTGAATGCCAAATGAGCAAGCAAGTTGGAGCCATTCTGGAGCGAGGGCTGCTTCAGAAGAGAATTTTTCAAACACTAAAGATACTTCACAGGAAGGAAGTGGTTAAGTGGTTGGGTTGAGAATCAGCACTCTGCTGGTTCGAATCTCACTATTGCCCTAGGTTCAGCAGATGGGCCTTGGGTAAACCGCTACTTCCAGACCCAGCTCTATACTGTGGGGATAATAATAATGCTGACCTTGTTCACTGCCTGTGAAGCACTAATCTGTCCAGAAGAGTGGTATATAAGCACAGTTATTATTATACGGGAGCAGCTGTTGCATAGTGGTTAAATGGTGGGGGCTGTGAAACAGCACACTGCTTGTTTGAATCCCATTCCTGTCATTAGGTCAGCAGGTGGCCTTGGATAAGCCCCTCCTCTGAACTGCAGCTCCCAGCTGCGTTGTGGGGATAATAACAACACTAACCTTGATCACTGCTCTAAGTGGGGCACTAATCTGTCTAGAAGAGCAGTATATAAGTGCAGTTGTTGGTGTTGTTGTTATACCCAGGGCTTTTTTTCAGCAGGAACGTGGTGGAACAGAGTTCCGGCACCTCTTGAAAATGGTCACATGGCTGGTGGCCCCGCCCCCTGATCTCCAGACAGAGGGGAGTTGAGATTGCCCTCTGCGCCACTCAGCAGCGCGGATGGCAATCTAAACTCCCCTCTGTCTGGAGATCAGGGGGCGGGGCCACCAGCCATGTGACCATTTTCACCGAGGGTGATTTAAACTTTTAAAGACTCCCCCCTTGTTCCAGCTGACCCAAAGTGACCTCATTGTGCTATCCTGAGCTCCACCACTGAGTTCCACCACCTCTTTTCCCAGAAAAAAGCCCTGCTGTTATACCAACTTCTGCCTTATTATCATGACGGATCTTTCCCAGGTGGAATCAGAAAAGGAACCAGTACATTTGTAAGACCACCACCACCACCACCAGCAGCAGCAACAACAACAACAACAACAACGTCCAAACATTCTTGGGTCTTAAGTACTGGATGTGTGTTTCAGCCTGAACAACTACGTTCCGAGTTCCGAAATCCTAAACACTAGTTGACCCAGAGTCTGAAAATACATTGAACAACCCCCCCCCCCCGAAGAACCCATCTGAATGTAACAAAAGTGCCACTTCTGCTTTCTGGCATTCTGCTTTCAACAAAGGCCACCTGAATGCATCAAGAACGGAAATAAACAGGGCATTAAACTTGCAGCCCCTGATTACAGAGGGATGGAGCATGGCAGGCGCCATGGGTCATGGCAGGCGCAAATCCATCTGGCACTCTTTCTCTGAGAATGAACGGAACTTAAAGGCACGCAAACACACCGAAAAACATCTCCCGGACCAAAAAATCTTCATGAATGATAAATGCCTGTGTGATGCGGTACATATGTGCAAACGGGTGTATCTGAGGGCTGAAAACGTTATGCCCTGAAGGGTACCGCATTTCGCTACCGTGAAGGAATCAGCGTTAAATGCTGCCCTTCCCAAGGAATAAAATAAAATCAGGGACTTGGATGTTTGACAGCTTTGTTTAGCTTTGCGGGTCGATAGCAACAGCGATACCTCTGTTTCCAGGGCATACTCATCTGTCAGGTTATTGATTATCTGGAGATGCAGTGGTACATTGATACCTGATAGCAACCGAGTCCCTGGGAAAACAGAAGGGGAAAGGAAAAAAACCTGTGCTTTTAAAAACCAGGAGTCAAGTTGTAGGTTGCTGCAGTATAGGTAGAGTTCCTCATCATTTCTGAGAAAGGGGTGGGCACATTAAACAGGCTGATTATCAGGCCACGGATCTGACAGTTAGTACCCATCAAGTTGTACCCATCAAGCAAGGGGGAAAGAAATCAAATCTGTTCCTGAACATGGGAAATTTATTTCTAATGAGCTAGTTCACTGATCCGTTCATCCTTGTCCACTCTCCAAAGTCCCACATAGAGACTCTTTTCTTCTTTTATGATCCTTACTTGGAAATGCTAGGGACTCAACCTGGAATTTTTGCATGGAAAAGACATACATCATTGTCAGGTTCCGCCATTGCAGTGGCGGAGATCTGGACACGAGTATGGGAGGGAGGGGCCTTGGGCACGAGGAGGCTGGGGATTGTCCCCTGGATGGTGGAAGGAAGGGTGGTATACATCACTCTTGCACCCTCTCAGCCACCTACGGACCTCTCCTTCTGTAGACTCTGCTCTTCCCTCCTGCACTCCCCTTGCTAAGTGAACCCCAACCCCAACCCCAACCCCAACCCCAACCCCAACCCCAACCCCCCCTCCTCCTCCTCCTCCTCCTCCTCCTCCTCCTCCTCTCTCTCTCTCTCTCTCTCTCTCTCTACAACCACTCCTATACAACCCACCCCAACCTCTCTACTGAGCCTGCCTTTATAGGACTTCTTCCAACTTCCCCCTCCCTTCCTCCCAGGCTCCCTCCTATCCCTTGGCAGCCTCCCAGCCCTGGACGAATTGCTAGTGATGCCATCCAGCTGAGGAAGCTCTCAGGTGTTCCTCCTCTTGTTCCAGTTCCTCCCTGCTCTCCTATCCTTTCTTGCAGGATAGGGCTAGCGAGGTCTTTCCAGATGATGCAGCTTGGCCGCCTCTGCCTCTGTTCGCAAGGTGCCAGATTGGCCTGCTGGGTTCTGGCTGGTCCCTTGGGGTGGATGTCGGGACCACCGGCCCAACCTGGGGTGGGTGCAGGGGCTTCTATCCCATCTGGCTGGGTATCAGCATCCCAGGCGTGCATGTGCACTTCTTGCCCTTCGGAGGTTGGTTTGGCTGAGCATGCCTGGCCAGCCACCCAAGCTGGCTCCATTTCCCCTTCACTCCCTGCTGGCTGGGGTTGAGTCACTTGCCCCGGGCTCTCTGAGCCTGCAGCCAGGGTGCCATCAGTCCTCAGGCAGGGAATCTGTGGCAAGCCTGGGGCACTCGGGGTGTTTGTCCCTGCGCAGTCATGTTATCCAATTAAATCCAGTATGATCTGTCCCCCAAAATGTATACTGAAGTAAGAAGCACCCAGTAAATGGTCTTCTATTGAGTTAGACCACGGGTCTATCAAGATCAGCATTGCTCACTCTGGCTGGCAACACTTTCTGGTAGAAGCATTTCACACCACCCACCACCAGATAGCTGAACTTGGGATCTCCTGTATGCAAACTGGATACCACAGCAGAGAGCTATGGCTAAGAGTACCAAAGGGGCCTGGAGAAAAATATCCTAATCCTTTAATAAAGGCTTAATATATGGAAGTTTTTCATGGCATGGAGGCAAATTACATCACCTGGTAAATTGCATCATCCCGTTATGCATCTATTAAAGGGACGGGACACTCCCCCCCCCCGCAAGCAAATGGTAACCCAGATGTGGCCCTTCCTGCACCGTTCAACTGGGGAGCATTAGAATGGCGGAAAGTTTGGTCCCCCAATAAAAGCGCTCTATGAACCACCTTCCATTGCATGTTTGCTTCCTATACAAACATGAGCTCTTAATACAGAAGAAGCAAATGTACCCTTTTTGCAAGCGTTCTGAACCCAAATCCGAGCTTTGTGTTCCAAGATACTTGTTAGTATCACGAGGACAAGAATTTCTCTACAAAGACATGGTTAAAGAGGTTGAGATTTTTCAAGGGATCAGTATAGAACGTGGGAGAAAATGAAGAGAGGTTAGACCCTTCTCAAAAGACCAGACCAAGGGTCCTCAGGTATTCACTCAATATACAGGAAAGGAGGGAAGGTAGAGGAATGTGTAACATCTTTGCGGAGGATTGGTTTTCTCCTTCTTGGCTCAGGCACCTTACAAAGCAGGTGCTAACCTGATTCCTGGTGCCCTTTAAGGGTTTTTAGAAAGTGGGCATGGCCAGGTAGGGCTTTTTCCCAAGAGGGTTTCTGATTGGCCATAGGAGATGAAAACGCATCCCATTAAACAGAGCTTCTGTCTCAAATACTAAAGAGTTATTATGAGAATTATGCATAACCTCACTTCCTGATATTTTGTGGTTTGCTTCGCTTCCTGAAGCAGCCATTTTGTTGCTGTGCCCACCACCGTATGAGAATTTCTAAGGTGCCCACAGGCTCAGAAAGGTTGACAACCCTAGTTATAAAGCTTTGGTGCGTCCAGAAGCACAACCCTTTGGGCGTGAACTGAAGGGCAAGAGTCAAAGATTGTATAAACACCAGAGTGCACACAGAACTTGGGATGTGGAGTGGTAAAGCCTTTGAGCCAACCTACAAGAGACGAATTATACGAGGAGGAACATGTGAAGGGAGTCGAAATGTTAGCCAGGAAGCTAAGTTTTAAAATAGATCGGAAGGCTTTGTCAATTTCCCCTCTCTACAGAGCCAGGGAGATGGCTGCTCAGTGGGTTTGTTCATTTCCTCTTCGCCTCCGGAAGGTTCTATCAGTTTCACCTCCCCTTCTACCTCACAAAATCATGTGAGGTAGGGACTAGGAAAAGACTAACAGTGAAATCTTAAGAAGAGTTAGATCGGTCTTAGGCCCTTTGAAATTAATGGGCTTAGACTGGAGTAACTCTTTTTAGGATTACACTGTGGTAGTGGAGAGGGCCCTCAAGTCATAACTAACTCATGGTGACTCCTGGTGGGATTCCATGGCAAGAGACTAAGGGCCAAGCTACAAGTGACAAATGACACAGGTTGTACACTTGTCAGCTTCCCTCAAGTTTTGATGGGAAATGTAGGCATCCTGGTCTTGCAGCTTGGCTCTCCGACTGCTGTCCAATCGACTTTTCAACTGTCACTTGTCCAACATTCCGCCAAGCTGCCTACATTTCCCATCAAAACTTGAGGGAAGCTGACAAGTGTCCAACCTGCGTCATTAGTCACTTGTAGTTTGGCCCTAACAGAGGTGGTTTGTCATTGCCTGCCTCTGCAACCCTGATCTTCGCTGGAGGTCTTCCATCCAATTACTTCCATCCACGGCCAACCCTGCTTAGCTTCTGTGATCTGATGAGATCAGGCTCTCCTGGGCTATCCACGTCAGGGCAAAATAAACACTAAAGGCTAAATTTTAAAAATAGGAGGTACTGGAGCTCAATCTGCCTTGGAAATCATGGTGTCACAAGCCCTCTCTTCTGATCTTAAACGAGGAATTGTTCTAGGTACCCAGGAGCAATTAAAGTTTTCTCAGTTCCCCAACTAGTTTCAGGGCTCAGTTCCTGGCTCTGACTTGTCCGCGTACCCTAAGGACCAAGCACCCTATTGTAATCATAAAAAAAATCCTACCATGTGTAACTTTGGAGTCCCCTGGTAAAAAATATTCTCACTTGCTGGAGATGGGCCAAGCATTTAACAGAGAGTATGAAGACATCCATTTCTAAAAGTCTTCAGAAGAACAGAAGATAAGCACTCAAAAGCCAAACCAAGTGTCTTATTAAATTACTATCTCCAGCCTAAGACAGCCAGAATCTACTTGTCGAGATTTAGTACGATGTTTGCGGCAAACCCAATTTCTCCTTTTGACTCCTCTCCTCTTTAGGACATTAAGCAAAAAGGAATCAGGTCTTGCCTCCTCTTTCCGGCTGTCTCTTAACCTTTTGTACAGAAGAGTGAAATATTTCACACATTTATCTATCTTAGGGCTCATTGCAGATGGTTTTCTTGCTCTCTCGTGCCATTCTTCCCACACCCCTGGACACATAAGTCTTAGGTGGGGACTACTTCTCACTTGCAGCCTTGGAAATAAAGATAAATAATTGGTAAACTGATTCCTCATAACTGGAATCAACAGCAAATCCACCCTCTGCCTCTACTGGGAGGTGGAGAATAACCTACTCAGTAGACCATGGCCGCTTTCACATGTTTTTACCCTCATGCAAAATCGTGCAAAACTCACAGAAAGACGGTGTCTTCGTGGCGTGATTCACCATCATGATTCAGTTTCATGGCAAGACTTCTGATGTCATCACACCATGAAACGGAACCATGATGGGAAATCGCGCCATGAAGACGCCGTCATTCCGTGAGTTTTGCATGCTTTTGTGTGAGGGTAAAGATGTGTGAAAACGGCCTACGGCTAGGAAAAACTGCACACTTAATATTACAGGCATTTTTGGTTGTCACTCCCAAAGAGGAACAAGCAAAGCATCCCACAAAGCACAAACACGCACACTCACCCTAGACTAGCATTCAGCCCCCCGCCCCAATCTCTTGAGTGGCAACCTTCCAGGGACTGAACACCCCACAGCAATCACACAGTTATGTCATCTAAGGTTTAAAAAGGATATAACGTTGGTCTTTGGAAAAGATGCATAAATAAGCCATTTTTTAAATTTATTTTAGTTTTTTTAAAAGTTTACTCTTTTGCTCTATTTGTTGGTGCTGTGTCATTCCCAATGCCGGTACAACACGTTATACAACATCAACACAAAAGTAATACTGAACACACATGAAGAAGTGAGCTGTGACTCATGAAAGCTCCTACCCTACCACAAATTTTGTTAGTCTTCTAGGTGCTACTGGACTCTTGCTCTTTTCTACTGCTACAGACAAACTAACCCATCTTGATCAAAGATCCAGAGGAGTTAGCCGTGTTAGTCTGTAGTAGCAAAATCAAAAAGAGTCCAGTAGCACCTTCAAGACTAACCAATTTTATTGTAGCATAAGCTTTCAAGAATCAAGTTCTCTTCGTCAGATGCATGACCCGTAGGCCAGGATCCAGTATCACCCCCAAGCTATGAAGCTGCTCCTTCAAGGGGAATGCAAAGAAGATGTGAGTTGTCCATACTACAGTACAGAATACCATCAATGTTTTCATATTCAGTGTTTATTATTAATTGATTAGGTTTCTACTATCTGAAATCATCACTTTTTTGTGAAGAACACTCTATATCTAACTTGAATATTAACCTGAAACAGGTTATAACTGCATTGGAATTGGATGGTCTAGCTGTTTTACTGCTGCAAACTAACACGACAAACTCCTTTGAAGCCAACTGATCCCCACGCCAAAAGGAGATGTTTACATTTACTAGCAAAGGAATATTTTGGTTGCACCCTCCCTCTCCTAACTGCATCTTCTCTCTCCTCCCCTCCTCCCCCCTCCTCTTCTATATTTGACCAGTTTCTGTACCATGCATCTGACGAAGAGAACTTGATTCTCGAAAGCTTATGCTACAATAAAATTGGTTAGTCTTAAAGGTGCTACTGGACTCTTTTTAACCCATCTTGATCGCACATGAAGCAGACATACCGAGTCAGACACACACGAGCACATGAAGGTGTCAGACCCTTGGCACATCAAAGTCAGACAGGCTCTATTCAGACCGGGAGCAGCTCAACAGACTCTCAGGTGGAGGCCTTTCACATCACCTACAGCTAGGGTGGCCAGGTGCCTCTCACCTCACAACCCTAGCTGTAGGTGCCCCTCCCATCAGGAGGGTATAGTCCCTGGCATGTACCTTGTGCATGGCATGAGGTCCTCCTTCTTGCATGCACTTTCTGTGTGCACACCCTGGAGTCGACATGATGCCGCCACTTCTAGAAGTGATGTCATCACGCCGGCTGCGCAAGTGCTCCCGTGCTCAGCATGGGGGCCCAAATCGGCCCCAAATGAAATGTAGGAATGCTCTTGTGGGTGGCGCAATGATGTCACTTCTGGAAGTGCCGTTGTCAGGCTGGTTGGGAGCGTGTGCACAGAGCACATTCTTGAGGTGACTGCCAGTGGCAGGCAACCTCCTGGACCTTTCCCCCTCCCACCAATCACTGGGTGATCGTTGGACGAGGGGGCAAATCCCCAGGAGTTTGCCCCCCAACGGCAGGCACCTGGGAACCAGGGCTTTTTTTCAGTAGGTACGTGGTGGAATGCAGTTCCGGCACTTCTCGAAAGTAATCATGTGTCTGGTGGCCCCACCCCGTGATCCCGTTTCCTCCCTGCGCACAGCCCAAGGCACCCGGCCCTTTAGCAGCACGCTGAGCCTCAGCGGTAGCGAAACAGGAGCAAGCCCCACACCCCAGCTTGCCGGGGAAGGGCTGCCTCAACCGCAACTTCCTTGAGTGCTTCTCCCCGGCTGGAGATAGAAGGGAGCCTTCCAGTCTACAAGGGCACACCGGGTGGCAAAGCAGCAGGCATGGCCAGTCGCCACAGGAGATTTCCTGTCCTTGGAGCCGAGACCAGGCTCCTGGGGGGGGCAGCCGTGCCCTGCACGGTCACGGGAATGCATGCAAAGTGCGCATGTGTGCGGTGTCAGGAGTGCCACTTGCTGCCAGGAGTTGCCCTGGGTGCTGGCAACACACACGACATCCTCCGCCTCTTTTCCCAGAAAAAAAGCCCTGCTGGGACCCCTACCTAAAGCCCAGCCCTTTTCAACTGGAGAACTTGGGACCTTCTGCATGCCAATCCGAGATTCTGTCTCTGAGCCACTGCCCCGCCCCGAACACACATTGATGTTAATAGGGAAGACTGGCACAAAGAAACTGAAAAAGACCCAAAGATAAAGGCTCAGCGGTTCATATCCCACAAGAAACTGAAATGGGAAGGATTGTCTCGAACTAGTATGGAAGCGAAACTCGACTGCCTTCTCAGCAGCCCTGTAAAGATAACCCACCTGCACACTGACGGACCATGGGCAGAAGAAGAGAGGGAATGGGAACGTTTGGCCCCACCCGCCTCCATCTGCACGCAGTGCACACAGTGTCCAGGTGTACGCTTCCTCCCTGTGATGAGCAGCATTCGGAAAGTCACATCGCTGATCACAGAGAGGGGACATATGCACTGACGCTTCCTCCAAGTGTTCACTCCAAGGAGGCGACTCATCGATTGCACAGAGGTGAGGAGGGGGACCAGGGGATGGGTCACTGGTACAGGCTAACGTCAAATTGAGTCCCAGGAATCCCAGAAGTTCCAACGTACGAAGAAAAACTATGCCAGATTAAGTTTCAGTGGACAATAAGTAGATAGGGAAGGAGGTCGATCTGGTCTCACATCTCAGCACACAATAGTGGGCACTTTTAAGGCGTGGACAATCGGCCAATGGTGGGGTCTACTGGAATGCCCAGAGGG